>NC_136888.1:24924521-25524521 GCF_949152265.1 Phoxinus phoxinus
AGCCGGAGTAAGAACCAATCAAAGCTCGTGTTGTTACCTTGTCAACTTGAGTTGACCAATCACGTCATTATTTGAACCGGTGCCCGAAGACCCGGATGTGAACTGAACTCGCGGGCGCGGCGGCCGGTCAGTGGCGAGTCCTCCGTTTTTTGGCTACAGTGTATGGCTGCACCACACATCGTGGAAAGGTAGGTAACTGATTAACACTAGCATTTTCCGAAACATTGTAAAAAGTCTGAATGCATTGGTCTTGGCATATGTTCGCCGAATGCTACACACGTGGGTAATGCTAAGCTATTTTTGTCGTTTTAAATGTAGTATACGGCAAGTTGGCTAGTGTTAGCACCTGAAGTAACTTGGTATGGTAGGATCAGCTTTTTTTTCCTGTGGATACCGCAAGCTAATTATTTATTTAACTGTGTGTTGTAAAGAGTTTATCAAGGGCTTATTTGCATTTGTCTTAAAATGTTGACTATGTCGCTGAAGTTTTTTTTTTTCGTCCAGAAGAAGAAAGTTTTAAAGTTTTTTTTCCATCGTTCAGCCCCTTCCGTGTAACTAGCTAACAGTTATATGAATTTATCTTATTTGAAGTGAAGCTTATGTACTGCGAGAGTATTTCCCAAACATCTCCAGGAGTAAGTTAAACCGCAGGGAGATGTCTAAAACACACACGGTTATATAGTTAGCTTACGTTATCTCCTGATTCCTGTCTAATCGCACATTGTATTTTGTATATTTTGCATGCGTTTCCTCTCCTGATGGTGAAGCCGACATCTGTAGGGCAGAAGGCAGACGCTCTTGGAACACCTCACTTGGGTGAAGTAGGCAACATATTAAGGGTATCTCCATGAGGCAACGTCCACGTTGGATTTATTTTGTATAGTTGGCTAATGTTATAGTAAGGCAAATATTAGATAAGGGGTTTTCAAAGTCTGAGACTGCGTGCCTTCAAACAAAGCGTGGGAAACGACGTGCCCCCCACCACATTTTTAGTTTACTTGGTAAGTTTCGCTCAATTCCTGGATGTCTTTGGGATATAATTATATATTTTTTATCCCATAGGCACTCAACATTTGAGCCAAAATAGCCTAATATTGCTGAACATAACTTCTTACTGCACCAAACAGTTATAAACAAAGGTCTGTCCTAAGGCATTTATTAGTTTCAGCCTGATGAGAGAAAACAGTTCCCAAAAACTACTGTATCTGAACTCACACATGTGGGCTATTCTGTGTGATCTCCTTTTGATAACTAATGCAAGTAATGTAATAGTTTCACTTCCATTGATCCTCCCCTGAAACTGTTTGGAGGCCCGCCACACACTTTGAAAACCCCTGAGTTAGATTATCAACGGCTAACTAGGGCTATTTAGTGAATTTACAACACCAGACAAAAACGAACTTGAACCAGATTAACTTTTATTAGTGTCATGTTATTTAAAGATGTACTCAGGCCATGGCTGCACGCTCACAATGTTGTGTGTTTCATCCTTAGACAGCGTTGGTGCAGTTCCTACATATGGCGCTTTTCCACTGCACGGTACGGCACGGCACGCTTTGGTGCTTTTCCACTGCATGGTACGGCTCGGTTCGGTACGGCTCACTTATGGCGCATTTCCACTGCATGGTACGGTACGGCTCGCTTTAAATGGTACCACCTCTGTTGAGGTTCCAAGCGTACCGTACCGATACTAAATGTGACGTGAAAACACTGCAGATCACTGATTGGTCAGACAGAATCAGCACATCAGCGTCATTGTATTTGCGTCACGAGACACTAAACCCGCTAGATGTAAATAGCCAGACAACAGCCAACGCGGTAGCACCTGTTTTTAGAGTATTTACTTGACAAAAGAGGTAAAAAAAAAATCAAACAAGAAATGGCTGAATCGTGGTCAGTGGACGAGGTGCAGACGTTCCTCTCGTTGGTTGCCGAGGAGTGGATCCAGCGAGAGCTGGATGGGGCAACACGGAATGAAAAAGTGTTCCAAGAAGTAGCACAGCTCTTAGCCGCACACTACAAACTTAAAAAAAAAAAAAAAAAAAAAAAAAAAAGTGACTACCGAGCCAGTAGAGGCGGCAACTATTAACGATCAGTCCCACCCACTTTGAAGCGGTACTAACTGCAGTGGAAAAGCAACCGAGCTAAAGCGAACCGAACCGTACCGAGTCGAGTCGTACCACGCAGTGGAAACGTGAAGCGAGCCGAACCGTTCCGAGCTGAACCGAGCCGTACCATGCAGTGGAAAAGCACCAATAGGCACATGTCTGTGCATGGTAGCTGGTGCTTTCTACATGTGCAGTTCCCCCCCACACATTGTAATGCTTTGCACTGGCAATGCACAAGCTCCAAGACACTTTTTGGTGCTGGTGGAAATGTCATCCAATGAACTGCATAGAATTCCCCCTCGATCCTCCATCCATGCTGCATTGGGGGAGGTATGTCTGGCAGGCTTTGCAAACTTCTCCTGTAGAACAGAGGAATAGAAAATATTTTGGTATATATTCCAGTATGAATAGGATGAATTGTCAGGTAGACAAATATGACAAAGAATGTGTTTATCAAAGGTGGTTACTTTTAATCTAGTAATCTCACTGTTTAGATTTGTAAGAATACCATGTAATGTCTTTGTTTCAAATAAAACATTCCTTTAAAAAAATGACTTGTGTTCAATTCATTGTCAACCTTACACTATTCACTGTAATCTTATATTGAATATGCTTTTTGCCCTTGTTAAATCTCCAGCTTTTCAATAAAATTAAGATAAAGTGTTCAAAAATATACATGAATAAAAAATCACTTTGTGTAGTTAAGATTCACTGGTAGTGTGAGGTTTATTTAACACTTTCTTAAACTAACTACAATACACACATACATAGCCAAAGTTACACGATCAATACACAATTATTTTAATAGAAAATTTGCAGAATTTATGGATTTGATACATACCTTCAGTATCTTTGGCTGCCATTTCTCTCCTCCTACATGCTCTTGCAATGTGATCTTTATTGGTGAAGAGCATGTAGCATTCCCTATGGAAGCCCACATTAACTGGCACATCTTGGGCTCTCCAGGTTTCTGTTAAATTGAATGTTGCTATGGCTTTTTCAGCTATTAAACTCTCAGCAGTGTTGAGGTTAACCCATTTCTGGGCACACTGAACAAATGATGCCCAACTTGTTTGAGAAAATACGGTTATTGGGCTTTTTGCCCTAGTAGAAGCAACATGTATAGCTGCTACAGCACTTCATATTGTCGCACACCGGCTGTCAATCGCGTCCCGCTTTGTTGTTATGCGGTCTATGTAAATTTCTATGTATGTCACGGGTGATCAATAACCTTAGAGGTCTTCTGACGGTAAGTGCACAATGTATAGTATAGCTCGTGTAGACAAAAAGTATATAAAGACTATTTAAATCGCAGGATTTCGTTATAAAGAGAGCAAAGTTACTGTATCAAATATGTTGGTTGTCAGGGAGACGTGACAGGTTGTCAAGGAGACGGGTGATTTGTTTACGTTTTCTGGCGCTACGATTTAGTAGTTCTACAAATTTGCCCGTTTAAAAATGTAAGAGTTTAAATCGATATCTTCATAAAATGTGCACACATCAACGTTGGAAACAATGATTACACTACTTATAAGAATTTTTACATGCCATCTGTAAACAAATCACTTAGTTCCTTGGCAGGGATCTGTGAAATTCACAATTTCGGGGTCCGGCCCACGGCCTAAATGAATGCTTTGTTTCTGAATGCTTTGTTTCTTTTCAAGTGTCTGCAAGGTTCAAAAACCTCAGAAAATATGTTTATCAGTATACAGCCGAGAGCAAAAATGGGGTGACGGGTACAGCTAACCTCAGGAATGGGCCAAAGATCTCCTGTCAGGTACAAAAAAAAAATCCTTAAAATGGCTTTTTATATAAGCATTCACTTCCGCAAAAATGATTTTTCCTCCAAGGCTGCATTTATCTTATGAAAAATACAGTAAAAACTAATATTGTGAATTATTAATGGTGCTTGCCTATAGGCAAAGCAACATTAGTGTTATTGCTCATACTTATTATTCAACTTCTTTTTATTATTCTGGACAAAAGTTCGGCGCGTAACTCGCCCCGCACCGTTTGTCACAGACCCCTGAGTGAGACGTCAAATCGACCGGCTCATTGAGGAGAGGTGTGCTATATCTTTTCTAAGCGATCGGGTGTACGATGTTCGCACAGCGGATGAAAAAGCGGCCAAAAAAGTCCCATTGACTTAACATTGCGGAATTTTCAGAAATTCAAATCCCAACTGTCATTTTTCACACACACAGACACAAAGGGCCTGACACCCCTGCATGTCTCCCCCTCTCTCTCCCTCAGAGGATTTATATTATCAAGCAGCCAATAAGTAATGGCCTAAAATCTTCATAGCCACACCATAGCAACTAGTTACAGCACCCTAGCAACCATAAGCTATAGGCACGAGGCCGCAGGCCTCGTGCACTCATTATAATGCACTCGTTTAATAGAGATTTTAAATACTGCGGCCTCGTGCCTAACCTTAGCCCTAACCCCATAGTAACCATCTGTGGTGCCCTAGCAACCACCCAGAATACCCTAGCAACTGCCTAGCAACCACCTAGCAACCACCCAGAACACCCTAGCAACCACCCAGAACACCCTAGCAACCGCCTAGCAACCACCCAGAACACCCTAGCAACTGCCTAGCAACACCCTAGCAACCACCCAGAACACCCTAGCAACCACCTGAACAACATGAATAAGCCATATCTCAGCAGCAGAACATCGTACAGACATGGTTGTTTGCTCGTATGCAATCATGTACCACACTCTAGCAACCGGGTCGTGTTTTTTGCCACTGCAAGCACCATTCACATTTTCTTCTGGAAATGTACGTTCTAGTTATTATTACAACTTAAATGGCTATATATATATATACAGTGCTCTGCATAAGTTTAGACACCCATGCTAAAGTTGCCTAAAAAGAGGAATAAAAAATCATCTTTTGGAAATTGATCTTAATTCCTTAATTAAAAAAAGTAGGAAAAATCCAAACTTTCAGGACACCAATTTTCTTTGTGAATGAATAATGTATCGTAAATAAATAAAGGTTCTTCCTTAAAATACAGCCTTTGGAATTGGAATTAAAATAGCCCCACATCATCACATACCCTTCACCATACCTAGAGATTGGCATGGTTTTATTTCAGTTAGCCTAATAGCTGGTTTGATTTGCATTGAGAGATGATGTTATGGAAAGTACCCCATGCCAATCTCTAGGTATGGTGAAGGGTATGTGATGATGTGGGGCTATTTTAATTCCAAAGGCCAGGGGAACTTTATCAGGAATGCATAGTATCCTGGATCCATGAAATCTGCCTGCCTCTATGGGAATTTTACATAGGGGTGTCCTGACTTATGCACCCTGTATTTTAAGGAAGAACATTTATTTATTTACAATACATTATTCATTCACAAAGAAAATTAGTGTCCTTAAAGATTGGATTTTTCCAAAAAAAAAAAAAAAAATTAAGGCATTAAAGGAACACTCCGACTTTTTGGGACTTTAGCCTATTCACCTTATCCCCCAGAGTTAGATAAGTCCATACATACCTTTTTTATCTCCGTGTGTGCTATAAGTCTGTTTGACGCACCCACCGCTAGCCTAGCTTAGCACAAAGACTGGATGTAAATGGTTGCAGCTAGCATACTAATCCAAATAAGTGACTAAATAAAACAAACATTTTCCTATTTACATGTTGTGATTTGTATAGTCACAGAGTGTACAAAAAAAAAAATCACATGAGACACAGACATATTTTAACCGTATAAATACTGGGAACTATATTCTCTGAAGGCGAAGCACTGCTACTTGGGCGGAGTGATAACCGCATCACCTGAGACGCGCCGTTGTTTCTTCTGTCAACAAAACCAACGTGACTATACGTGACCTCTAGCTCCGCTCAAGTGAGCGCGTTCGAGGCAACCGCAACAATTCTAACATTACAGGGGATACATGGAGCCCGTAAACAACTGCAATAGTAGTTACCATCCTATTCATATAATAGTGTCACTAACGTTACATTAGATCTCTAAGTTAGCTAATGGCACTGTTACAGTAACGTTAGGCTAAACATTTAAAAAATATAACGGAACACTAACCGTTACCGCAGCCGCTCCACTTTGTCCTGTAACGTTATGTGATATCGATGGGATGGCTGTATCCTTCAGCACACGTTCCTTGTGGCAAATTCCATTTTTTTGAAAATAGTCATCCTCAGTGAAATGTACCGAGCAAACATAATGTCCCTTGATAATCTCATTAACGTTAGGTGTGTTTTGATCAATATCCAGAGCAACTAGCCATTTCTTCATCCGGTCAGCGTTTTTAGTTGGAATTCTATGAAACATCATGGTATTACCTGGTCTCCTCTGTTTATTGTCACAGCTCTTTACAATACAGCGAAAATCCATGATTGTAAACTACGCTTTTACTATTTATTATAAATTGCTGACTCTGTAACCCAAACTCTGAACGAACTCTCTGCTCCTCACCACGGCGCGTCTCAGGTTCTGCGGTTATCACTCCGCCCAAGTAGCAGTGCTTCGCCTTCAGAGAATATAGTTCCCAGTATTTATACGGTTAAAATATGTCTGTGTCTCATGTGACTTTGTTTTTTGTACACTCTGTGACTATACAAATCACAACATGTAAATAGGAAAATGTTTGTTTTATTTAGTCACTTATTTGGATTAGTATGCTAGCTGCAACCATTTACATCCAGTCTTTGTGCTAAGCTAGGCTATCGGTGGGTGCGTCAAACAGACTTATAGCACGCACGGAGATAAAAAAGGTATGTATGGACTTATCTAACTCTGGGGGATAAGGTGAATAGGCTAAAGTCCCAAAAAGTCGGAGTGTTCCTTTAAGATAAATTTCCAAAAGATTATTTTTATTCCTATTTTTAGGCAACTTTAGCATGGATGTCTAGACTTATGCATAGCTCTCTATATATATACTGTATAGACCAGGGTTCACCAAACTCGGTCCTGGTGGGCCGCTGTCCTGCAGAGTTTAGCTCCAACCCCAATTATACACACCTGAACCAGCTAATCAAGGTCTCACTAGCCATACTAGAAACTTTCAGGAAGGTGTGTTGGACCTGGTTGGAGCTAAACTCTGCAGGACAGCGGCCCTCCAGGACCGAGTTTGGTGACCCCTGGTATAAACAGATAAATCTTTTGTAATATTATACATCTCCTTACTATCACTTTTAATCACTATCACTCCTGCATCCTTGCTGAAGAAAAATATTGGCTCCCTTTTGATACGGTTCACTCATACTGCGTCGCAGACACAATGGGAAAACTCCTTTTTCTCTGATTACTGAAGATAATAGAATAACGCAGTGAAACTGAACCAATGGCTGAGCAGCGGAGCTGCACAAACCTATGGGGAGAAAGCCCGCCAGAGCCAGCTGAAATGGGCTGGGCTATCCCTCTATAAGCTGGCAATCTGCCATAGGGAATCAGATTAATTCTCCTTCAGCGACAATCATCTTCTCTTCGCTGACACTTCCAGACTGAAGACGCCTTCTCGCCATCTGAAGAAGCCCAGCAGTGGATCAAGCTGACTCAGAGTTTGGCGCTCTGCAAGCAAGCGGATTGATGCACTGCATGCAGCGATCTCCCCTGCGGCTATCCGCCGAGTCTAAAAGAGCAAATTCAGAGCAAATTTCCAGCGGCGTTGTTGCAAATGCCCCGCCACAAGTGTGACTCGTGCAGGGCTCCCTTGCAGGTATCTGACGAGCACAGTGAGTGCGTCGCCTGTCTGAGGAAATCCCATGCAGAAGCTGTGTTCATTGAGACGGTGGACGGTTTCGCCGAGCGCTTCACCGCTGCAAAGAAGACGTCGCAGGCTATGCGACACTTCCTGCCCAAGCCCTCCAGTTCTGCATCTGCTTCAAGGTGCCAGAAGAATGTGCCAACTCAGCAGCCCGAAAAGCCTACGCCTCCAACCGCTCAGCCCAAACCAGAGCCTGAGCCTCAACAGCATTCCCGCTCTGCCAAATGCTACCCCTTTCCGAAGCGCCAAGGTCCCGGCCTAAGATAACGCTGGATTCTGCGCCTTAGAAGCCGTCCTTATCCTTCAAGAAAAATGGAGAGGAAGGGGCTAAGTCTCGCTGTGGCCAGACCACCCCCCAAACTGTCTAGAGTTTGCCTCCCAACCCTCTGTTCAGTTCCAGGTGTTGGAAGCAATGTGTTTGTTGCAAGCATTGGGTCCATTCATGTTCACGCTCCATGCAACTGACTGCTGTTATAGCGAACAAAATAAAAAACAAACATTTTCAAAAAGAGAGCTTTTTTTCTCTTCCAGTTACCACGAACGCCAGCCCCTGGCACAGCGGGTTGTCGCTCGAATGACTTCAACCCCTGGCCACCCGGGCCTGTGCTTGGGAAGCCATCCCCGGAGTTTCAAGTTGGGTGTTGAACACAGTAAGACGAGGTTTCTCGCTGTAATTCGCTCACAGGCCTCTCCGTTTCAGGGGTGTGGTCACCACCTCTGTAAGGAGCAACATGGCTCATGTCCTCCGCACTGAAGTGATGAATTTGCTAGTTAAAGGAGCTTTAGAATCCTTTCCTACGACCCACAGCAAGTCAGGCTATTACAGCCGCTACTTCCCCGGTCTCGGACACCTCCGCATCAGGGTGGATCATGGCTGCATCATGGCCCTGACCCCTTGGAAGGACCCTCGTTGGTTCCATCGGGCGTGGATCTGGGAATGGTCTCCAGAAGGAAGGTGGTCTCGATAGACACTTCCAAAACGGGTTTGGGAGCTCTGTGCGAGGGCAGGCCAACTTCCGGATCCTGGTCGAGCGCAGAAAAAAGCCTTCATATCAACTGCCTGGAAATGCTGGCAGTCTTTCTGGCCATCAGAACGTTCTTGCCAGATCTGAAAGGGCACCATGTCTTAGTCGGTCGGACAACATGGCAGTGATGTCCTACATAAGCCACCAAGGTGGACTCAGATCGAGGCCTCTGTACAAACTGGTGAGACGCCTCCTATCATGAGCACAACCCACTGAGAGCGGCGTACGTGCTGAGCAGATTGAACCAAGGGGCAGACAAGCTATCCTGGGGCAACGTGTCCTTGGGAGAGTGGGCACTTCACCCCCAGATGGTTCGTATGATCTGGAGTATCTTCGGGAATGGAACAATCTGGCCCCACCAACCAGAGTTGAGGACCCTCCACCTCAGACCTCTGGTCTGTCTTCTACAGCTGGTGAAGACCTGACGTCCTGTGACATTTCACTGGTACTTTCTTCAGGAGCTTCTGGATAAGGGTCGCACCCCTTCCACGCTCAAAGTCTATATGGCGGCCATAGCTGCTTTGCACGCTCCTGTGGACGGTCAGTCCATAGGCAAGCACAACCTGGTTGTCCGTTTTCTGAAGCCCTCTCACGGTTCCTTCATGGGACCTGTCTACAGTCCTCAGGGCCCTCAAGGGAATTACGGCCCCTTTCGGCGGGCTCTGGCGGGCTTTCTCCCAATAGGTTCGTGCAAAATGAGTTTTCCCATTGCGTCTAGCGAATGCAGTACTCGTTCCGTTATCTCAGGGAACCGAGGTTAAGTTAGTAACCGAGTATATTTCTTTCTTTCTTTATCTTACTGACCACAAACGATAGTGTTTAAATATGTGAATACTGGATGCATATTTCTCTGTCCACCATCAGGTTGAAATTGAGGTCCCACAGACGTGCAGCTTTGTCCTTCACACGACAGAATGCATCCTGAGCGAGGTGTCAGTCATCAACGCACAGGGTCAACCTGTTTACAGACAGGCTGCTGGAGCTGAGGCCTTCCAGGTTGCCATGGAAAAGTATGTGGAACAGCCAGTAATATTTGGGATAATCCTTCTCTTAAATAGAGGAAATACCCCTAGTTCCTTCAGTATTGTCCAATATCATATTTTATTCAATAATGCTTTTTGATACCCCTTTCCAGGAACCCTCTGAATTTTGTGGTGGAGCAGGTAACCAGTGTTTCCATTTATCCAGAGAAGGACGAGCCAGAAAACATTTTGAACATCAAAAGAGGAATCATCTCTGCTCTTCTCGTGCCAGTCCTGGAGGGAGAACACAATAAAAAAATGGTGAGATTAAAACAAAAATTTTGAGTAGACACAAATGCAGTCTACACAATTCATTTTTCATGCGTTGTATTTTTGTCATATGTAAAATACACTTCTTTTATATACTGTGGGGTTCAAAAGTCTGAAACTTCTTCTCTGTTCTTACATTTTTAAGAGCACAGTCCACGGCATGTGCAAGACTGATGTCACAGTCAACTCACGGAAGGACATTGACACAGATGTCACTGTAGTCAGAGATCTGTCGGACTGCAGCCATTTCTCACCTCACAGTCTCCCCACCAGCCCCCTTTCTCTCATGCCTGGCCTGGTAGAACACACATGGCTTATTTCTTTCAATATCCATTCTCAGTCAAAAATGCTACTCATACAACTTAACTAAAATTTTATTTTTGCAGAATGGTCTTATGTCCAAGCTAATCAGCAGTACTCAGACTTGCAACTATCAGTTTGACAACAGGAGGAAGCACATGACTGAAGCTCAGTGTACAGAGAAGCATATTTTCATCCCGTTCTCACACGAGTGCGTAATCTCTTCCCATAAAGGCTTTGTTTTGGATTTCTGGTTACTGACCTGATCACAAATGGATACTTCACACAAAAATTGAAAATTCTGTTGTTAATATTCATCCTTGTGTCGTTCCAAATGTAAGAATATTTTTCTAACGTTCCCATTAAGTTAAAAATATATTTCTGAAAGTTCTCTGAACGTTTTTTTTCAAACGTACCAACATTAAGGGAACATTCCATTTGATCATTTTGAGAACATTATGGGAATGTTTCTTTTGAATGTTCTCTGAACGCTTTGAAACATTAGATGACTGTCCAACTAAAACATGAATGATGTATAAATAATATTTATGTGCTATCATTTTGAGACCAGATAACTCTATTAATGTTACTGAAAGAATGTTTGCTCATAATAACTTTGAGAGAGAACCTTGCCAGAACTTTTCGTTAGCTGGGTGAATGGTGGTGACCAAGACTGTCAAGCTCCAAAAATGTCAAAAAAGCACCATAAATATAGTCTATACAATAAAAACCATGAAGTTCTTCCGTACAATAAAAAATAATGTTATATTATTATTATTATTATTATATTATAGCTTTATGAAAGTAAATTTATATAGTTATTTAGAGAAAGTAATTTTTTACGTCTTAGCTCTCTAAACAAATTTTCGCAATTTGAATATGCACATATTTAAAGTGGCTGCATTGTGATTAGTTATGTGACAAAAAAAGGATGATGACATCATAATTGATGTCAAACCTGGCATAACACAGTATATAATGTTAATGAACATCAATGTTATAATTTCTCCTACAGGGGGCAGTATGGTATCTCCTCAGAAGTAAAACAGAGTCTAACACTAAAGGATTCAGTGAAAATAAACAGCAGATATTTCAGTAAAGATGGTGAGTAGCCTTAAGCTGTAATAATGTAAAATAGTTTGTTTTACTTTGTATTTTACATGATTTTGAGAGGTATAGAGGTGTGATAATATGAATAAATAAACAACTTTCCTCTGTCTTTTTCTTCTGAACAGACACTCTTGAGAAGAAGTTCTTTTTAGAGGAGGTGGAGGACAAGCTTCCTGTTCAGTCAAAGGATGATGTGCTTGCCACAATGAGAGAGCTAAATACACTTAGCAGCTCAGGAAAGAGTCAACAGAGAGCCAGCCTCTTCCACAAGTTGGTGTCTGAAGTCCGTGGCTTGAAAAATGAAACGCTTTCTGGAGCTGCTGATGAGATGATGAAGATCTCAGAGTGGCTTACATGGCAGACACTTTTCCAGTGTGGAACCAATGAATGTACCAGTGCCATCATGCAGATCCTCAGGACTTCTGATAAGTCAGCCAGAGAGGTGGATGCTATAGTTTATGCTTTGAGTCTCTTACCCCAGGCCAGCCCTCAGAGGGTTAGAGACGTGCTGAGCATGGCCCAAAACAAGCCAAGCAAAGCCATCATGTATGCTCTTGCCAACACTGTGAAACAGTAAGTGTCAGAGATGTTTACTCAGTTAGCTTCTCAGTTAGCATAGGTCAAGATCTTCTGTTTTGAAATTGAATTTTAATGGATAAATGTATATTTTGCACCAGACTTCCTCAAGACCAAGCAACGTCAACACCTGAAGTGAAGGAAGTAGCTGAATTCATGGAGTTCATGCTAGGTGATTGCTCTGGAGATGAAGACAGCACTTTCCTTACATTAAGGGTACAGTACATCTAACTCTCTATCCATCCACCTGATGCATATATAATGAACACAAATGTCTCAATATTAACCAAAGTATTTATTGTACAGGTTATTGGTGTCATGGGAAAGTACATGGAGAGATTCCCATCTCTGAAGTCTTCTCTCCTAAATTGCATGGGCCAGACGTACGCTTCTCTTCCAGTACAAAAAGCAGCTATCCAGGCTTTCAGACTCATGGAAATGAATTCAGATGTAAATCAACTCTTGTTAAGATTTACAGCATTTAGATCATCCTCATTCCAGTTGTTAAACGATGCATCGGTTACTCAAATAAAATCCGTTTAGTACTTTAACTTAAAGTGAAAAACAGTATGATGATCTGGATTCATTCTAAAGCATTTGATATTTTGATTTGTTGTTACTAGGTGAGAAGTGCCCTGATACAACAGTATGAGAATACAGAGGCACCAGCACAAAAACGCATTGCAGCATATCTGATGCTCATGAGGAACCCTGAGGTAGCAGAAAAGGTGCTGAGAACACTTAAGAGGGAGCAAAATGAGCAGGTTAAGAGCTTTGTCTCCTCCCATATCACCAACATATTGGAATCAGAAGATCCTAACCTGAGCACGTATGTACACTAATATTTCAAATACTAAATGTGTTTATTATTATGGCCTTCTAGTTCAAAATGATTTGTCTTGATGTTTTCGTTGGAAGCAGAAGCAGAAAATGTGCTCAGGATGTAGCACAATGAATGTTCAAAAGTGTTTGAAGTTTTGGCCATGTTTAAATATCTTACCTCTTGAGGACAAATTCTCAATTCTTTCCTCAGACAAAAGAAATACTTTTTTATGTTGTCAAGATAACCCCAGTCTTCATACATTTAATCATTTTTAGGAATGCACCAATATTAAAAATGCTTTATAATTATTTTCACATTATTCCCGATTACTGATAACTTAAAATTCTATATTATTTTGTCTTCATAAATGAATCATAAAACACTCTAAACTAAAATCAGTTGTTTTAAATGCTAAGTGAATTTAGGCATCATAACATAAATTACATTTAACAGTGTTATTAAATCATTAGTGTTTTTAAAGATAATCTTGAAGTGAGTGTTATATTATGGCAAAGGTATCCACAATTGATATCAAATATCATCTGTTACTTCTACTTTCATCTGATACTTAGAACTTTAAAACAAACTCTAACATTGGTCTATGACCGATATGGCACTGAAACATTGTGCATCCGTAATATATTTATATTTATATATACACATATATATATTATTATTTTTGTCTATGTTTAGAGCAAAGGACTACATTCTTAAAGCTGTACAAGGGGATGCAAGCTTTAACGCTATGGACTTCACAAAGTTCTCACGCAACTACAAAATTGAAGTCCCTCTGGTTGGCTCAGTAGAAAGCAACATGATTTTTGATTCTGCCAATTACATGCCCAGAGAAGTCATGTTAGCCACCACACTTGACAATTTCAATGCAGAAATACTGGAGGTACTGTATAAGTTTATCATAAAATAAATATTTTAAAAGGCTTGATATTTTTTGTGTGCCTATATTTTCCATTTTTATGAATGCATGTGATCACTTCTTTCTCAGATTGGC
This sequence comes from Phoxinus phoxinus, assembly GCF_949152265.1. NCBI lineage: Eukaryota > Metazoa > Chordata > Actinopteri > Cypriniformes > Leuciscidae > Phoxinus > Phoxinus phoxinus. The sequence goes on from NC_136888.1 coordinate 24,938,505, forward strand.
CTAGAAGGTGAAGGCTTTGAGCCAGCCATTGAAGTTCTTTTTGGTGAAAATGGTTTCTTCCCTGATACGATCTCAAAAGCTATGTACTGGGCCAATGACAAGATTCCACATCCCATCAAACGGGTTTTGGATAAGTGGATTTCCCCACTAAGAGGGGAAAGGATGAAAAGACAGGTAAATATCTAAAAAATCTATTCTATCTCAAATCTCTTAAGTGTAAAATCAAAATCCACCTAAATAAAACATAATGCTTAAATTATGCATTATGCATAATTCTTCTTTTCCCTTAAGGTCCCTCAAAACATCATGAGCAATATGGAAGAATACCTCTCAGAGTTCAAAAAACGCATTGAACAGATCGAAGATGCTCCTAAAGGCCTGGCCTACCTGCGGTTTATGGGAACAGAATTGGGATACTTGAAGACCAATGAACTCAATCTCATCATTCAGTACATTAAACTATACACAGAAACATTTAAGTCGATGTCTGTGAATGTAAGTGTTCTTCATAGACTTTGAAAGTATGGTTTTCTAAATGCATTACCATAAAAATCTCAGTCTTCATCAACAAGATTTAACTGTATATTGAAGTGTGATATTCTCTTGCTATTGCAGTTAATGGGAAAGCTGATATCTAGCTTAGAGAATGAGGTTTTTGTCCACTATATGTTCCTGGACAAGGCCTTTACACTACCTACAAGTGCCGGTTTTCCACTGAAGTTTTCCCTATCTGGAGTTCTGGCCCCTGGAGCCAAAGGAGGCATGACCATTGACCGCATGATGGTAATCCTCACTAGTGTACATTTTGTCATGTCACAATTAAGTAGTAAATTATTCATGTTTTTTTTTCTGTTTTTCTTCACAGCAACAGCTTTCATTCATGCCATCTGTGGGAATGGAGTTTGTTACCCAAATGGGCGTTTATATCCCAGAATTTGTGGCAACTGGGATTGAGACACACACAAACATGTACCATGAAAGCGCTGTTAATGCCAAGGTCACTGTAAGTGACAGTCAGATCAAGCTCTCCATCCCTGCACCGCAGGGAAACATCCAGCTCTTCAGCATCAGGTAGGCCATCTAAACTCTCAGTATCCTTTATTTATTGTTTCTTATCAGATGCTTATTTACTATGCACTTATACTTTTACATACAGTACTTATACTCAAGGGTCACTTTTTTTCTGTACTATTGAATGATATTAAAGAATCAAATGGAACATAAAGAAAAATATGTTTCTTATTTCTCTTCCAAAACAGTAACAAGTTGCTTTCAGTGACCTCCACTCAGACTAAGATTGTCCCCTCCATGGTAGAGGACAGGACTGACTCAACTGAGTGTAATCCCATCTTTCCTGGGATGAATTACTGCACTATTTTGCGCTATTCAAATGCTAGTTTAACCAATAATGCCCCATACTATCCTCTCACAGGAGAGACAAGGTAAGAAACAAGTGGATGTACAGTATGCAAACATCTTTACTTCCATGGTTTATGCACCTAAAAACAATAACAGGAATAACTTTCTTTTCAGGCTTGCTCTGGAACTTCATCCTACAGGAGAAGTGCCTGAGTACACGGCAATGATTGCCTATGCATTGCTGAGGGAGGGAAAAGAGGGGCGCCATAAAGTCGACTCTGTGAAAATTGTTCTCAAAGCTGAGAGTAAGTTTTCAAACAATTTGAATGACATTTCTTATTTTATTTCTAACAGTGGCATTGAACATTTAACAGTGCTTTTAATTTTTTGCGGCTTTAATATGTTTATATATACAGGATATGGTTGTGTTAAATGTTGTCAAGATTTATTTTTATCAGATTTTAACAAAAGATTTGGGTTAGTAAGATTTTTCTTGAAAGAAATTAATACATATATTCAGCAAGAACGCATTAAGTTGATCAAAAGTGACAATAGAGAGACATTTATAATGTTACAAAATATTTCTATTTGAAATAAATCCTGTTCATTTCTAAGTTTCTATTCATAAAAGAATCCTAGAAAAAACAGTTAGTTTCCACAAAACTTCCAGCACAACTAGTTTCACTACTGATGATAATAATAAGAAAAAAAATTGCTGAGCACCAAATCAGCATATTAAAATTATTTCTGAAGGATGTGACACTGAAGACTGGAATAATGTCTGATTCAGCTTTGCCATCACAGGAATAAATTACATTATAAAATATATTAAAATACAAATAAAATATTGAATAATATTTTACTACCACAGACTACTATTGATACTAAAAAAGTATAGTATATTTTATATTATATCACAATATTACTGTTTTTAATTTATTTTTGATCAAATAAATGCAGACCTCTTTCAAAAACCTTTGAACAGTATGTTTAGTGTGCATGCATTAAAAATGTAACACCTCTACCTTTTGGGAAAATCGAATGGAGCAAAGATGCGGATGACTCATTTTGCACTACACAGATTTTGTCCAGTCAAATTCACCCGCAAGTTATCAAGTAACAAATCATGGCTTATGGCTGTGATTTAAATATAACCTATTTGCTATTTAATTGAAAGTATCTCAGTTCAGTAAATCATGTGCTTTTTAAAAACCACTAATAAAAACAGTTCATGGAAATTAAAAAAAAGTATTTATCTGGTCAAGATTGATTGCGTTTCGATGAGTGTAAGCTGTCAAGTATAAAAGAATGTGAAATCGGTCTAAAAAATAAGTTCTTCTTATTTTAAGGTGCTGAACCAACCGAAGCCACAGCAGTTGTGAAATACAATCGCAATAAGAACATCCTCACCACTGACCTTCAGATCCCTGATTATGACCTTGAAGCTGGCATCAAGTTGGCAGTTACAGATAGCAGCGCAAAAGGAAAAAAGATGCGTGGTATTACAATTGATGTAACTAACAAAGACATCCCACAGCTTTCACTAGTTGGGCATGCCAGGTACAGTATATACAATTAGTTTAAAACATATATTATTTAGTAAACACTCAGTAGTCTTAAAAAATATTGGAACACTGCAATCCCATCAGCATTATGGATACTTTTATTTTAACATGACATATACAGTACTGATATGGGAAGTGTCATTTGATGCTAATCTGGATTTTTATGTGTTTCTGAGAAGGCTGGAGTCTATGAGGGATGGTCTGATTGAGCTTCAGTTGGCAGTGCCAGCACTACAGATGGACACCTCTGCCACTGCCACCTTAAAGAATAACAATGGGCTCATCCTGCAACTTGAAACAGCCTTAAACATGCCGGAGACAACATCTGTGCAGAAAGCCATACTCCGATATGGTAATAAAGCACACATTGCTAATGAATCAAACGTTCCTGGAATTAATTTGTCATTGAGTTTTTAATTCTTTTCTTGGTGACTTTGCAGATAATAATAAGGTTGAACTTGAAATGAAGTCAGATATAAACTCTGAAGTTGAGAAACTTTTTCCAAATATGGAGGAGTACCGTAGCCAGTTGCAGTCAAGTATTGATGATATCCTTGACCAGAAAGTCACCAAGACTGACATGAAACTTCGTCACATTGTTTCAAAAGGGTTAGAGGTAAGTGCATCAAATCAAACGTGAGATTTGTCTTAATTGCATTTATTTTACCATTTGAATATTTTAATGGCTTTCCTGAAGATGCACATTTCATAATTAGTTATTTTGTCCCTAGGCAGTGAATATTTGGCTGGATAAATTGGCGGCAGGCAGTTCATTTGTGAACATACAGAGGAGCAAGAGAAGCACCCCAGAGCTCATCTTGCCATCTTTGCCGGAAAAAATATATCTTAAATCGTGAGTGACACTATTTGTTACTTTTTACATAAAAAAAAAATATCTGCTGATATAGGGGAGGCCGGGGCTAGTTGTCACATTAGGAAGTCCCAAGGGTGTGTATATATATAGACCACTAATGTAATGTATTACATTAATATTTTATATAATATAATGAAAATACAATGATGTGTGTCCAAATTTAGTTTATATGCATGTGTATTATATGCATTGATATTGAGCTTGAACTTATTTTTTTCTTCATGTTTTTGTTATGTTCAGTGATTCACTGATGAGATACCAGTTCAACAAAGGCAGAATCTCCATTTCACTTCCTCTTCTCCTAGGAGGAAAGTCATCTGCTGAACTGAACATCCCTCCCACCCTAACACTCCCACAGATTCAAATTCCTCTCATTGGCCTGGATATTCCTGAGAACAACTATAAGATTCCATCATTCACAATTCCCCGTGCTTTGGACTTCTCCTTACCCATGTTAGGTGTAGCAGAGGTGTCTGTCAAGATGAACAGCAACTTTTATGACTGGGAGGGTTCCATCTTAGGGGGAAACAACACTGTTGACATTCCCAGTTACATTGCTAAGTACAAAGTGATGGCCATCTGCCCTGTGACACCCCTCTCATACAAAATTGAAGGTATTTAAGTAATCAAAACTCATCACAAAGGGTCGGATTTACTAACAGCTTGCATCAGCGCAAACCCTCTTTTGTCATTCAAAAACTACTGTGAGGATTTACTAAAGACATGTAGTGAAAAATTAGCACTGAAAAGGCATGGACATAGTTATTTTTGCAGCTGACCTTATTGCATATGCATGTGATGGACCTTTCAGATGCCAAATTTATGGGTGGAGAGTATTGAATCATGCAAAGTGATTTACTAAGGTTTGCGCTAGTCAATTTTCTGGTATTTGCACCATTATTTACCACCCAAAAAAAAGCATGTCTTAAACCAGACTCTAAATTGTGCTACTCTTGGTAGATTGCATTGGTTATTATGGAAGTGATGAGCATGATCTCCATTTCCTAAACAGATGAGCAGAGTCTTTGTTCTTTGATTTGCGTGTTTAGTAAATCTGGCCCTAAGATGACTGTCATAATGACATCTTCATTTTATTTGAATTTATTTTACTTCTATTACATTCTTCGGTACATTAGAACTTTGTTATTATTATACTTATCACATTTTATTACATTATTAGTTAATTATTTTTATTCCTTATTTATTAAATGTAGATTTTTTTTTCTCTTCACATAGGTATGGGCATGATCACTGGTAAAATCGATGATACTCTGAAGTACTTTGTAAATGGATCCATCAGTCATTGTTTACTTGACGCCAGCCTGAGTGCCTTTGAAACTATGAGTATGGGTGATAAAATCAGTGGTAGGACCAACTACAGGATTGAAGCATCTAGTCCACTTGGTCTGGACACCTCTCTGTATTATTCGGCTCAGTCAGCTTCCACGAGTGATGAAGTCATTGGAGATGGAAACTTTGATGGATTTATCAAGGTAGGCTCTCTCTATGCCAACTCCACCCTTAGCCAATCTTATATCTACAATATGCTCAAAAGAGAAGGAAAAGGAGAGTCCACATTGAAGTTTGACTCCTCAATCATCCAAGGTGAGAATGTGATCAAAGGATCCTATGTCAATGGAGAGCTGTCGCTTTTGTCCAAAACAAATGCCCAAAATGATGTTCTGAAGCACATGGCAGAATTAAAGCACAAGAAAGGCCAGCTCTCTGTGAAGTCAGATGGTAGCATGACTGCACTTGGAAAAGTTCTCCGCTGTAAAGCTGATCTTGATGTCACGAATGAAGAAGCCAGACTGAAAGTTGAATCCCAGGCAGATGAAGCAACACATCATGCATATTCCCTCCTAACTGGATCCCTAAACAGTAATGGCCTTGAAATTAACATAGAAGGTTTGCTGAATTTTGAAGATGGACGTGGGACACACAAAGGCACACTTACTTTTGGAGAAAATGGCTTGACCACCAGTTGCATGACAACCATTGAGGGAATTTCTTTGACTTTTGAAAATAACTTCAATGGTGGTATTGATGGCGATGGAGCCTCCATGTTTCTTCTATCAAAAGGATCAACACAGGACAACACAGTTGAGCTCAGTGCGGAGGGTAAGATATCACCCAAAGAAGTGTATATAACCAGTGTTTTTAAAGGAAACGCCTTCGATGGAACGGCAAGAAACACCATGAACTTTGGTATTAATAAGCAAGGACTGAGTCTGTCTAATACTATGATGGGTAACTTACAGAAAATGAGATCGGAGTGCACACATACCCTGACTGTAACGTTATGGACCTTGGCTTACCGCTCCAAAATGGACAATTTCATCTGTGATGGAGCGTCCTACAACCATGACATTAAGATTAATATGAGGCCATTTATCACATCAATAAGTGCAAATAACGAACTTGAGATTTTTGATTTTGGACTCGGTGGTGAAGGCCACCTTAAGATGGAGCCATTTAAGATAGACGCAGCTGGAAGCCTCAGTGGGAAGTATGGGGAAGAGGATAATGTTAAGCACAGCTGTGAATTTACTTATGCAGAGCTGGCAGGCACCATCAAATGCGATACAACAGCAAAAGTCTTTGATTCCCAGATAAGTAACAACTTTGACTTGGATTTTGCTGGACTGTCTTCTGTTATGAACAGCAAGACACAAGTAAATTGTGAATCTTTACGTCTTGAAAATAACATTCGCACAATGGCCATGCCGTTTAGCCTTACAATCGATGCCATTTTGAACAGCGATGGCACTGTGAAGTTTTATGGCAAGCACAGTGGTCAGCTCTACAGTAAGTTCCTCTTGAAAGCTGAACCATTGGCCATTGCTAAGTCACATGAATGCAGAGCTTCTGTTGTACACATGTTCCCAAACGGAGAGTCAGCTGAAACGCACATTGAAAACAAGATTGACAGCTTTCTGATACCAAATGAACAGTCTGTGGAATGGAAGTTTAAGTCAAAGCTAAATAATCATGCATACAACCAAGATGTCAATATGTACAACAAAGAAAATGAGATGGGAGTCCAGTTCTCCGGAGTGCTTCAAACAAATCTTTTGAACACTGAAACAATATCTAGTGATATTCCATTAGACAATCAAAAGTTTAGTGCTTCTGGGTTTGTCAAGTATGATAAGAACAGCGACTGTCACATTATTTATTTTCCATTTATCGAGAGCTTCCCTGCTGCCTTTGAAAGTATGAAAAATACAATTCTTCACAAATTCGAATTCCTCCAAAACTACCTCAACAGTTTAGATATCAATGGTTTGATAGGTCGGTTTAGAAACAAGTTGGATGAACTCCCTCAAAAAGTAAATGACTTTATAGTGGACATGGACCTAGAGAATAAAGTCAACAATGTCAAGAACCAGCTGATTTCCTACATACATGACTACACTGTATCAATAGATGACCTTGATGCATATGCTGAGGAATTTAAGGAGGCTTCTAAAAAGAAAATTATTGATTTAGCAACCAGAATTCGGGATCTGATGATTCAAATCAAAGATGGCATTGAGAGTGGATCGTGGGCCAATTCTGTCTCTGACTTTTTGACGCAGATTGAAGATGAACTTAAAGCTTTTGATGAGAAATATGAAATAACCAAAACAATCATAAGAGGCATTGATGGTATTGAAGATATAATAAGACAGATCGATGTACAAAAGCTGCAGGACAACAGTGCTGCTTGGTTAAAACAACTGGATGCTAAATATGAAATTAAAACCAAACTTCAGGAAAAGCTAAGCGAACTGAGGAAGATTGTTGAGACATTTGACATTAAGACGTTACTTGAAGGTCTGAGAGACTATATAATCTCATTTGATTTGACTGAATATGTGGAAGAACTATCTGATCAAATCCCATATGAAGACATTGAGAGAGTGTTGGATTCTGCAAAGGATGTCATTGTCAACTGGATAGAGGAGTACGAAATTCCAGAGAAAATGAATAGAGTTTACTTAAATGCACAAGAGCTTATTTTAAGGTATGAAATTGACAAGAAAATTGAAGTTTTTGTGGAGCAGGCCATTATATTAGTCAAGCAGTACAGAATCCAAGAGCTAGTGCAGGCTGTAGTGGATACTTTAAAATCGATCCAGTTTGAGTACATCTCGGATAAGGTTATGGAGGTCTTGGATAGAATTGTTTCTTTGTTAAAGCTGATGGACCTCAAACAAATTATAGATTATTTAAATGAGCACATTCTCTTGATTATAAAGACACTAAGAACTTTTGATTACAACACATTTGTTGATGAAGTAAATGAAAAAGTAAAGAACATTGTCAATTATATTAACAAGCAGATAAATGAAGTTTATGAAATCCCACTAAAAATAGAGGCATCCAGAGAGTTTATAAAAGAGATGCAGGTGACGGTTATTGATTATTTGGAGAAAATGAAAAATACAAGGATAGCTGAAGTTTGCAGGAATATTATAGATGTAATTCACACTACTGCATATAAAGACATAAAACTGAAGATCCAAGACATTCTCGAGGATGTTAGGCAGAGAGTCAGTGACATGGACATCAGAGATGAAATCTTGGTTTACTTGGAAAGGGCAAGTGGTGCTTACGTCAACATGATTGAATACATCTCATTACATTTCATAAAACTCATTGATGAAATTAAGAAGATGGTTGAGGATAAGGAGCTCCTCAATCAAATCAATCAAGCTGTGGAGGGAGTTCTCAACGCTCTAAAGACGGCAGAAATTGACGTACCCACCTTTATTCTTCCATTCACAACTCTGGAGGTTTCTGCCTTTAAGATAAAAATGGCAAGGATACATGATATTAAAATTCCAGCAATGATAGCAATACCAGGATTCACTATCCTGGACCTTTTCAGTCTTCCTTCCATCACAGTTGACTTTGAGAAAATCAAGCAGAGCATTATTGACTTCATTGACAAAGTTCGCCAGATAGAAATGCCAGAAGTGGACCCTGAAGCCATCTTCGGGAACTTGCGAGCTCTTTATCTTTCCGACTTGCCTGATTTTACTTTCTCGGAGATCACTCTATCAGAGATCAAATTCCCAGAGATCACTGTTCCTAAACTGAAACTGGATAGTATTGAGATCACCATGTTGACAATCCCCGAAGTCAAAATCCCTGAAATTCCATTTGAACCATGTTTACCAGCTTTTGGCAAACTTTATGGAGAATTCAAAGTAGATTCTCCTCATTATACATTGATGACATCTGCAGCTCTCGAGAACACAACAAGAACACCCAAATCCCCACAGTTTAAAGCTACTCTGAACTCAATGGGTAAGTCAAGCCATGAATATCTTGACTATACTCTGGATGCAATGCTTCAAATTGAAGCTCCAAAAATGAGAAAAATGGTTATTAGTGAGACTGTCAAAGTTAGGCACATGGCCCTTGGAATTGACCATGAGGCTTCTGTTCTCTTAAGTGGTCCTTCAGCAGAAGCAACAGTCAAGACAGCTGCTAAAGTCACCACTCATATATACACAGCTGATTTAATTAACAATGTAGGCATTACTTTAAAAAATGGAATATCTGCAAATATGAACACAACTTACACACATAATCTGAACATACCCAACATAGATGTTTCCAGTCAGGCTATAATAACCAAAACAGCAGACGCTCGTTTTGAATCAGGGATTATATCCGTGACCATTGGAACAGCGGGAAGTGGAAAGTGGTCTCCATTAAGCCCATCAAGGACCATCAAGTCCATTGATGACTATTCTGATGAAATAACACACAAGAGTAATTTGGAGTTCACTGTCAATGCTGGCACAGCAAAACTCAATTTTGATGGAGAAACAAACAGCAGAAACCTTAAGATGAAGCAGTCAGTTAATGCAGAATCTGTCATCTTGAGTCACATTACTATTGATGCCATTGCTGAGACTGAGGCGCCTTTCATTAAGGGCAGTGTTTTGACGCTTAAAGGAAAGGCTCAAATGGAGGATGTCCGAATGGAAATAGGAATTTCACATAACGCTGAACTTATTGGAAAAGTGAGTGGAAGTATATCCAATGCATGCGAGTTCTTGGCTCAACCATTTGAGGTCACACTTGATTGCAGAAATAAAGGTAACTCTAAAATTCTCTTGCCCCTTAAGCTGACTGGAAAAATCGATCTCCAAGATGACTTTGGATTTACCTTGAACTCCAATAAGCAACATGCTTTTTGGGTGGGTCTGGCTCGCTTCAATCAGTACAAATACAAACACAACTTTACTTTGGATAACAGTGAAAATGAAGCTGGAATCTATGCTTTTGTGGATGGTGAAGCCAATCTTGACTTCTTGACTGTTCCACTCAGTATCCCAGAAATTATGATCCCATACCTGGATATGAAAACACCCAAAATCAAAGAGTTTTCTCTTTGGGAAGATTATGGTCTGAAAGATCTTCTGACTACTCCTCAGCAATCATTTGACATTGATTTCAGGCTCTTGTATCAGAAAAACCCAGACAAGCACACATTTGATCTAAACCTTAATCCAATCTACGAAGCCTTCAATGAGAATGCCAAGATCTTGAGTCTGCATTTTGAACTCGGAAGAGACCACATTTTTGATGCCCTTACCAATTCCTACAACAAAGCCAGAATTCAATATGAAAAGTACAAAATTGACACATCAAACCAGCCGCCAAGATATTTCACTGTTCCTGGATACACCATACCCATACTAAAAATTGAGGTTTCAGCCTTCCGAGCCGAATTACCTGCATTTAGTTATTTCATACCCAAGGAGGTTAGCACACCAAGCTTTAAAGTTCCTTTGATGGGGTTTTCAGTGCCATCATACACCCTTGTGCTTCCATCTTTGGAGCTACCAGTCTTGCATGTGCCTGAGACGCTTCAAGACTTGACCCTACCCACATTTACAATACCAGAAATTCAGAATAACATCATGATACCTGCATTTGGAAATATGACTTATGAGTTCTCGATCAAATCTCCTGTAATAACTCTGAATGCCAATGGTGGCCTGTATAATCAGTCTGACATTGTCATCAAGTTTGATGTCTCGTCAACATCCGTGTTTGACGTCCTAAAAGCTAAACTTGATGGTAGTACCACCATCAATAAAAGGAGAGGTCTGAAGATGGCCACAAGCCTGTCCTTGGTACATATGAGTGCTGAATGTACTCATGAAAGCACTGTGAGCCTCACAAAGAGGAACATGGAGGCTTCCTTAACAAACCTAGCTAAAATTAAGCTTCCAGTTTTTACGATGGACCTAAATCAAGTGGTTCGTGGTAATACTAAGTCTAAACCAAATATAGCCTCTAATGTCAAAGTTAGCTACACTTATAATTTACCCATAATCGAAACGGAAGTCACTGGAAGCATTGATCACAATTTTGCTCTTGAGGCGCTGTCATCCTATTTCTCTTTGGAGAGCACTTGGAAAGGAACAACAGATGCAACCATCATGGAATGTGCAAATCTTGCTGGATCTTTGGACAATGAAGCAACTATTTATGTGAATGCCAATGGTCTTCGTTCCACACTGAAAACTGATGTAACCTCTAAGGTCTACCACCAAAAGGCTGGTTCCTGGAATATGGACGTCACTAAAAACCTCGCTCTTGAGGCCACTCTGCGGCGTATTTATGCTACTATGACTTATACAAGCACTAATGCAGCTAGTATTGCTTCTTTTTCAACAAACGGAAAGCAAAATGTGAGGTTGACGCTTGAGTTTGTTCCATTGACAACTTTGTCAGCTAATCTTGATATTGACTTATCACAGCCGAGTAACCTCGGTCATGCTGGCATAGTGCAGAATGCAGATCTTTCCATCACTTCAGACAAGCAAAAATTACTTTGGAGTGGCAAGGAACAACTAGCAACACTGATCCATTCCTCTGATCTTAAACTATCAAACGATCAATCTGAAATCCGCATGGAAATGTCTGAATCCATTGAGGGGAATGTTGCATTCCTGAAGTCAATCAAATTGCCAGTCTACCATAAGAGTCTATGGGACATATTTAAATTTGGGGAGGTCAGCAGTACTGACCAATTGCAATTCCTCAATGTTTCGACTGTTGTGATGTACACCAAAAGCATGGAGGGAAGACTGTTTGCGCTACCAACAAAATTGTTTAAAAATGGTGTGACGTTTAATATCCCGCAAACAACAGTGAGCATCCCGAATTGGTTTAAAGAAATTCCACAAATGATTAAACAGGTTGATATGCGTTTCGAAAAGCCTGACCTGCCTGATCATATCTCAATACCCCCAGTTATAGCAGTTCCAGAGTTTACCGTACCTTTCACTACTCTCCATGTGCCGTCTTTTGTCATTGATTTGACAAACCTTGAAATTCCCAATGAGATCATTACACCTAACTTTGATATAATTTTGCCTGGTTTACCAAAAGTTGAAATCCCTAGCATAAATGCTAAAACTAAGTATCTGAAAGACAAAATGGCTCATCTGTTTGTCAGCTTACCAGAGTATGAAATCACCATCTCACCATTTAACCTTCCCAAAGCATTCGATATTGGCGAGTACCCAATGCGCCTGGATGACATCACAAAAACACTCTATCATTTTGAATTGCCAACTATTATCATCCCTGAACAAAAAATCGAAGTCCCAGAGATATCTCTCCATCTCCCAGCTGGTGTGTTTATTCCAACCTTTGGTGCCCTGTCAGCCACTGTCAAAATGTCTGCCCCAGTTTACAACAATACATGGACTGGAAATATAGAGAAAACAGAGTCAGGAATTGCTTGCACAATGAAGTCCACTTGCACATCCACCATGGTTTTCCTGGAGTATAACTTGGATGGTAAGTTTAAAAGACTTTTGCAAGTTCATATGAATATTTAGTAGCACTTTATAATAACTTTAATGAACAAACACAATATTACATTATATAATTCTAAACAAACCAATAAATATGCATGTATATTGTGTGTATATATGATTGATCTGTCAAGAATTGTGCAATATTTCTCAATTAATAATATTCATTAATTAATATAATTTTCTATTTCACATTTTATTTTTAGTGATGGGCACCATCATTTTTGAGAATGGAGCTCTGGGTCTAGATGGAAAAAGTACCTTTACCCATCGTGATGTGAATATAAACTGGAAGCATGATCTTAGTCAGAATCTAAGGTGAGAACTGAACAACACATCAATTTCTCAAACATACACATTTATAAATTCTCCTGTCATCATTTCCTAATGATTTTTGTTGTTTCTCTAGAATGAAACGTGAAGAGTCTTCAGTTTCCAGGTAATCGCTTGAATTTCGGTTTTATAGGCTTTGTTGTGCTTTACCCATTGCAAAATTGCAATACTAATGTTACTGTGAATGTGTTTTTACACCACAGTCCTTCACGTCATACGCTGGGCATTGACATTGCAAGCCAGACCTTTGCTGACATGAGCTTTCGTTATGCATCGCACAACAATGGAATCACGTCCTCGATATCCTCACCAGCAGCTGGCTTCATTGGGTTCCAGTTCACTAGGAGGTCACCATCTCAGTTTTATGCAAAACTGTTCAGCAGATATTTGGTAAGAGAGTGATAATCTTTTGCCAACAATTTATACAACTTATTAAAATATTGTAACAAAATGTCTGCATTGTTTATCCAGTCAACTCCTGACAAGGACACAGACCTGATGAGTTTCAAGGTGACTTTGAAGAACTCTGAGAAGTTGAGCGTTCAGGTTGGCTATCATATCAATGGACTCTCAGACATGATTAATGGCCTTAAAGACAGACTTCCATCTATCATAGCAGCTCTTCACAAGTTTATCAACCAGTACCACATTGATCACCTTGGCATGGACCTGAACCGTGCTGCCCTAAAACTGAAGAACGCACTCTCCAACGGTATCGACAGAGCTTACCAGGAGATCCCGCGCATGATTGATGCTCTACAGACCTCAGTTGAGAAGCTTAGACAACAGAGTAAAAATATGTGGAGGAGAACACTGGATAACTTTCCTCAGATGGATCTTCAAGAGTTGAGCAGAAGGTTCTCCAGCAGCGCCAATGAATACCTTCAGAAGTATGAGTCAAATATGAGGGTTCTCTTGGACGCTGCCATGAAGTTCTTGAAGGACACAAAATTCCACCTGCCAGGTCTGGAGGAGAAGCTTACAGGGCAAGAGTTGTACAATAGGACCAGGCAGTCCATTTCAAAGGCAACTGATACAGCTACTACAAGTTTTTTTAGTCTCATGGAACCAATTGCTGACTCCGTTTCAGGTAATATTAACAAAGTAGAATTTACTCTTCCTGGTACCACTAAGGTTATTAGTGGGAAGAACATTTTGAAAGATCTAAGGTCTGCCATGAAATCAGCGAAGGATCAGATTATGCAGGCAATAGAGAGATGGGACAACTTCAAATTGGAGAAGGTGTTTCAGGACATGTTAAATGTAGTCAGGGTTTACATCCAGAGGGCTGAAGTGTTCCTAAACTCTCTCAGGACTGAAAAACTGGAAGACATTTCCTCACACATCAATGGGATTTACAAAGAGGCAGGGAACTTACAAGTTACACAGAAGATTCGTGAATGGATGCGGGAGGCTAAAAAAAGTTTGTCTGAGCTCAGAGACTTTGCCAAAAGCAAAGTCCAGGAGCTGTACAATGAAATATCCATGGAAAATCTCAACTCAAATCTGAATGATCTTCTCATGGTAGTAGAATCACATATCAATAGCCTGTTTAAGAGCTATCTTACGTTTATGAAGTCATTGCCGTCATATACGGAGCCATATATACGGGTTTCAAACAAAAAAACGGATGTGGATATTCCTCTTCCTTTCTATTGGAAATCTTTTAGTGAATGGCCCAGCATGGCATAAACCTTTTAACAAAAAAGTTTGCAATAGAAATAGAAACAATAGAAATACCCCCCTCACCACCACCACCATTTTCTTCTGTTTGTTATTGTGTTCCTCTAAACTCTGTATGAAGTTGGTATGTAATTTCTACATTTTAATCTTTAGTTTAATTGTAGTTAATTTAAGTATAAATAATATACTATTGTAAGGAATGTCTGTCTTGATGAACTATGTTTTAAGAATATAATTAAGCTAAAATGATTTTGGAAGTATTTAAGGAAATGTATAAATAAAAAGAGCTGCATGACATGCAATTTGCAAAGACTATTACGAGTAGAAAGTTTTACATAATGACTTTGGAGTTCTTTTCTGCAAATTCTTTAAAAAGTATTTTACAGTTCTCCAACAAACATTGAACTTGTGATAGTGTTTACAGCTTTTAGCCAAAAGAGGGCGATGTCTTCATGACAACAAACGACTGCATAGCTGTGGATTTCACTTCTTGCTTCTCGTAAGATCATAAATGGTTAACCAGCCGTGCTGTTTCACTCCACTCAGTGCGTGGCCACACCAGTCTAATATAGTAGGTTACATTCCCACCATATACTGCCCCTGGTTACCTGGTGGGGAACAGTTCCCTCCTGTTGTTATTTCATATAACCTCATCAAAAGAGCCCCAAAACAAATGTTGCTAAGCAGAGAGACTGCCACCTGTTTGGAATCTGGGCCTGTGCTGTGTTCAAGTGTGTGCTGCTTTTCCCACACCAGTCTTTTCAGACAAGGTTAGAGGTCATCAGCACTGGAGTGGGGGTGTAAGGGATAGGATATCGGCCTCATCTGGCTCTTCTCCCACCTTTATTTTTGGTACCTGGATGAAACATGCAGAACATCATTTTTTTTCTTACTATTTGGCCGTCAGAATCACTCAAAACTAAGCATATCCTGAGTGTATGGTGATGTTTAGACCCAAAAATGGCTTATCACTCATTATGCATCAACACCTGTTCTTTAGGAACTTCCTGTTAATATTTTGACAACAACTTTACAGTGCAGTGCACTGTACTGTATGGGACTACAGATGTTGCGTTTCTGTTTCAGAAACATTCAAATATGAAATTTTCCATCTCATATAACAGATGGATAATATATTTGCCATTGTCAGCTGATGCAGATACACTTTCTCTCACTTATCATCAATATTGTGAAAACTATTTGAGAAGTTTTAAGAAGTATGCCAATTAGGTACGCGTGTAATAAAAGCATAAAAAACATTCCCATGTCACAGACAATTCTAATTTTGTCTTGCCAAAAGTACTATCAACGTTAGTGCATCTGCTCCTGGAATAAAGGGAATAAGGTAGCCTGCTACCATAGGCATGATGAAGTGCTTTCTTAGGAAAGACGTTTTCCATTTCTTTTGGCTTTCGTTCATTCACTTGTCAGAGGTTTAACGTAACACTCCAAAGACTATGCCAGTTATTATTTATCCATGGATACTTGGCAAAACAACTTAGTTGATGTTTCATAAGTAGCTGAGTAGCACAGCGTAGCTGTCTGCTGTTTTCCGAAGGATGTCCAAAAGGAAGCAGCGAGCAAATTGGTCACTGTCCATTTTTTCCCCTTACTGCTGGGGATTCCCAATCCCAAGATTCATATTTCTGCCTAAAAAGTGGAAAAGGTAGGCTATTGAAACAAATACACTGAAATAGTGGCTGATGCTGTGAATGAAAGGTAGTTTGTTGGTAGTTTTATTCATGGTTGTCCATCATTGTGAACCCCCAGCATGTGACAATGAACTTCAGGATATGGAGAATCAGCCTCCCAGTTGTGACCCCCAGCATTTTCTTAGTTTGTGATCACCCAGACATAACATATTACTTTTTCCTAAAAGACAGTGTTCATACATGGGGTTGGTTAAAAGTTCAGTGAAGATTCATTATTTTTAAAGCGTGCATGAATTTGACCCTTAGGTAAATCACATTTTAAACAAGAATGTACATGAAAGAGCACAACATTGTAACGGACATTCGTCTAAAACAAAATCAATAGCCACTTGCTATCTTAACTGACGGAAAAAAAAGTAACTTACACTGATAAAAATAGCCTACGTTTATTTTATCGCAACATTGCAAAAAAAATTATACGAATATGCAATTAAAAAAACAACATAAAATGTACATGGAAAGCAAAATACGATATTTACATAAATATATATAAAAATTATATTTTGCAGTGAAATTAGGCTTATTTGTGTTGCACATTTAGTCAGATAAGTACCAAAGTCATAAGACTAAACAAAGCATTGTGTTTGTCTGGTGGCTTCAGTAACTCGAGCACAGATGTTAACAAGGCATATTTCATAAAAACATCCCTGATTGTCAAATATCCCTGAGCTGGTTCAGTGCCAGCCCTAAGTAATCTAATTTCTAGAAGGCTAACAAGTGAAAACAAAATGTCAATGATTTACAGGGTGCGTAAAAAGCAGTAAAACACACGCTGCTCTACGCCGCTCCACTCCACTCCACCAGCCTGCTACAGCTGGAAGAAGGCTGGAAACTGATAAAAATCACATGGACGGATGATTTCATGCTTAGCTGTTTTGCTTTTCACTTGACCTTCTTACAGATCAAATGCTGACTGTCTCTCTAGTCACTGGCATTTCATCAGCTCCTCACACCAGCGTCATATTAATCAAAAGGTCATTCATTTTCTCCACTCCTCAGTGAACTTTTCATGCGATTGACTACAAACTTGAATTGAAGATCCAAACCAGTCTTCTTGTTTCAGATTAATAGTTCACCCAAAATGTAAATTCTGTCATCATTTACTCACCCTCAAGTTGTTCCAAACCTATATGATTTTTTTCTTCTTCTGCTGAACACAAAAAAATATATTTTGAAGAATGTGGGTAATCAAAAAGTCGATGGACTCCATTGACTTTCATAGTATTTTTTTCCAAACTATGTAAATCAATGGGATCCATCAACTGTTTGGTTACCCATCTTCCAAATATATTTAAAACAACTTGAGGGTGAGTAAATGATGACAGAATTTTATTTTTTTGGTGACCTATCCCTTTAAGACTTCAACTTATAATGTAACACCGTGTTTTTTATTTTATTCCGTAAACACCATAGAAATATAGAGTTCAGGGACAGAATTTTGTATTTATGTATTTTCCAATTTCCGTGTCTTTTTCTGAGTCCACCAGAGAGTTTAAAAGCCTCTTTAACAATAATCTATGTTTTGTCTGTTCATAAATTCAAAAGGATTTGAGTCTTTTGAGGAAAGAGCAGCAGATGAGCAGTTTTCAAATTCCCCATCTGTACTGTTACTCATCTATCACATGCTCTTACCCTGTGCAGAGACTTCAAAATTCCATAGATCTTCCCACTAATTCATTTTTGACATTTATTATTTTTAATGGAGGAGACTATTTTCCCTCTTTATTGGTTTTTAATGTCAGAAACTGTATATTGAAATATCACTGCATATTGTCTGTGTTTTGTGTCGATTTGTGTGAATGTCTACATTGTCTTGCATCAATGTGTAAACATTTTTTTTTTCATTACAGTTATGAGGGCATACAGGCCTGCAATGATGTATTGCCTTCCACAGGTTAGAATGATTTCATGTGGCTCCTGACCATCTGCTGACATTTCCAAGACATTTGGAAGGTAAAATAAGTAGCCTGTTTTACATTTCCTCTATATGGTGCTCAGTCAACTGATGATAATGTATACCACATAATATAAATACTCTTAAATTCAGAGTTTGAAAACACATACAGGTGTTTCTATGGGCACTGAGGCTTTTAGAAATAGTTACGGACCAGTACACTTTATTTCGATAGTAACTTTTCAACTACATGTCAACTAACTCCCATTAGTAGACTGTTGTCTGACGTCATGTCAGTATACTATTAGGTTATGGGGTATTAGGGTTTGGGTTTGTAGAATAAGTTGACATGTAGTTGCAAAGTTACTTATTGCTGGTCAGTAGAATGTCTGTTGGAGTACCAACAAAATAAAGTGTTAGCAAATATTAAGCAGACAGTCTACTTACCCTAATGAGAGTTAGTTGACATGTAGCTGCAAAGTTACTTATAGTTAGTAGAATGTTTAAAGTGGACTATAAATAAAGTGTTACCGAAATAGTATAACAAAATAAAAAAATGTAATTAGTGGCAAAGCTGTTCTGTTGTAATTGAAGTGATGAGACAACAATCCATCCATCCATCCATCTTCTTCCGCTTATCCGGGGCCGGGTCCCTCTCCCTAGCCACTTCCTCCAGCTCTTCCGGGGGGAGACCGAGGCATTCCCAGGCCAGCCGGGAGACATAGTCTCTGCAGCGTGTCCTAGGTCTTCCCCGGGGTCTCCTCCCGGTGGGACGCGCCCGGAACACCTTCCCGGGAATGCGTTCAGGAGGCATCCGGAACAGATGCCCGAGCCACCTCAGCTGACCCCTCTCGATGTGGAGGAGCAGCGGCTCTACTCTGAGCTCCTCCCGAGTGACCGAGCTTCTCACCCTATCTCTCAGGGATCGCCCAGCCACCCTGCGGAGAAAGCTCATTTCGGCCGCCTGTATCCGGGATCTTGTCCTTTCGGTTATGACCCAAAGCTCATGACCATAGGTGAGAGTAGGAACGTAGATTGACCGGTAAATCGAGAGCTTCGCCTTGCGGCTCAGCTCTTTCTTCACCACGACAGACCGGTACATCGACCGCATTACTGCAGAAGCTGCACCGATCCATCTGTCAATCTCCCGTTCCATCCTTCCCTCACTCGTGAACAAAACCCCAAGATACTTGAACTCCTCCACTTGAGGCAGGAACTCTCCACCAACCTGAAGTAGGCAAGCCACCTTTTTCCGACTGAGGACCATGGCCTCGGAGACAACAATCATAATGTTTTAAAATGTGTATTTGTCATTTAAAGAAAGTTAATATTGAAATGGATGTATGATTATTTATCTATTTGTTAGATCATTGTTTTTAAAAATTCAACAATTAATATTTTAATATGTACTTTTTTAGTTTAAGATTAAAAGTCGTGGTCTGGGACAAGGTTAAACAATAAAATCTACAATACATACAGTAATAAACTTTAAAAAGTCAACCCCTGAGATATAAAGAAAACAGCCATGTGTCCTCAATGTTTTGGCTGTGCACTGAGAATATTGTAATGGGCATCTCTATTTAGTTACATAACACATATTCAAATATATATATATAATGTTGGAAGGTGCATGCTGGCAGTGCTGTCAGTCTGTCACTCATCTTGCAGCTGTGTGTTTAATTAATGGCAGCAGAGGGTGACCCTAAACCAGTTTTCCCCAACACCTCGCATAACAGAGACCTGATGCTGGACAAGCCATGCCAGACAAAGAGCATTGCCAACAGTTTATATTTGAAATGTCAACAGTAATGAAATCTGGTGGGTGAATTTGACACAAGTAACATGAAAGGCAGGAAATGGCATAATTGCAGCCCATCATAGACACACACAAGTACAGAGAGTGTGGCACTGTATATGGGCAGTGAACCAGATAGCAAATAATATTGTGATTTAGTGTTGTTTATGATTTAAAAGTTAAAATGCTAGCTTATTCGGTTGTAATATTTTTGAGAATCCCTATACATTTGAATTATTAACGTGCAAAGTGATGCCTCGCTAAATTATAAAGGAATAATTGTAATTAGCAAATATAAATGCATTAAGTCAGCATTGCATTGGGTGCACTAGTTCCTTAACAATAAATTCTGCATTATTCGACCAACCTGCGCCCAGACCTGGTCCTTTGGTCCAAATCCTGTCGACGTGTCTTCATAGTGGAATTGACAGTCCCGTGGGAGGAAGCCATCGATGAGGCATTTGAAAGGAAAAGGTTGCAATATGCAGATTTGGCGTCCATTGGAAGTGGGTTGCAGGGGCTTTGTAGCTAGTTCCACCACACTCCTGAAGAGACTGCTGACAGGAGGAAACAGACCCCAATGGGGCTGGCATCCCATGTCGGCAGGGGCCGGTCACAACACAATGACTCGGATCCACCCAACCATTGTTTCGAAAAATTCAAGAGGAAGTATACTCCCTGAGTCTGCGAGAGCAGGGGCGCAAGATGACTCACTGGCAGACCACACGGTAACAGACCTTGGAACGGAAACGACGACGACACAGATGATCAGTAAGACAGTTGACGGACTAACAGCACTGGCAGGACACAAACTACAAAGCTGTATCTGTGGCTGGAATAAGATCACATCGGAGAAAGGTCTCAAGATCCACCAGGGCAGGAAAAAGTGCCTGAAAGAGCTTACCAAGGGACCCCGCATTGACCACTACTTCCTTAGAGGTAGGGCAAATCAGTCCGATGAAGCCCAGTGGCAGGATACTCATCACAGCCCACAGGGTATCAGCACCCCAGACAAAGCTATTTCAAGCACAGCTCCACTGTTATGTTCCATGTAAACAACGGAAATGTGCCCAGATCCCACCCAGTCACAGCCAGTGGTAGAGAGGAAAATGGATGGACGAAAGCCTCAAATTCTGTAGCCCAAATCCTGCCAGAAAAAGGAGTGGGGAACCATCGACACAGACCTCGTCCATCTCCTAGAACAGGGATAGGCAACTCCGGTCCTGGAGGGCCATTGTCCTGCAGAGTTTAGCTCCAACCCTAATTAAACACACCTGAACAAGGCAATCAATGTTTTCAGGATTAGATAGATACAGGCAGGCGAGTTGTTATCAGGGCTGAAGCTAAACTCTGCAGGACAGTGGCCCTCCAGGACCGAAGTTGCCTATCCCTGTACTAGAAGGTCTGAAAAGGGGTGTCGAAAGAAAATTGGAGAAGATAGGAGAGATCATCTACAGCTACGGCACAGAGAGATTTGGAGTGAAAAGCAAGGACCACAGTACTCAGAAGGAACCATCAGCCCATATTAAGTCCAGGAGGCAGCAAGAGATTGAGCGACTTGTGAAAGAGAGAAGATGCCTAAGAAGACAGTGGAAGAAGGCCACAGAAGTGGAAAGGGAAGGAATTGAGGTGTTACAGGGTGACAGCAAGCAGCACCTTGCAACGCTGCAAAGAGCAGAATGCTTGAGAAAATAACGTAAGAAGAAAGCGCGAACAAGGATTGCCTTCTATAGAGATCCCTACAAGTTCGCCAAAACTGGGACTCTCTAAGTGCCTGTAAGGGAACTGGAGAAGCACCTGAGAAATAACCACTCCGACAATCAGAGGCATCTGCCAGCCACCATCCCCGATGACAAGCAACCAATCCAACCACCTGAGCACCAGTTGGACACAAGACCCCCAACATGGAGTGAAGTTGAGAACACAGTAAAGCGGGCAAGAACAGCATCAGCCCCTGGGCCGAACGGTATTCCACACAGGCTCTATAAGAACACACCAAGCGTCTTGAAGGTCCTCTGGAAGCTAATGAAGGTGACATGGGGAAAAGGGATCATACCTAAGGCATGGCGAAGGGCAGGAGGGATCCTGATTTCCAAAGAGAAGAACTCCTCAACCATCCACCAATTCCGCCAGATCAGCTTACTGAATGTGGAAGAAAAAATATTCTTCAGTGTTGTGGCCCAAAGACTCTCAGCATTCTGGAAAAAAAATACTTTGTTGACACCACAGTGCAGAAGGCAGGGATAAGTGGTTTCTCAGGATGCTTGGAACACGCAAATGTCATCTGGCACCAGGTACAAACGGCCAAGAATGAAAAGAAAGACTTGCATGTAGTTTTCTTGGACCTTGCCAATGCATTCGGGTCAGTGCCTCAAGAAGTGCTGTGGGCAGCCTTCAACTTCTTCCAAGTCCCAGAGGGCATCACAAGGCTGGTCAAAGCCTATTTCCAGGACCTCCAGTTCTGTGTTACAACTCAGGCTAGTACAACCGCCTGGCAGCACTTGGAGATAGGCATAATGGCGGGCTGCACCATCTCCCCACTGGCCTTCACTATGGCAATGGAGTTAATAATTCGGGCATCTCGATGAGTTGTTGGAGGGGAACGTCTGAAAAGCGGGGTGTGGCTTCCTCCAATCAGGGCGTGTATGGATGACATGACGACCATAACAACGACTAACACATGCACCAAACGCCTGCTGTACAAACTCCAGGGAAACATCAGATGGGCACGAATGGAGATTAAACCATTCCATTGTCAAGGGCCAGATCGTAAATGAGAGGTTCCACATCAATGACGAGCCGATACCAACTATCCTGGAAAAGCCAATCAAAAGCCTTGGTCGGTGCTACAACACAGATCTCAAAGACGACGAACAGGTGGAACAACTAAAGCAGGATACCATCAGTGGCCTGAAGCAGATCAACAGCACTGCTCTCCCAGGGAAGCTGAAGCTCTTGTGCCTTCAGTTTGGACTGTTGCCCCGCATGTGGCCAATTTCTATCTATGAGGTCATGTGGCCTCATGTGGCCAATTTCTATCTATGAGGTCACCCTATCCATCGCCAATTGGTTGGAGCAATTGGTGAATGTGCAGGTGAGAAAGTGGCTTGGACTACCCAGATGCCTCAGCAGTATAGGCCTGTACAGCAATGGAGCCCTTTCTCTGCCAATCTCAAGCCTGGTGGAGGAGTACAAATGCTCTAAAGCAAGGCTCGAAATTACCCTCACAGAATCCCGGGATCCCTTTGTCAGAGAGGCTGCTCCCGCCTAAGCCACAGGGAGGAGGTGGAGGCCAGGTGTAGCAGTGGCACAGGCAAAATCCGCTCTGAGACACTGGGACATAGTGTGTCAAGTCTAACATGGCAGAGGGGGCCTAGGGTTGGGAGCAACAACACCCACATGGCAGAAGGCTATTCCAGCTGAACGGTGGTTGAGGAGGTGCGTCACCAGGAGGAATAAGCATGTTTCTGGCACAGGTGTCCCAAGCTAAGCAAGGCCACTGGATGAGGTGGGAAGGTTTGGAGAGGAGGAAGATCACTTGGAGCGAGCTGTGGAACACGGAGTCCAATATGCTGAGCTTTACCATCAGAGCCACATATGATGTCCTGCCCTCTCCAACCAACCTACATCTCTGGTTTGGAGAGGATCCAGCCTGAGCCTACACTGGAGAGTAAGAGGGTAACCGTCAACGCCATGCCCCTGGAAGCCCAGACTATCTTTCAGCAACCAACATCCTTCGTCCGGGAAGGGAAGAAATAGTCAACCAATCGATCGCCTCCAGACTCATGCCCACTGAATGCAGCCCGGGACTGGAAAATACGGTGCACCTTCCCACCCGAAATTGCAGCGACCAACCTGCGCCCAGACCTTTTCCTTTGGTCCAAATCCTGTCTACGTTTCTTTATAGTGGAACTGACAGTCCCGTGGGAGGAAGCCATCGATGAGTCATTTGAAAGGAAAAGGTTGCAATATGCAGATTTGGCTGCCGAAGCAGAGGACCAGGGCTGGAAGGTAAATGTGAGTCCAGTGGAAGTGGGTTGCAGGGGCTTAGTAGCTAGTTCCACCACAAGTCCTAACACCTACGCATACCGAATAGAGGTACAGATGGTTAGATGTGGAATATTTTATCCTCAGATGTATTCAGGCAGGATTTAGAGGTTGTAGTGATGAAGAACTTGTTTCATAAATGTCTCAGTAGCAAAGGGAGAAAGAAGAAACTGATGTGATCAGACACGACGGGCCAGGTGCTATACCGAACACCAGGCATTTTCTCTTCCTTCTGACCCCAGCATGTGTAAATCACATCCTTCTCACACACACACACACACACACACACACAACCACACACACACACACACACACTCACTCACTCACTCACTCACTCAAGCACTAAGGGCCCCACAGGGAGCAAGACACTAATATGGACTTTAACCACACAGGGCACTTGAAGATTTTGGTTGCATCTGTTTCTAACCCTTTTGGCTACAGATCATGTGTGTGCGGGTTGTGTAGTGCCTCTAATGGACAGCAGTATCCCCCATTTGAGTGCTCAGATAATGTACCTCAACCTGTTGGGTCTGTCATACATGTAAATCACTGCAGCATATTTCAAAGTGTCTCTCTAAATCTTGTGATGATTTACAACCAAGCTGGAGCATAAAACAACAGCTGGCCACTGACTGAGCAACATATTACAGATATGGCAGACAGCAGAGTGAATCATTCCTGTGTGGCACTTGGAATTTTGAAACATTTGCTGGTGCTTTTGTGTCAAACATGTAAAAGCTGCTTTGAAACAAAGCAATGCCTCAGTGGTTAGCAACTGATAACGTGAAAATAGAATTGAATTTCAATTCAGTTCAGTTCAGATTAATGCATAGTAAAAGTGTAGTTATTTGTTTGTCACACTGGATTATAATCATTTTTTATCTACACTGAGGTGTAGTGGTGTGGATTCTGTTTTCGGTCACCGATGGTCTAATAGCAGTGATCCATGATGAATTGATTTCACAAGAAAATTGCTTAATAACAGGGTGGATACTGAGATTTAGTACTTGGTCGGTCGGTCATGGGATCCCAACATGGCCCCCATGAAGTGCTCCATGTAAATTAAAGCTGTTTTTATTAGGCTACTGATATGACTGATAGTGCCCTTTTTTAAACTTTTTTTTCTGTTAAATTTATAAAAAATAATAATGAGGGAATGGTTTCTTCCTAACAGTAGTAAAACATTTTGAGACATAAATATCTAATGAATGCCTTGGTAAGTTATTTGTGTATATTTCTTTGTTTATAATTATGATTCACCGTATAGCCTATATATATACAAAATGCATAATGAAATTGAGGTTGTCAAATCATATTGGACTGAACCTCCAGCTATTTTGATGTTTCACCCCTCAGATTGTATTGCAACCATTGCATTCATTAATGACTAATTAGTTGTTTTAACATCATCGGACTGTTGAGACAATGTCAACGAAACACTTCAATTGAATAAAATACATCTATTTTAATGTTTTCTTGTTTACTTCATTCTTATATCTGCCATTACATTCACACTTATATCCTGAAATCAATAAATAACCCCCTAAAATTACGGTAAATATGAAAGCCCTTCCATTCCATGCTTATATAGTTCATAGTTAGTTAGTTTCCGATACAAATCAATATGTGATTGTTTTAGCTTTTACCTATACACCAAGGGTCAACTATTTCACATTCAAAGCTTGTCTTTAAATAAACATCACTTTTTGCTGGATAGGCTACTCTTAATTCATTTCTGACATTTCTCTGTGTGTCTCTCTAATGTTACTGTAAAAGCAATGTTTTTGCTTCTTACTGTTTAAGAATGAATTATCAAAACCACATCGGATTTCTTGAAATCACATCTGAACTCTAAAAAGGCTTCTGAAGCTTTTGATGAAATATTTTAGTTAAAATGCAGGGAACATAAGAGAAACAGCTTTGTAGATATATTTCCTAAAGAATGAGTGATATTCACTTTGTCATGCATCATATTCAGGAAATACTTTATAACATTACAATCTCTCTTTTTTCATATTTAAACAACAGATCTCATACCAATATTTTGATACAGTGTTTTCACAGGTGCACTAATTATTCCCCATTGTCTTCAAACAGCTGTGTGTGTGTGTGTGTGTGTGTGTGTGTGTGTGTGTGTGTGTGTGTGTGTGTGTGTGTGTGTGTGTGTGTGTGTGTGTGTGTGTGTGTGTGTGTGTGTGTGTGTGTGTGTGTGTGTGTGTGTGTGTGTGTGTGTGTGTGTGTTTGTGTGGTTACATGTGTTTCCAGTAAAATATATATTTTTATTGATTAGATTGAGATGTGAGAATGTCAGGTCACAAGATTCTTTGCATACTCAGGCTTATGTATATGAGTAATGCTCTTTAGACCAAGGCCATAGGCATACATTTAAGAATAGGTTGATCTGACAATCTTAACCAGATAGTTACGCTTATTACTTCCTATTTAAAAATCACTCTAACTAATTTCAAACTTACATTTGTAATGTGCTATGTGCTATGTTGCTAACCCAATTTTATAAATAACAATTGAGAAACACTGCTTTATGGGTTTAAAGCATAAACAATAAAATAATATTATAGCATTTCCACAAATTATTCTCATATCCATTGAAATGAAAATGTGTAGAATAATAATGAATGTATTACATTAACGTGTTTTTGGCTTTGGCTTACTTGTTAGTAAATTAAATAACTTTGAGCAAGTCTTTAAAAATTCGTTATTTATATTCACACGTCACATCGAGCAAGTAAAAAAAAAGAAGCTAAACTGGCAACACTTTGTCTTCTTTTTATTACTAACTATATTTTCTCTGCAAACATTTATTATGACTAAACATTATTTTAGACTATGCTAAAGCCGACTTTAGTCATCACAAAATGTATCTTTTTGACAAAGTAACAGTTTATTAAAGTATGACTTACACTTTCCAGATATTCTCTGAATACTTTTTAAATTATGTTGCTAGGCGACAATGTATTACTTACTTGTGGTATTGGACCTGATACATCAAACATGGATCTGGCTGGTGATTGCATATGGATTTACTTTCAGGTGAAAATTCACAGGACACCTGATTCTGTAAAAGAAATCTGCATAAGCCCATGTCACAGTGTCTGTTCAACATGAGAAAACACAGGTAACCTGCAATGGTAGCCTATGTCAGATTGCATGCTCTTTCCTGAAACTAATCTTGATCTAATAAAATGTTTGGGGAACTTTTTTCCCAGCTTGGCTCTTACTACATTCTTTTTTACCAGTTCTAATCAGTTCATTTTCTTTCAGTGATTGACTCGTGATTTTGTGATAGTGTGTGTGTTGAAAGAATACTGAGATTACTGCCTGAGCCAGTATTGGAGCCTTTTGTGCTTTACTTGGATTTAGTGCTGACATTTTACTGGCCGTTACAACCGCGGCAGAAAATCAGATTCAACATATTTCTGTACGAGAGTGGATTATATCCAGATATCACTGTGGAACTCATGACGGTTAAAACTGATATTTAAAACAGTTGCCGTTGAGACAGTTTATACGTAAGCTATACAACAGAGGCCGGTTAGTTATTACTATGCATTCGTCTTTATGAAGGCTCACAGCATGTGACAAGATAAAGATTCTATTTAATATCCAGAGGTAGGCTAAATGTGTTTGTTGAGCACTGCTGTGTGTGGCCATTATGAACCGCAGGTTTGAGTCCTCACCCGGGGGTGATCTAGAACATCTAGGCTACTGAAGATGATGATAGCTCTGAGAGGTCAAAGTGAGTTTTTGACATATGTCATGACAGTGTGGCATATTGTCACCATCGCTTAAATTCACAGGGCCCAGGACAAATGAAATGCAGTAAAAAGATGTAGCGGGCCTTTCTTGTAACTTTACCAGTTGTCCAGCCCTGAATACATCCTGTCTCCTATCAAACTGGCATATGCCATCATCTTTTTCTGTGCCTTATCTTTTGTTTTCTTTAGTTCCCCAGCCCAAAAATTAAAGGAAAACTATTTGAGAGAGAGTGGAGAGAGAGAGAGAGAGAGAGAGAGAGAGAGAGAGAGAGAGAGAGAGAGAGAGAGAGAGAGAGAGAGAGAGAGAGAGAGAGAGAGAGAGAGAGAGAGAGAGAGAGAGAGAGAGAGAGAGAGAGAGAGAGAGAGAGAGAGAGAGAGAGAGAGAGAGAGAGAGAGAGAGAGAGATGACCTAATGGAGGCAAAGGGGACTTTCCAGCATATATGCCGATGATGCAAACTATTGGAATGTGTTATGTGGACCTGATATCAAAATTTGTTTAATCAACAACAATCACTGCATTATCACAAAGGCAAAATTAATGTTAAATGGGGTTACATTTTTTTTAATAATTGGGTGAAATGGTTATGGTTAAGACGGTTCAAAACATGTAACCTTTCCTGCTCAGTGAAAACTCTATCACACTATAGCGTTTTACAGATATCTTTTATATTTTATGCTTGTTTTACCCATATCTTTAAATACTCTAGATGGCACAGGCTGACAGGTCCTTAACTCATTTGGTAGTTATACATAGAGCAGCTGATTGGTTGCTGTTGCATATGCTGCTAATGAGCTGCGGCTCAACATTAAAATACTGGCAGTGTTTGGTGTTAGCAGTCTGTAGTGTGCTTTCAGAAAACCTCCACCTTCCCCAGTATAGATCTGCTGGGGTTATTTTATGTATGTTAGGCCTATATGTGCAGCAACAGCAGCAGCATGTCTAACATGCTCACAACAGAAACCAAACACCACCACAGAATGTTCCCATGTGAATTAAGAAAGTGTGCTTTCAGAAAACCTCCACCTTCCCCAGTATAGATCTGCTGGGGTTATTTTATGTATGTTAGGCCTATATGTGCAGCAACAGCAGCAGCATGTCTAACATGCTCACAACAGAAACCAAACACCACCACAGAATGTTCCCATGTGAATTAAGAAAGTGTGCTTTCAGAAAACCTCCACCTTCCCAGTATAGATCTGCTGGGGTTATTTTATGTATGTTAGGCCTATATGTGCAGCAACAGCAGCAGCATGTCTAACATGCTCACAACAGAAACCAAACACCACCACAGAATGTTCCCATGTGAATTAACTGATGTAGTAGCTTGCACTGTCGCCTCACAAGGAGATCCCTGGTTCGAGTCCCGGCTAAGCCAAAAGAGTTTGCATTTTCTCCCTGTGTCTGTGTGGGTTTCCTCTGGCTGCTTTAGTTTCACCCATAATCCAAAAACATTCAGTAAAGGTGAATTAGAGTTGCTAAATTGGGGGGAAAGGCCAAGATGATTCATGGACAGTCAGTCTCTCACGTATGGCAATGGCCCATAGAATCATCACCAAGATTCGGACATGACTGAAATGGATAATGAATGAATGAAGTAGCCTAGGCCTATTTGGTGTAAAAAGAACCACTGTGGCCAAAATTAAATCAAATTAATAAAAAAAATAAAAAAAAAATCTCAACCGCTCTATCGTTGCTTTGAAGGTTAAATATTTAAGTAAACCCTCTTCTCACCAGCTAATAAATAAGTGTGGTGTACTGTAGATTGATCCGTACATACAGTACATTAGGTGGCGATAAGCTCCTGTTGGTTCGCGGACTTCAAAACATCAAGAAGAAGAAACAGTGAGAGCGATTCGCTCCTTTGGTTTGCTTTGGGTAGATTACCGGTAAATGTCAGTGCATCTCTAATTACAAACTTTCTCCGCTCACAAACACTAAAACGAATATCATCTTTTGGTAAGAAATGCAATGCAGTCATTCATATAGTACAAGCTTTGTAATTGCGTGTAAAGTCGTAGGTAAATTTAATGAATGAGCATTATAAGATGCAGATGTATTAGTGAGAATACTAGACAACTGATATATAGTTAATTTAAGAAACTCTACATTGACAAGCTTTGTGTTAATATAATCGAAAGCTGTACGTGATGCCTGGATGTAAATTCTATTTTATTTTATCCTATTCTGCTGTTTCTCTATACATATTGAGCCTGAACTGAATGATCTGATCAGAGGACTAAACTAGATAACAGACTCTAAACTCCAATGTTCAGTGTGTTGCAAGCTGTCATTCAGTCATTAGATGTCAGAGGTTGACTGTCATCTGAGAGCAGAACTGCTGCATACCTGCTGTCAGTCACTTTTGCACCAGCACTTGTGCTGAAGTATATACTCCAGCAATACAGCATTAATATGATGGACAAGCGTTAGCCTAATTGTTAAAAACGTTAATTATGTCAACTGATTGTAGGATGTCTGGGACAGTGTTCGACAGCTTGTAATCAAGGCTAAAGGCTGATTCAACATTAATCAGCTGTTTATTATTATTATTATTATTTTTTACTGTACATTCAATCAGCAAGTTGTAGTTTGATGACCCGAGTAAGCTATAGCCTATATAATTAGTCATTGGTTTGTTTCTATACTTAGGCCCAGAACTGTGTGGAGCTGATCCGGTTGATGTGATGTGCAGTCCCGGATCCGAGGGGCCCGGAGAGGATCCCTCTGTGGAGTATGTCTACTGTAGAGGTGTAATCACTGAGCTGCTCAAGTATGGACCAACAGACCTGCATGCTGTCAGCAAAAGACCAAACCCCCCTAAAATGCTCATCCTTGTCATTCCAGGTAGGATGGGTCAAGTTTCCACTTGGCAAATTCAAAGGCCTAAATATACAATATGTTTTCAAATATATTTATATTTTAATATAGATAGATAAAATAGAAAAATCTATTAATATATATTGTATTATTATTATTTATTGTTATTATATATTCTATATTATATTAAATTACATTTAAAGTTATGTTTCAATATGCATTTAATATGCATTTAGTATTTTAAAATATAGAATTTGTTATATTCAAAATGCAAAAAAAATCACTTAATTATGAACTCACACATATTCCACCTTCAAAATTGTATATTATATTATATTATATTGTATTATATAATATTATTATACATGATACAATTACATTACATTACCTTTGAGAGTAGAGGTTTTCTCGGGTCCTAAAATCTGTACCTGACTCGAATTGGCCTGAATCACTTCTTACCTGAACCTGATGTCCATAAATGATATCCATAAAAAAAAGTTGACCATAGACAGACCCAATAAAATTAGACCTGAGTCTGACCCGACAGCTATTTTATTTTAACCCAGCCTGATCCGGGACTACCACTTTGACGCTATAAAAAGATCGTACAACTAATCCAAAGTGGTTTAGTCCAAATTTTCTGAAGAGACACGTTCTTTTTATACAGTGAACAGATTTAATTTAGTCTTTTATTCACATATAAACATTCATCAACTCACACATAATTTGTGGTAAACAGAAGCTCAAGCATGTTCGCTTGATGTGCGAAAACCAATGAGGTTCATTCTCGTGTTGTGCAGCACGTTTGAGCTTCAGCAAGAACCAATGAGGTTTGTTCTCCTGCGTCAAGCAGGTTCGGTTGAACTTCTGGGTTTTTTTGCTGATCAATGTTTAAATGTGGATAAAAGGCCAAATTAAATCTGTTCGTCATATAAAGTGATTGTGTCTCATCAGAAAATTTGGACTAAACCTCTCAATTCATATGGATTAGTTTCACGACCTCTTAATGAACTTTTGGACACGTCAAAGTGAAAGCTCTCAGATTTCATTAAAAAGATCTTCATGTGTTTTCCGAAGATAAACGGAAGTCTTACGCATTTGGAACAAAATGAGGGTCAGTAATTAAAGACAGAATTTTTATTTTTGGGTGAACTATCCCTTTAATATTAAAAAGCAAATCCCCGCACTCACTCACGAATGACTCCGGTATTGCAGAGCGCAGTTTATGTGAAGTGTGTGCCACTGTTGCAAGCACCAGTATCCTGGAGGGTTTGGTCATTTACAAATAGAAGCACAGATTGACAGAGAAGAAGGGGGATAACATTGTCATGCAATTATTGATATGTATTTGTTTTAAATAATAAAATATTGTTCAGTGCCTGAAACGAATAATGGAAGTTGACATACTTTAAAAGAATTCGGGTCTTCTCTGGTCCATTTGGTAGAAGCACATTTATTTTAAGTTACCTGAGACTCGAGGCTACTAATATCAGACCTGACACGTTGTTGAGGCACTCGTCTAAGTTTTGGACCCGAACACGCTCAGTTCTCAGGTTTATGGTTTCTTTTGCAGTTGCTATATATATTGTTTTTAATGGTTACATTTTGAATGTCAGGAAATGTTTTAATGAATTTTAAGACTTTAGTTTTTGCTCAGCCTCAAAGCCTATGACTTCACTTCCATAATTAAGACCAAGCACCAAATAAACCTGTCTTGAGGCAAAATGCATATCTTAGAGTAGACCGAGCTCTGTTCAGTTTGGGTTGCCAAGGCATTTATAAACATAACTAATGTAACTTGTGTAGCAGTGATTGGTACGCAGGTGGGTGAGTGTGTCACAGCTACAGTATCTGAAGTATTGGACATAACACAGCCCAACAGATACAGGGGATTTGAAGAAAAGTTCAGCACAGTCGGGAATCTACCATTTTTACACTTGGCCTTGGGTCAAGAGGAAAGCCCCAGTGGAAAATGGCTGTATGGGCCACCACTCTTCCCCTGACAGCAGCTTCTAGTGCATTGACTTCATGGAAAAGCTGTGTAGCTCAGGAGCAGATGTTAAGCATTAAAAATACTGTTCAGATTATTACACCTAGTCAGAAAGACTATGTTAGACATGGCACTTTAGATGCAACTTTCTTATTTGTACTTTTTTGGTAGTTGCTTAATTTCACCTTTCATTGGCTAGATTTATATAGACTTTGGTTGAAGCTCTTTGAATTTCGAGAATTATAGAGATCATTCACAGGATGTAAATTCTGTCATCATTTACTCTCCCTCTTATCGTAATTTATTCCTGTAATGGCGAAGTTGAATTTAAGCATTACTTCAGTGTCACATGATCTCTCAGAAATCATTCTTATGATTTGCTGCTCAAGAAACATTTCTTATTATTATTTATTATTGCTGCTTAATATTTTTTGGGAGAAACTGTGATACATTTTTTCATAAAAGATTCTTTGAAAAATAGAAACTTCACAAGAACGGCATTTATTTAAAATAGAAATCTTTTGTAACATTATAAATCCCTTTACTGTCCCTTTTGATCAATTCAATGCTGAATAAAAGTATTAATTTCCTTCCTCTAAAGCAAAAAAAGAAACCTTACTGAAGCTGCTCTTTCAAATGGTAGCGTGACGTACATATATGACTTCCTGATGTAAACTATTACAAAAAAGAGAGACCCCCAACTGCAGATGTCCTGGAGAGAGAGAGCACGGTCAAGCTGATGACCTTAAAGAGGGCCGCTTTTCACCAGGCTCTGAATGTCACTGAGCATTGTGCTCAATAGACTCTTTATGGGAAACGGGGAGCCCATACGCCGGCACTGTTATTGTAGAACCTGTGCCCTTTTCTCCAGAGATAACAGCAATAATCTGCAGTCTGGCCAGAGGCTCCCTTGGCTCTTATATCTGCCAGGGCCGGCACAGGTGCTACTGTTTTAATGGACTCGGACTGTGTTGTATTATTGAGACAAGCACACTGACTGAGCAAACTAAAGGATATAAATACAAACCATATTTTATTTGACAAAGGTAGATTTAAGATTATTACACTAGCTTAGTGTAAATGATACAAAATGTAACCTTTTTATTGCGTGGTATGACAAAGCAATCTACTTATCAGACTTCCCTAAGTGAATGTATTGAAAGATCTTGATTTGTTAATGATTTTTAGTCTTTAATGGTTCTCTGTTGTATTGTTAAAAATGGCAGTTGTTTAATGTCTTATTCAAATTTTGAGGCAGATATCTCCTAAAAAGATCAAGTTCCAATCGAGTCCGGTTAGAGAAGGGCACAGCGACATTTGTGTGTGACATAAATGCCAAATCACCTCAGTTAGCATAGCCTATACTCTAACCGTGTTAACTGACTAAACCACTGGATGGCAGCAGGTTTGCTGTGTTATTGCTGATTTTGTATGTCCCCTGCCGAGCATGAAGTGTCTCATGATGTTTCCTATTTTGAAAGCTTTACAATGGAAGAACTAATAGCTTTGGAAGAACTAAATATCACTGAAAATAGTCAATTAACCTGTTAAATGGTCAGTCTACGTTCAACAATTATTTGTGTTGTTTACTGTCTATTTTAAAACTTTCTTTAAGAGAGCTTTTAGACCAATTTCTAAAGGTTCTTCAAATGTGATCTACATTTTATTTATATTTTATCTATACAAAAGTGTTTTTATCTAAATGTTCCACCATCTATACAAAATATTTTTCAGTTTTCAACTCAAGTGCAATAGACTTGATGGTGATCTTATCTAACTTTAACAAAGGTGTAATGATGTATAAATTCAAGGAAGGATTTTTATACAGTATATATTATATTGTATAAGAAAATTGTTAAGCCCTTTATCATTGTAAAAGAAGAAAAGTTACTTATGATGAGTCCTATTTAAAGCACAGAGATGTTCAGGGGGTCAGGGATAGCTATCCAGATGGTTTTGATTTATAGGAACCTGCTGTGCAAAGCACTCTGCTTGTCTCGCCAGCTGCATCCAATAGCCCACAGGATCACATTGTTTGATAATTCATAATAATCTTACAAAGATTCCTCTTTCCTTATTGCTGGTTTCCACATGAGGTTGAGGGACGTTGTGTTCACTTTAATCAGTGTGGACTTTACTCTAACTTATTTTCCTAATAATATGGTCTTTTTTTTATTACCAAATGTTTCCAAGGGGTTTCCCTCTCTTTTTGGATGTGGAAACGAATATTTATGTCAGTTTTCATGGCTCACGAAAGGAACAACCCCACTCCAGCCAACTTTGCTGACCACCTTGCAACTATATAAAATTATATGAACGTTCTGCAATTATGATTCTCTTGCTAGCATTTGCTGAGCAGGTGGATCAGGAGTTACGATGGGCTTGCCAAGGGAGGTTATTATTTTTGCTTTTTCATGCATTTCTTGGATTTCAGGCATAATGCTTTTAGGAATGTTACCCGGAGGTTGTATTTGATTGCCGGTCTAGCACTGACCTTTTACCTCCCCTCTGGTCTCGCGAGTCCTTTAACTCTCCGGCAAAAGACCACATTTCAACTTGTTGTGGGCATGAACAGCCCATTTAGACACTATGAGATTGTAGGACTGACATGTAAAACAATCAACAATCTGCTTCGTTTTGATATGCTTTTTGGCTGGGTTAGCAAAAGTAAAATACCACAGTATTAGACAGGTGCGTGAATATTATTTAAATATATTTTTATTGATTACTAAATCAAATAAATCCAGTCTCATGCTCACCAAGACTGCATTTATTTGATCAAAAATAGTGATATTGTGAAATATTATTTCAATTTAAAATAACAGTTTTCTATTTTAAGATATTTTTTAAATGTAATCTATTCCTGTGAAGGCAAAGCTAAATTTTCAGCAGCCATTACTCCAGTTTTAGTGTCACATGGTCCTTCAGAAATCATTCTGATGTTCTGATTTGATGCTCAAGAAACAGTTCTCAGTTTAAAAACAAAAATTGTGCTGAATACTCCCATTTATTAAAATACTCCCAAACTTTTGAACCGTATAGTGTTCATTTTGCATTTATAACAGTTTCTCTCACTTTTCACATGCAAGATGGTTTGTTTGTAGCATCAGCTGTTGCACAGACCTTACAGTCTTTGCACAAGTGCTGGTAAATTATCTTTATTAGTGCGCTATCAACGATTAGGGTTTTTTCCACTACAGTTTCCATAAGCTCCAGTGAGGGTTTTTTTAATACTGGTTTTCTTGTTTGTTTGAATAGGCTATTGTTTGTAACTGACAACAATGCAGTAAGGTGCATTTACCAATTGAGTTTAAACTGACTGTTATATTAAAAATACCTGTTGTGGTATTCTCTATTAATTCAAAAATAGTTTTTCATCCATCTAATCTTTTCCACCTCCTGAGGTTGACAACTCCCCTACTGCCTTTTATCCTGGATTACAGTTCCTCTTGAATAGATTGAAACAACCCTCAGAGGGCAATCTGTTAGGAGATCTGGCTATAGTCACCCTGATGTCTGCATGTTTGCCAGAGTCAATAAGCATTTTCACTTGTTCTTCTCCCTCTGCAGACTGGATCAGCTTTATGGCATGTTGGACCTAATAAGTTAAAGACAACTTCACACACTGTCTGCATGAACGAATTCCAGCACTTGCTAATGCCTTCCTTACGGCAGGTCACTTTAACCTGTTTGACTTGATTTCTGTTCGTTTGCACTTTAATGCTACTAAATGGTGGGATCTATCGATAGACATTTTCTATGAAAGAATAAACAAATTAATTACTTTAAATAAAATAAACTTTAACTGAAATAAAATAAAATATTACAAAATCTTTAGCTTGATGTAAAATAACTAAAACTGAAATAACAATTAATAAAAACTATTCATATTTAAAACAAAAACTAATAAATAAGACAAAAAACTAATGTTAAACTAAAATTTAAATGATTTAAAATATGAATTCAAAACCAATTAAAAATATTATTAAAATCTATAATAGTATCTCAATGATACTAAAACAACACTGGTTCACAGACTAAACCAGAAGGAGACTCTTTATTTGAGTGACAAATTTAATTTGATTATTTTATTTTTTGATATTCAGGATCCTACATCACTGCTGGTGTGTTTATGCATTGATTTAGTGACTTCCCTCTTGTGTAATTGTGAATCGTTATGGTTGGTAAGCAAGCAGGATGGTGTGTGCGTGTGTGTGTCAGAGGAAGAGACAAAGTGAGAACGTGTCCTGCACCTGCAAGGCTACGTCAGTGGTGTGGTAGTCCAGGCAGCCTTGGGGTCAGAGACAGCAGGCAGGGTATCTGTTTAATGTCCTGGTGAGCAGCCCTGAATTTATGAACTCGGGGAGAGGGGGAAATGATAACGTGTGGGAGAGGAGAGGATAGCTCATGCTTCTGTCGTCTTTTTCTGGTAGGAATGCCTCCTTTGAATTCTTTCTCCCCACACAGAGGCAAAGCTTTTAGTTTGGCCTCACTATTAGCTCTGTGATGTCCGAATAGAGAAGCTGTCATAGTTTTAACACAGGGATGGAACAGTTTTAACACCGGAACGGAACAGACACAGTTTCAAAGGGGAGGAGACC
The DNA here is from genome assembly GCF_949152265.1 of Phoxinus phoxinus. Lineage (NCBI taxonomy): Eukaryota > Metazoa > Chordata > Actinopteri > Cypriniformes > Leuciscidae > Phoxinus > Phoxinus phoxinus. Next base: position 24,975,790 of record NC_136888.1, read on the forward strand.
TTCTACTTCCTCTGTGTAATACACACAAATAATAGATCATTAGTAGGTATATTCAATGTCACATTTTAATGTAATGGTAATGTAACACCATGTCCTAACCTGGGGCCAGTTGCATAAACATAGCCATTAAGTTAAGACTGTATCTTAACTACTAGTATGACCAGTGCCCGAAGTGGGCCGGTATGCACCGATACACAGTACCGGCACTTCTATATTTTAATCTTTAGCGTACAATACCTTCAATTTTTCTAGCGTGCTGCCACTTCTCACGCGTCAGTGTCTTAGTCATTGTAGAAATTTCAAATGTGATAATGATTCATTGATTTGCATATGCCAGCCATCAGCCGGTGCACAAGAGAGTACTGGCACTTTTTTTCCCCACTGAGTATGACCGACTAGCGATTAATCTAGGGGCAATCAGTCTTACTTTTTTAGTATCAAATTAGACCAATCCTTATGTAACTGACTTAAAACAGTTGTGAACAGTCTTAAAGAAAGAAAAAACTGATGACTAACTTGTAAGACTAGTCTTAGCAGTTTATGCAACCGGCCCCTGGTGTGATGCAAAACATGTTAAAAGATTAGTTTGAGATCACCCAAAAAGGAATCTCACCATTTACTCACCATGACTTTCTTCTGCATATGGAATAAAAATTAGTTTTTTTAATATATTAATATATTTTTCCATATAATGAAAGTGAATGGTGACCTTGACTGTAAAGCAAGATTTTCAGTGAATAACCAAAATGTAGGCATGCATTTTTAATTTGTTTATTGGAATTAGTAGATACCAGATTTTTAATAGTGCATCTCATTTCCCTTGTTCTCATTCTTTCAAGTTCTTCTTTAAAACTGTTTTTAATAATACTGTTAAATGTAATCTTTAGCAAATCTCAAAGTGAATCTCCATTTTCCATGCTGTACATTCTAATGTTGTGATGCCAAAATTTACTAACATTTAAAATGTTTGACTTTAAGTTTTTTAGTAATTTATTTTGCATTGATTTAGATCAAAATAGTATAGAATTTGAACATGAAAGTATCAGTGTCAGCATGAATTTTAATATTGGTGTGAAAATGAAAGTGACCACCATTTAAAATAATGCTTAAATTTACATTTCAGTCTGTTCCTCACAAAACTGTATCAGCTGGTTCAGAAGAAATATGGCACAAACGTTATACAGACTGCTTTTATGATGGTTTATGGTATTTTTTTCATTGTTTGTGGAGCTTTACAGCTCATGGCCCCTATCCACCTTCATTGAAGAAAGAAAGTCATCCGGGTTTGGATCGACATAAATGATTTCGGTTTCTGTCCTTAACAGCTGCGTCATGTCAAGAGACAAGACATGCTTGGTTTTTTTCCTGTCTGTCACATTGAGCTGAGTAATCCTGCACACAGTGAAATCTCATTGGTTCAGAATTGCATGGGTGAAAATTCAACATCAAATATCTTCTGATTGGCTGTGGGTTGTTTATAGTTTTGTGCAGCATTTTTACCTTCAGTGTGGACTGAAAAAATGAAAAGCAGTGTTTTATCAGCTATATAAAGGGTAGAGCAGTGTTTAAAGCTGTGGAGCACTTGTCTCCTCTTCCACCTCCCCTGCCCTTATAGATGAAATCTATCCGTGGGCCCATGTGTGACAGTGCATTCTTTGATTCCATCTGCCTTTATAGAGCAAGAGAGCCTGTGACTTTATTGTGGTGACTGGTTGGGGAAAAACCTGCCATTTCTAATAACACTGGCTTGAAGCAGTTCGGACTTTGAGCATGTCAAGTCCCATCTGAAAGGGATTTGGGAACGCTCAGCATGAATAAAAACATACAAATGGATTTAATCAGTTTGAAAAGAGCTCGGAAGGGCTGCTGTTGAAGGCCCTTAGCGCTCATATCTGTGCAGCGTATCTCAGTGTACACTGCCCCTGCTGTGAGGACTGGGATGGTGGAGAGCTTTGCTTCACCAGCCCTGCTTTAACCATAGAAAGCCTACTGTATCATATTTGATGCATGGATTTCTAAAGCCTCTAAATTATCAACATGATCAAAACATTGCTGAAAAATCTGCTGCACATTGCATCTGCTACATGCCTTCTGGCCTCTGATTGATAGTTCATACTGATTGATAGTTCATACAGTTATAATCCTTCTTCAGGTCTTTTTTGCTATGAAATATTTAATGATTTTTATAAAGTAAACATATACTTTATAAAACAATTCACTTTTATATTGTTGTTACTATTTCAAGATGACCATTTAACTGCACTGAGACAACTTAGGTTTATGATACAACAGGCTTTTGAGGAATGTTTTGTACATCTTCATCTCAATCATCATTGTATTTGTATTACATTGCGTTATATGTTTTTCCACACAATTAGCACACAATTACACAATGAATACTAATTTGATCATACTAGTAATATACATATTAATTCATAGAAATAACAAAATAATTGCATAACAACATCTGCACCAAATTGCATATTTTGGGCCTCTGAATAAAATTTGACGTGGTTTTTACTCCTCGATTGTGAGCTATATTAAAATAGTATGAGCTAGATTTATTAAAAATGATTTTTTTAAAAACATAAAATGCATGCAATGTTTTACATATTTTACATGCATACAACAAAGGCAATTTATATATTGTAACATGTTAGACACACACAAACAGAGCTGACTCAAAAATACTTATTAAAAAAAGAGAAAACACTAGGAGATAGACATAGCAATAACACATTCACATAAACAATACCGAACATGGAACAGACTGAACTGAAGGCTTAAATACACAGGGGAGCAATCAACAGAAAAATGAACAGGTGAAGAACTAATTAACAACCATGGAAACAAGCAAGGAAGTAAAGAACTCAGGCAATTTGGCACAAGAAAAACCAAACCAAAACACAATGAACTGACAGAACTAAACATAACTGTAACATATATTGTATAAAGGTTCAATAAACAAGAACACACACACACACATATATTTGGTTGCACTTTATTTTAAAGTACGTGCACTTACGAGTACTTGCAGTGTACTTATAAGAAAGTAGTGGGAAATACAAGGTAACTACATGGGTTAAGATCAGGTTTAGGGGTAAGTTCAGGGTTAGTAACAAGTTATTACCCAGTTATTATAATTACTATAATAAGTACATAGTATTCTGAGTATTATTTAATCTGTATTATGTATATAGTATGTATGTATTATTCATATACCGGTATGCATGATACAAATTATTCATACTGTAGGATATGGCTACATTTAGGGCTTTACGTTTCTTATTAGTAAGTATTAGAGTTTATTGTGTTTTGCATGTTAATGTGAATTAGAAAAGTTTTGTTAATTTACGTAACTCGCAATAGTCACAAAATGTGTGTATCTCCAGTAATGGGTGATTTTATAACACTTATCCATTGGTGTGAAAATACAAGAATTGTTATTTTTCAAACATTAGTTTGATGTGTTTTTGAATCTCACCTCGCATAATATGGTAAATTAATCAGCCTGTGAGGCTGTGGCCCGTCGATACTCTTTTGAGCGAGAGAACGAATTCCCCGTGACCACACAGAGTGCCCATTGTTCTGCACTGGAGGCAGCTGGGTATCAGAGATGCCATTTATCTCCTTATCTCCCCTCACTCGCAGTTAACCTCATCTGTGAAGACCAGCACAGCTACGTCAGCAAACCTGGAACAGAACCCTGCTCTTGTCTAAACCAGGATTTAGGAAAAAAGTGTTCTGAAACCTGATTCATTTGATTCATTTCTGAAACCATGATTTCATTAGACTGATGGACATTTTCTCATTTTTAGGAGGACAAGGGGGCAACAAATAATAAAAATTATTTAAATGAATTTATATTTATATTAGAGTACAATAATGAATACATTGTCTAACCATCCTTAAATTGTGTGTGAGAAATAGTGAAAAAAGTGAAGAAAGTGATAAATACAAATATTTGGCCTAATTAAATTTTTGACCTTTCCCCAGGTAACCCAGGTGTGGTGGGCTTCTACAAGACATACATGTGGACATTGTATCAGACGTTCCTCCAGAGATATCCAGTTTGGGCTGTGAGTCATGCCGGACACTGTATGCCTCCAGAAACCTTTGATATGATTGAAGGTGGGACATCTCCCTCTTTTCATACCACTTTCTAATGATCTAGATTTGGTTATTTCAGCTATAGCCATTACTGACAGGAATGCATAAAATCAAGTATGCAGTCCAAGGTGTAAAAGTGATCGTGCATGTCCTACATTGAGGCAAAAGTCATGCAACTGGTTGACATAACGTCTGTTCCTATTCTGTGGGTTGTTCATGGACTTCAAAGTAGTTTGTCTTTTTAATGGTCGACTCAGATGAGTGCAAGCCTCTTCAAATGTGTTGTGGACTATGTTAGAAATATATGTGTGCCGATGGTCAAAATTTAGTTTTTCTTTTATTGAGCTAACATTTAAGCCTGTATGAACTTTTTTTGTTTACATAAATATTATAGTGAAAATAGTGTATAAAGTGACATCCCCTGCAGAAACCACTGTCTGTTGGCTCTCCTCTGACTCACCAGTATCATCACCACTGTTATGAGTCAGTAGATGGCAGCAGATAATTAAGTGACATCAGTTATTCAGAGGAATAATTATTTATCATTCTTGCTTACCCTGCATCATTTCAATTTTTAGTTGGTTTTGGCTTTATATACCATTTAATATATTATTATTAATAATAATACATTATTGTTATTATTTTAATCAATCGACTATTTCTGTATACTAAATCCTATTAATTACAATGAATCATTAATATAAGAATTTATTTTATTTTCCAATTTATTTAATTATTTATTTTGCATGGTAATATATTATCAATAGCACTAATGATTTGTTTCTTTTTCGCACAACATTGCATTGATGCCTCAGGTCTTTGTATTCATCAATTTTATTTATCTTTTGGTTTATATTTACTCAAATATACTCAATATTTACTTTGATAAAGCTCAATTGAATTTGTTTTAAATCATTAAACAGAATGTTATGGTACATTGGAAGCCTTTCTGAAACCAGTTTACTTTGGAGTTACTGTACCCTCATGCACAAACACTGCCTGTGAAAGTCTCTTAAAGACTGTTCTGACTGATATGCTGGTTTGTGGTGTCTGTCAGAGTACGGGATGCTCCTCCTGAATCTTTTCACAGAGCCCACAGTAAGGTGGAATGCATTCGGGACTGACGAACGAGCCAAGTTGTGTCTCCCTCCTCTGCCTGAACCAGTATATGACAGTCCGGCATGTTCATCCATAAAGCAGCATGGACATTTTTATTGAGCTTGCTACGTGGGAAAGACATTACCAAGCCCTCACCTGTAATAAGATAAACCACATGCAGATGGCTGGGATCTCCAAAAACAGCACTTCTACTGGCTTGCTTGATGGATAGGAAAGTCTAGATGAACACTGGTCACTTTAGCTGTCCAGACAAACAAGCTGCAGGGACCTTGCACTTCTTAGTATTTCTTATTGTGGTCTGTTTGCCACCCGATAAACAGAAATTACCATAATCAAATCAGTAGATCCAGAAGCTCATCTGAAATTTTCAGCAAACTGAAACGATCTCTTAGCTAATCCAGGAAAGGCCTGGTTTTACAGACCGGGTTTAGATTAAGCCAATATTAGGCCTTAGTTCAATTAGGATATTTAAGTAGCTTTTATAAACATGCCTTAGAAAAAAAAACATTACTGGTGTGCATCTTGAGAAAAAGCAATGTTTTAAGATAAGTCAGTGCAAGTTGCTTTTAGTTAAAACAGCTTGAACATGCATTTTAGTCTGGGACTAGGCTTAAGCCTTGTCTGTGAAACTGTGGGATAGATTAATATTTTTTTACAATCTTAAGTATCAAACAATTGCTTTTCTATTGTGAACACATGGAGTACTTTTACCGGAATCATAGTCTTAGTATTCAGTGACAGACAGCTGATCTCTGGCTCACACAAAAGACGATGACATCCATTGCTGTTCATATCATGTCGTGCAATCACGAGCTGGATGATTAAAAGTCCAAACTCAGCAACGGATTCAAATGTGCCAAGAGATGACAAGCGGCAGGCGTTTGCCAAGGCAGCACACATGAAAGCAGGGACACAATTAAAAGTTCAATTTCATTTCCCCAATCTCGCTCTTTGAGTGACATTCTTGATTACCATCAATGGCTGTCTTAAGCGCGGCAGTATCAAATATACTGGGCTTTTCTTTCCACGGCACATTGTCTTGTTCATCTCAATGATCCATCCCTCATCATGTTCTGCCATTTGGTTCGCAGATGCCCCTGTCTGAAGAAAAAGCTGCTTGTGTTGCTCCTCATTGCTGAGGATGTAGTATATCAGACTGTAATCAACAAAAAACTGCCCAAGAGATTCTAGGAAGCATTTGTTTTTTATCATGCAGGCACTTGCAGAATTTGTTTTTATTATTATTTGTGTTTGATTAAACCGTTTTAGTGATTTATTGTTTGGATATTCCCGTGTTTCCTTCAGTAAATACTAAGATGCTGTCATTGCAGTTTTGCAGGTTGAAACAGCAATGTTGGCTCAACCAATTGCATGGGTTGAGGGCGGGACTATCTGTTTTGCCGCATGTTCAAGATCTTATTTTTGCTTTTGTTTAAAGGGATACTTCACCTCTGGAAGGATGAATGTGTATTTAAAATGGGTCATTTATGTAGTAGAAATGTGAAATTATTTTAGAATTTGGAGCCTTCTAGACTGAGAAAAGCCAGAAAATGTATTTTTGGCTCATGTGGATAGGCTAGGCTACTAGTTGACTCGAAACTTAAAAGACGCCGTTTTATTGTGAGTCTACGTGACAAGTCTGTCCGGAATTGGCCCAAAAATGTCCGGGATTCGGCTTTTGCGTTCAACAGTCGTCATACATTATGTTTACTGTGGCGAGCAGGACGAGACTGAGGGCCGCGGGAGAATGACACGAGGCCGGTGGCGTGATTACTGATTTGCGCCACCTGTGAGACGCACCAGTCTCGTAGGCTATCACACGGAGGAGCGGGAATTTTCTTAGCAATGATAAAATGCACATCAACCGATCACATGTTTAGCGTTCATGTAAACGATACATTCAGATTCACCAATCGTTATGAATTCAGTTAGATTGAAACAAAAGGTGTGCATGTAAACAATGAATGGCAACTGTAGAAAGCAAAAGCCGAATCCCAGACATTTTGGACGATCTCGACGGCCGGACATGTCCGGGAAAAAGGATGTATGGTAACCCCTACTACTCATCTTTCTCCACAGAACAACAGCCTGTTAGCTTAGCTTCCAAAAAAAGATGGCTGACACTATTTGTACATTCTGTGAGTGAGATCCCACCCTCTCTGGGCGGGTTGAAAACATGCAGACTCCTACTACTGGCTGTAGTCTCTAGCCTCTGGCCAAAAAATCCTCCGATGACAATTTTTTATAATTGACGATTTTTGCGTCATCTGAGAATTTTTTCCAGACAAAAAATACATAAATCTCTCGTCTCAGGGGGACATGAGGGAGGATGCACGGTAATTCGAAAATACTACAGGTTTTCTACTGATACAAAGCTTAATGCTAAATGCTGAAGGATCCCTTTAAGGACACTACTGGCAAATAATTTTTATTAATTATTTAATATGCAGTTTGAATCAGGGTTATTATCGTTTACTATTAAAACTTTAAAATTCTTTAAAATTTAAATTTTGTAAATTAAAATAAAGCTTAAAAAATGTAAATATAAAATGTAAACAAAAAAATTTTAAATGTTGTTTTGGCAACTAACTGAAATAAGCTGAAGCTCTAAAATTACTAACAGGAAATTAATAAAAACTAATACAAAATATTAAAACGAATTAAATTTTAAGTAAAAATGAAAGCTGACTAAAAAATAAAAGATATTTCAAAACATTAATACAAACTATAGTAGTATATAAATAATACTTAACATTGTTTGAATACAAAAAAATAATGTAAATTATTTTTCATTTAAATAAATTTACATTTTTAAATTACTTCAAAATATGCCATTTAAACCATTTAAAACCAGTGATATTTTTATTATTCACTATTACCATGTTACATTTTTTTTTTCTACTAGCTGATTGTAGAATTGGTGGTCTTCTGTTTTCCGTAACACCGTGGCGTCACTGACTTGGGTGCCAGATCTGGTTTGCGGTTTCTTCTTTAGATGACCCTTCAAACAACTTCAGGATTTCAAATCCAGCTTCCTTTTCCAGAAGTCACTAGTGGCTTTCCTTGTGAATGCTGCCCATTGATTTACTGCTGTTCAAAGAGCACTTGGTCAGCCAGCGGTCAGCAGCAGGCACAGCCATTCGAACCCGCAGAAACCTCATTTCGTCCAGTTCAGCAAAGCAATAGAGAAACTTAGAGTTCATTGATGAGATCTTAAACTCTCACCGCCAAACACTTCAGTCCCTTTGGCAATATAGGGCTGGACTTATTTAATGGCATATATTAAGTAATATTACATCCCTGTGTCTTGGAAATATAAACAAAAGCAGGGGGAAACGGTAGTGGGGTAAACATGCCAAATCTCTGTGGAGGAACTGTTCCTGTGGTTGGCGATTTGTGATTGATGCCTTTTGATTACAGTAAAAATATATGTTAATGCAAACACAGGGAATATTTTGGACTCTGCCAATGTCAATAATCCTGCCCTGGGTCAAGCCGTCCTCAAGACCTACACATCTCATTCATTTTGTCAGAGCGTATTAAGAGAGCTACTACTCAAAATCTACTTTCCCCTTCTCCGATATGACTAAATTACCCTCTATTTATGCTTAGGCTATTAAAGTAGGCATAAAATAGGAATTTCCCTCGTTCTTGTAAGATTGCCTGGGGTATAGTAAAAGGGAAATAGATTGTTCTAAGCGGTTTGGTTGATGTGACCCTTTGTGACCACTTGTAGTCAGGTTAGGTTTCATGTTTGTCTTGCTGATTGGAGGCACAGGCATTGGTGGGAAGCATTTTGGCCCTTTTTAAACACTGAATTTAAAACAAAAGTTATCTAATATCTCTTTGTACAGGTTAGTTGTAACCATTAGTTGTTTTACATTTTCTATGTTAAACATGGCCTTTTTCATTAGCTCCATTTTGGTTGTCTTTGGCATCTTTAAAGACTGATGTAGATCTTGGGTTCTTAAGCATACATGCAAACAACAATTCTCCTGTGTTTCAAATACTTACAGTTTTCTTTTTTAAGATCCTCTAATCATGCTTACAACAGCAAAAGGACAAGCCCTCTATATCAACCCATTTGTAATCAGTAAGACAACTCTGTTGTAGTTCCTTTTGACATTAATATTCAGTAACCTGATCCCAGGGTGAAATATGCACCACACATTTATTGCACATTTTTGAGAGGGGGATATAATCATTTAACAGCCTGCTCCCTATACATCGCTTACTCTTGCCAACAGATCTTTAATTTATTTTATTTTTTTTAGGAATTTGTGTTTGCCATATGTTGCATAAATGCTTTTTTGGGTCCATTACAGGTTGTTTTAATTTTGTTCCTGTTCCATTCAGAAGGATATCCTTTGGATTGCTTACCATGGGCTAAGACTATAGTCTTAAAGTGCCCCTATTATGGATTTTTGAAAATGACCTTTCATGTAGTGTGTATCATAGCTCTAAGTGAATGAAAACATCCTGCAAAGTTTTAAATCTAAAAGTGCACCGTATATAAAGTTATTGTCTTTCAAAATTAAAAGTCGACTTGGAGTAAATGAAATGAATCGTTTTTCAAACGAGACATGCACTTGTTAATGTGGATGATGGTGAGGAATTACAGTTGCAACATCTCATAATGTGCCTCAAACTGAGTAGTGTATAACTGAGAAATGTCCTGCTTGAGTCGTCCTTGTGATGGAGGTTCGGGTTGAATAACTAGTTCTTCCAGTGTTTCATCATCGCACTCGGATTGATATGGTAAAATCGACATCATTGTTCGTGTAGAAAGCCTCAGGACAGCTGACGTTGTTATGACAATGGGCGTTTTTGTTTTTCAACCCGCGCTGTACGCGGTAAACCTATCACAACAGACAGCTGTCTGGCCAATCAGAACAGAGTAGCTCGCGGAAAGGAGGGATTTAGAGAGATTGATTCATCTGACAAGTCGTTTAAGAATCATTATGATTGTGGTGATGTGCAAATGTATATTATGAGAAAATGAAACAGGTTTTTTACTTTTGATGCATGTAAACCTGTTGTAGGAGACTCCAAAACAACATTAGGAAACTTTAAAATAGAGTAATAGGGGCACTTTAAGTCCAAATTGACCCTATTTAGTGTCTCAATGCACGTTATTTGTCTTATTATGCTCACTTCAACTGCGCGCATTATCTAAAATAATATCAAAATGTTACATGGTAAATGTTAATATAATTATGGTAGTAATAGCATATATCAATTGATTTAAAAAGAAGCATTAACATTGGCATTTGTTGAGATGGTTTTAAGGGGGGAAATTAATCTAAAACATCTAGGCTACATCCTGGTCAAAAAAGTAGTCCTCCACCCTTTCACTTGGTAATGTTATTTCATGCCAGCTTTTGAGTGATACTGTATTTGTTATGCAATTTATTTCTTAACACAACACAGGCAGCTAATAAAAACAACTAAAAAGTGTTGTTAATATTATATGAAATAAAAATAGTAATAATAATAATTCATAATATAATATAATGAAGAATTATTTTTTGTAACCATCTTTCCAACAGTTCAAGATTGCTTTATGTAGGTGAATTTAGGTAGGTCATTGTAGCTGGATGTTGGTTTTGTATATGTCTTAAATGTTCATGAGGTAATCCTGAGAGGCCGCTCATTGTGTGAACTGGTCTCATTGGTGTTTGGGCTCTGAGCTCATAGTGCCCCTCTGTGCTGGTAGATAAACATGTAGGGCCCCTTTGTAGGCAAACTTCAGTGGGAACCTTCGGGAAAAAATCAAGATCAGATTTGGAAAATGGGAAATGAGGGGTAAGGAGTGGTTGGGGAGAGCTAAATGTGTGTGCATGCACAGGTCACTGACTTCACGGCTCAGTGTCTGATCTCTCGCTTGTATTCATGAATGAAAATAGCCCTGGATTGAGAGCCTGTCAGTTCTTTAAAAAAATATTATTGGTTAAATAGTTTTTCCTAAAATGATGTGTATGCTGTAGAGTTTGTCCCCTTTTAAGGTCCTACTCAGCATCCTAAAACTTTCATAATAAACCATTAATATTTTGATGATGTTCATCAAGACTGCATTTATTTAATCAAAAATACAGTAAAAACAGTAATAATGTGAAGTATTATTACAATTTAAAATAACTGTTTTCAATTAAAATAACGTAATTTATTCCTGTGATCAAAGCTGAATTTTCAGCATTGTCTTCAGTGTCACATGATCCTTCAGAAATCATTCGAATGCTGATTTCATGCTCAAGAAACATTTCTTATTATTATCAATGCTGAACACAGTTATGCTGCTTAATGGCTTTGTGGAAACTGTGAATCATCTTTTTCCAAGATTCATTGATGAAAAGAAAGTTGAAAAAAACATTATTTGTTTGAACTTTGAAATAGAAATATTTCGTTACATTACAATTGTCTTTACTGTGACTTGATCAATTGATTGATATGCCCTTGCTGAATAAAATCGTATCTTTTTATCTTATCTTCTCTTGACCTCAAACTTTTGAATGGTAGTGTATAACATCAACATTTTAGGCTAAAGAGCATCTGTCAGAAAGATTACTAGATTCAGACAGTCGTTTGGGAAATCATTATAACTCATAATACATCAACTGATTTGTTTGGCTCTGTGAACTTGTCAAAAACATATCCATATTTATGTTTATACATTATGTTATATATCTTGTTTATAGCCACAGAATCCACAAACAAGTCATATTATCTCTCTTTTTCATCACATGCCATTTGACCTTGATGTTTGGCAGTGATTTTTGCCTAGCAATTTTCCATCAAACCCAAAACCCAGCTTTAAGCTGTAATGCACATATGGCACTCAGTTTTGAATCTTGCATTTTGTCTCAGGCCCCTCTTAATGTGTTTGTCTTTTTTTTCACCCTGTCTTATCTTATCATTCTTGTACATCCACTGGTATTTTATGCAATGAAAATGATTTAACGTTTTGAACTTTTTGAATGGGTTTCATTGGTTCCTCCTCTCTTCGGCTTCCTTTTTATCTCTTCTGCATGTTTCTGTACCTTAAGGTCATATGCACTCCTTTTGGTCTTAGTGGTCCCCCTCCTGCTTCTCAGGCACCCCCACCCCCTTTCATTTTGTTAAACTCCATTTTTATCTTCTATAAAGATGTGAAGGTCAGTGGAGTTAGCAGCTCTATTTTACTCTATTGAACACTACATTAAAGCACTACATGGATATTCTTGCAAAAAATATATAATTAATTTCTAAAATAAAACAAATCAACAACAATAAATATATATATATATATATATATATATTGGGGGTGTCATTTTTTTATTGCCTGTACATCAATTTATACAAATATGTTATTTTGTCTTTCAACAAGAGTCCAATCTGAGGTAATCTACGAGACCATTAGGATTTGTTATTCCAGCACTTCTCATCATAAAACAGGTCTAAGTAATTAGCCATGTGCAACTACGTCAGTTGAGATATCTTTATTATTTTAGAAAGAGGAGAAGATGCTGTGTGCTCCAGAAACCATATATTGTGAGATGTCTCATGAAGGAGCACTTCGTCTATTTATGTCTTGAAGCTAATTTGAGTTATTTCTCTCTCCCCTCTGGTACTCCTCTCTCCCCCTGTCTCATCATTAACAGTTCTGCTCTCATAACTCATCACAGTGATAAATGCCTCGGCCTCACCCCACCTCAGCCCAGCTTCTTCTCTCTTCTTCTGTCATTCTTTTGTTTCTGTACAGTCCATTGTCTTTCTAATTCTTGCCCTTTCTCATGTTCATACTGGTGAATTCAGCACCTGTAGGAAGATATTAATATCAAAGCCTGCCAAGCATTATCAGGATCTCCAGTTACTGCGATTATTCAATAGAGCGTAATTTTACTCCTTTCCAAAGAAATAATGAAGAACAAGATCAAGATGATGAAAGAAAACTTCTTATATGGAGCGCTTAACAATTTAAAGTGCCTTTTGGATCCTTTACAATTCACATTCAGCTGTGATCGGAGCTCCACAATCGATCAAACTAAGCAGCTTTGTCTAATTATGTTATTTGCTGAATTTACTAGTTCTAGGTCATGATGAAAGTATTGGCAACGGTCCTGGCCACCATGTGATGATGTACATTGGGTTTGGTGTGAGAGCTTTATTAGTTTATTTTCCCTATTTTTCCTTCAAAGATGCTTCTGTGACAGAGAAGGATGTTTTTGGGCTAGACGGGCAGATTGAACACAAGCTGGCCTTCCTTCGAAAGCATGTGCCTCGGGGCACCAACCTGCTGCTGATTGGCCACTCCATCGGTTGCTACATCATCTTGGAGATGATAAAGAGAGACCCAGATCTCAAGGTAAAAGCACCTGGATGAAAACGCATTCACTGAACCAAAGTGCAGCTAATGCAGCACACACCCTACGATTTGCTGGATATGGTCATCGTCTGTTATTTTCTATACATAATTTTATAATAATTAAATGTTGTAACACAATAAATCTGATTTGGAGTTTAAACTGAAGGTAAAACATTTACATATATAGAGGAATTTCAGCACATTCAAAGTCACCAAATAAAATCTTAATTTGCACAGAATTTTAAAATTACATACATATTTTTCCTTTAGTTCAAATTTCAAATCAGATTTAATAAAAAATATTCAATACCCCCCACCCCCCAAAAAAAACAGATGTATCGAGATTATTCACATTTATTAACATCCTTGAAAACCTATATATTTGCTTACTAAGGTATTGCTCATTGTGAATTGAAAAAAAAGTTCCCTAATGACCACTGACCCACAACCTCTGTCCTGTTTCTGTGCCATGTCTAGTGGCTATCTACTGATTCTATTCGATTCTTCACATTAAACAGCATTGTACTGCTGTCTACAGAACCACCTCAGCGATTTGAAACTTGGCATTGTCAGCTCAGCGAGACAATGCCAATCAGCAGCATAATAAAACACTTCTGTTCCCTTTTCTTGCTGTGTAAAAGGTCAGGAGATTAAATAACATGGAAAAGAACCTTGATTTTCTTTCTTCCTCTGGGGTTTTCCTGCTCTAAGATGTGCTCCTTGTCATTTTTTATTTTCTAGCATTTTCTTTACCCAGAAATCTTTTCCTTCTTCTCTCTTTACCTCTTTTTTAGTGTTTGCCCTCACTAGTGGCGTGTTTTCCTCCTGGCAAATGGAAATGGATTTTAGCTACATTAATGGGGCCAGTGCAGTTATGTACCACTTTTTTTGCAGTGCGATAAAAATATGTTCTGATAGTTTTGGAGACAGTCCACATCCAAACCACTTTTAGTTTAGACCTAAAGCTGGTCTTTTTTCTCTTTAATGATGACACAACCTCCTAATCACACTCATCACACTCATCGATTTAAAGGTCCTCTTTCATAATTTATTAAAAATATTCTTCATTCCAGGCAATTAAAACATTGCCAACCATATAGACCTTTTGTTTCTTTCAAAATTCGAATCTGTTCTTTTTGAATTATGGCGTGGCTCAGAGCAAACATGCACGAAAGGAGAAAAGATTTTCTCTAGTTCCAGATTGCAAGCTGCCAGAAAGCCAACCTGGTGATTATGCCTGGTAACATATGATGTGTGATAATCAGAAACTGTTACTATGGGCTCTAGATATTTATTTTGGAGTAGAAGAGACCAGTCTGTGTAAATGATGGTAGGGGCTTCTTTAGTGCACTTCTGGAGGAGAAGCTTTGCAGATTTCCGCCTCAAACCAGGAGCAGCATGAGGTAGGTTGGAAAACCTTCCTAAAACTTGAGGAAGTGTTTGATTCACTGCACATGGAGGTGCTCAATTGTTTGTCTCTGTCATTTGAACAGTCCAGTTCAAAAGTCTTCCCTGTTGCCTTTGAAGTACTTACTTGTTGTAACAAAGTGACACCGTATATGTGCCAGTAATAGAAGGTCTAAAGAGAGCAATTGATTTGTTGCTGTGAGGCCGCAGCAGGGATTGGAAATTTACAGTCCTTTTTCCAGCCAACACCTCAGCCTGAGGTAGAGCACTAGGGACCTTTAGGTGAGGAAAGTGCTTTATGACTCCTCCTGCAGCAGCCATCTTGCCATGTGCCCTGCGAAGGTGATGTAATTTTCTATGTTGTTTGCATAGATGTAAAGTTTGGTTTAACAGCTGTTGGCTGAAGTGTTGCTATGCATTTTATTAGTGTCATGTTGGTTAATTACTCTGATTGCAGTTAAAAAATAGATTAAAGGAACACTCAAGTTCCCCTGACAAAAAAATGTGTCTTTCTCTTCCCAGACCTGAGGACTTGGATGTGTGGCTTAACTTGTAGGCAAGTGTGTCGCAGTGTTCTGGGTGGGCCTCTGTTTGGGGAGCAGAGGTCAGACCGACAGTCCTGAAGTATTGGTGTGATTTCATACTTAACTCAAATAAAACATCGTTACAGTCACAGCTTGAGCCAAACACAAGCCTAAACATTACAGCACACAGACCTGTCTCAAATTACCCTCACAACATCTCCAGATTTTAATGCTCCCAGACGTGACCACGAACTGTCCAGCCCATTGGAGTCACACGGTTGTGAAAACTCAAGATTTGTTGGTTGTTCAGTCTGGCACGCAAAGGGCAGTGGTTTCTCTCAGCCTGGTAGAACGTGAGGGGCATGATGGCCTGGCTTGGTGCATTCATTAATCAAAATGAAAGTGACATCATGGGATTTCCCTCCTGTTTCCATCGGGATTCATGAGGAAATGTCCAGTCTTTTCCTAAGGGTAGCGGTGACAAGGTGCTTTTGACTTCAGGTGGACCTATTCACATACTTCCAACAAAGTTCAATACATCGCCCTTTCCACTGCAAGGCATCAATTGAAGGGACAGAGTGGTGCTAACGTGAGGAGAGTCGTTGCATCCTGATTACCATTGAGATACTCACTGCTAGTGGTTGAGTTGAAAGAGATGTGGTCTGGACTGCCGTATGATCCATCATGCTGTCTGAAGCTCCAGTAGATCTGTGCATCATTAACATTCCTCCACTATCAGATCGCACCCTCACATCACAGATCCGTGGAAGTCAGATTGTGACGTTTAAACTCTCTTCGCCCCTTCTCCAGATGCAGAGCGCTCCTTCCCCCTTCCTGACCTCAGCAGTACCAGAGAAGAAACCCTCTAGAAGTAGAAGTGTGTGTGTGTATGACTGGCCGTCTGTCTCTCTGATTAAAGAGCCACTCCCAGAGACTCTGTCAGATTTTTTTGTGTTCTTTGTTACATTCCTGTGACCTCCAGGAAGAGGAACTGCTTCTTGTCAAAAGCACTACTTGCACATCAAAGATCACCTGCTCCGCACACGACTCCCTCTTCTTCACCTTTCCCTTTCTCTTTCACTGCTCCCCCCCCCCCCCTCTTTCTCTCTCTCTCTCTCTCTCTCAAATGATGGGCATCAGGATGAGCAGTGAAAAGCAGATGAAAAGTATTATGTGAGAGGTTTGTATGCTTCCTGTATCCGTATTTGTATTAGGTAGTTGTGTATAGATTTATTAGTGGCCACTATCACTAATACTCGTACTTAGAACACCTTAAAGGATTCTTACATTCTAACAAAACACCCTAGAAACTGCACTGAAACATCTTAGCAATTGTATAGCAACCTGCCAACAACTGCTCAGAACATCTTACCAACTGGATAGTAGATAGTAATAGTCTTAGCAACCACCCAGAACACCGTAGGTTTTACAAGCATCGTTCACATTCACTCCAGAAAATGTAGTTTATAGTTGAGTAAACTGTATAGATTTTTTCTTCACACACATAAACAGAGCAACTAATTTGATCTCCATTCTGAAATGGTCTCAATTGTAATTGTTATGACAGAGGAACTCTGGGATGTGAATCGCTCATCCATTCGGATTTTGACATCTTTCCCACTGACAGCAATAGAAATTTTTCAGTTCCTTAAGGCCCGTTCAGATGATAAATTCAGCGGCAGCAGAACTTTGCCTGTTCGCCTGTTGCCGGGGCGTGATGAAACCAGCACTCTTTCAGGATTGCAGAACTAGCTGAGTTTGAAGTTTAGTGGTTTGAAGCTGAATAGATTGCCTTTGGCACTGCTGACAAAGAATTGTGCTGGCTATCACATATTTTACACAAGAGAATTGAAGATATTGCACTGTTTAGTTTCATTGAAAAATACTTGGCTGCAACTGCAAAGGATTGTAGAGACAGATGAAGCACATCCACTCTGTCTTACTCACTGAATGAGTCTAGCTGCCTTCTACTCAATGGCCAAACAGAGGCAGGTGTTTCCTGTTTCTGGAAGTCTCTCTCTCTCCTCTCTGTTCCCTCCTTCCCTTGTCTCTCCTATCAATTTCATAATATAGCAAGAGCACATACATGCCATTTTTCTTAGCTTGATAACTCTTAAGCATTGAAATTAAGACATGTCATTTCTTATGATTACAAGTGCTTTCAATGCTGTCGTAAATATTATGCGTTACATCTCAGTATGTAACATTTTGTTTGGCTGTTCTTGGTTTTCTGCGTAAGTGTCAATTACTTACCATGACCAAATGTAAATGGGCCAAGAGAAAGTGTAGGAATTGAAATGGTTCATTCAAATAATCTCCATATGTACTTCTCATCCTTAGGTTGTAAAGGCAGTGATGCTCTTCCCCACGATTGAGCGCATGGCCTGTAGCCCTCAAGGAAAGGTCATGACCCCTGTGCTCTGTCGACTGCGGTACGCCTTCTATTTGCCCATCTTCCTGCTCTCCCTCCTTCCAGAGAGGCTGAAGATCAGCATGGTGCATCTGGCCCTGAGGAATTTATACACACTGGACACCTCCATCATCTCATCCACCGTCAGCCTGATCAATGTAGACTGTGCTGGTGAGTTTCCTTGTGTTCTCAACTGTAAACTGTAAACTTTTTACTTTATTGTTTGAATAGAACAAGCTATAGAATGCACTGTAATGTGTATTGGGTGGTTTGATATATTGATCGAACAATGTTTTTCGCAATTTTAATCCATTTTGCAAAATTCCCCCCTCCCTCAGAAAGTTATTTGGACCAGAAATATCTACTGGTCATGTTTTTTTTCTTGTTTGGATGCATCTCAGCGTGTGATAATCTTTTGCAGCATCTGTAATATTCTGAGCACTAATAGACACTGCTAAAGTGTAACCCTCACGCAAACTTTCTGTTCACCTCAGTGATGTCCCCTCAGGTCTCCATTTCATACTCTCTTAGTTTGGACTCTGCTCCAAAGATCTAATCCCTGTTTCAATGAGGTGCTGAAACCTTTCAGAAGTTCACATGTTGGCATCCCTCCAAACCTTGACTGTTCAGATGCGTTGCTCTCTCTTTTTATCATACGATAAGAAGTATATCACCACTTCAAAGATGACTCGGCCGATTTAGTTGAGATAAAGTCGAGGCCGAAGAGAGGGAAAACGCAAATAATATTTGAGTGGCAGCCAAGAGAGCAGTATCTCACAATGTTTTGAATAAAGTTGTATTTATCATAACTCATATTTGATCTCCAGGGCTTTCTGTACATGAACTAATGGTGCAGATGAAGTGTTGTGAGTAGGAGTAATTAAGAGGCCTCTCCAGCGAGCAAGAGAACGAACGGACCGCTAACACAGTCTCTCTCTAGGTGAAAGGCTGAGTGTTTTCCCTGTCTGTCCTGGGAGGAGAGTGATGGATGTTGTGATGGCCGGAGAGTCTCTGCCAAAGAGGCCTCAGTAGAGCCCAGAGGCATTAGTGTGAGCTCCACTCTCTAGTCGCTCTGAAGAACCAGTTTTCTCACTCGCTCGCTCGCCCTTCTTTTCTCCTTTTTGTCTGTTTTTTATGCTGTCAGCTCTACCTTTAGTTTCCTTCTCCCTGTGTTGCGCAGGGATTTGGAGGTTTGCTTCTGACAGTGCTTGTAAGCATGCTTTTAATCATTAGCACTTCTCATGTAGTGTCAATTGGAATGGATTTAGCTTCTTTTTTTTTTCATCTGAACAATATGTTCAAGTGAAACCTTCTTCCCCTTTCCTTATTAAAAACCAACAAATGTTGGAATACTGCTGCAAGGAAGTTTAATCTCTTGTTATTCATCGAAAAGGCCAGGTGGTCCTGTATGTACACATGTGCATGCGTGCGTTTTGTACCATTGAGTGCTGGCCCGTGACTGCATACGAAAAGCTGCTCTGACTCTCTGTCTTGTATTACATCCGTAATTAATGGCGAGTTGACAGACTTAATTAAGAAAGCATGTTGCTATTAGCTGGAACTTCCTGGGCACATTTAAGGATTTATTTGCTCAGAAATCCCTTTCCTTGAAACTGAGAATGTTGATATTTTGATGTTAACTGCATGTGGAGCATGCACACAGTGTCTGTCATGCAGACATCAAGGTTCTGCATCTAGGAGCATAAACGTCAATGAGGCGTGCCTGCTCGCAGATCCACAGGGAAAGTGGCTATGTAACGGTCTCTAATATGCTTTATCCTTTCAGTAGTCTGCAACACTCCACTTCACACAGCTTCTGTTTTCACTCACCTAACCACTTATGCCAGTTCTCATGACACGGTTTTATGATTGAACACTTTTGCACTCTTCTATCCAGGCTTCTGTTGGCCTCATTTATGAGAAGCGGGAGATTTGACCCACCATCTCTGGAGATGCAGTTTGAACTCCTCTGTCTTTAGTTTCTTTTGCTGTTCCGATCATAATTCGACTCACCTGGGAAAGCGGGAAAACAGAGCGTAGCGGCAAGTAGCTCCCTTTCCTGTTAGAGCGGAACAAAGTTAACGTCGACCTGATTTTGGAACCTAGAGGCTAAACTCGTGAACTTCTTATCTGCCACCTTACTTTTGAGTCATATTCACTTCCTCCTCCGGCCACCTGTTTCTGCTTATATGTGGAACACCTTTACATTGGTAGACTTATTACTGAACAAAACACAAAATTGCTTGGCTGTTGATCAATTGTTGTTTCTTCCTGCATTTTCTGTTCATCATAGATTTTTATAACAATGGAAACATCTAGCAGCACATGTAACTTCCTTCTTGTTTTTTCCCAGCGAGTTTTTAAATGAACATTGTTGTCATCATTTACTCATTCTCAATTTAATCCAAACCTGTATGACTTTTTCTTCTGTGGAAAATAAGATAAGATATTTTAAGAAATATCTCAGTGTTTTTTTGTCCATGTAATGGAAGTAGTCTCCAAAACAGTTTTGTTTCCAACATTCTTCAAAATATATTTTGTGTTCTGTAGAATAAAGAAAATCATACCGGTTTGGAACGAGGATGAATAAATTCATAGAAGTTATGCTAGTATTTGCCTGCACATCACCATTAGATGGAGCAGGACACAATAAAAAGATGCAGTGCTCAATGTGGCGACTAAAAAGTGCATATTATACTCATTGTAACAGTTATGCAAAAACAAACTGGATCATATTTTATAGCTTCAAATAAGCTGTTCCACAAAACCTCTTGGAACAAGTTCAGATTGGTTATTTTAATTACACTTATTATAACTTACACTTACACTTTATAAACTTATATACAAGCGCAAAGAAGCTTGTTGCATCTGTTTTCAGTGTTAGTTCAGCCAAAAATGAAAATTATCCCATAATTTACTCTTCCTCAAGCCATCCTAGGTGTATATGACACTCTTCTTTCTTGTGTAAACGAACCCCTTAAAAGTTAAACTATTTGGTTTTGACTATCCTACTTTTTTTTTTCTTTTTCTTTTTTTATAAAGATTTAAATGTCATCTATTGTAATCTTACTGTCTGTAATGACCACAGAACTGATGAGAAATTGATGTTTGATTTCATTATCTGTTGAATGTTTGAAGGATTATGTTTTTCACATACATCATTTACCCCATCATTTACATGAAAATCATTGTATAATACAATCGAGTGTCGAGACTTGATCATGTCAAAGCTGAATACATAGATTCCTGATTTTCCACACTTCGTAGAGCGTTGTGCTGCCTGATATTGAAGGTTTGTCATTTTATGACATTGTGTCCATGGGCTAGTCATTTATATTATTTTTATATTATTATTTTACTTGAGATCCAAGAACCACATCTGCAAGTCTTGTGTTGGCCCAGAGGGCAGTAAAAATCCCTCAGAAATGTTTTTTTTATTATTATTATTCTCATCCAGTATGTAACAACAGTCATTTTCTCATTGTGGTTTTTGATACGTTGCAGAACAGTTGACCCTCTCTAATAATAGGGTCATGCTGAAATTTTTATTTCTCTAAAAGTTGTTTACATAGTCATAACTAAAGTAGCTATAGTTAATTTCATAACCAGGGCATCAGGTGTGATCTGTCATGAAAAAAGAACGCAAGCCACCCCAACGTGTTGAATGGGAATATCCTGTTCATTAGGGGTATGAATGAAAACGTGATGACAATATAATGCAAGGTTTGTTTATCAGAGTAACTCCCCAAAATGTCTGCTCTCCAAACTACTTGAGATGCAATGGATCATGGCCACCCACCTTGTGTTCTTTTTAACGCAATGAAAAAAGAAATCTGTATTGTATTTCAGTTTATGTGGATTTCTATTACGACATGTGTTATTGAATTGGAAGGGAGAATATAATTGTCACATTCGGTTAGCTCTTTTAAAGGGAAATATAATAAAGAGAAGCACATTGTGACTTTGTGGTCTGTGCAAACGGTGGAGAAACTGGACGATACGCTGTTCTTTCTGTGTCCGTGGACTTCAGACAGTTCTGCCGTCATGAACTTGTCTCGTTTGTGTTACTAATGCAAAGTGACTGGAGAAAAGACGTAAATAGATGGTTTTAGACCCAATAGAGGAATGTGTGGTGTAAAATAAATATCAACAGGACAATTGGGACGCAAATGCAAAGAGTTTAGAGGCACATTAGGCACAGTGGAAGAAGAAAACGTTTTGTTCCCCATCCGCATCTTGAACTGAACAGGATGGAACATTTAAAAAGCTTTTGTTTGTTTGCGAGGCTCCTGCTTCCCCTTGAATCACTACAGTCTTTTGCAATTGATTTGTTTTTTATAAATCTTTGAAGATTAGTCATTACTTTGTTGAACATTTGGCTCAGTTATGAATGTTCATCACAGCTTGAGCTTGCACTGTCCATATAAGTTTTTGATATGAAATACTTTAGGGAAGTTGGCAATTTCAACATACATTTACTATACCAGCAACTTTTTTAAAAATTCATAATTTATGAAAGTATGATGACCTAATATTGAAATCTTGATGTTAATGAAGAAAGTCCATAGACGCGTGTCAACTGCCCCATCTTGATTTTGTGCCTTGCCACATGGAGGTACCCAGGACGCTAACAGGAGACACTGAAATATCTGCACGTGTTTGTCTGTTTGCGTCTTTGTGTGTCTGTGTCCGCGTTTTTGCGCACAGATCCCTCGGTTCTACCTCTCCAGACAGTTGTTAACTAGGTGCATGTGTGAGGATGTGTAAAATTGACTGGAATGCTGTGCCCTGCCAAACCCCCCATCCCGATACCCCCCTGGAGATAAGTGAGATAGAACAGGGGATGTCTCGCAGATCACTGCCCCAAGACTGGCACACCCATCTCCCTCAAAAGATCTCAACCTCTCCATCTTTTCCCCCTACCTTCTCCTCATGGGTTTTTCCTCCTATCTGTCTTCCCGCCTTTTCGATTTATACAACACTTTAATATGCGAAGTGTATTGATGGATTGTGATGATTATGAAAGACTTTGTGATGATTAATTGTCACACAAATACGGTTAAAATTCTCTACTTTGACTGTCACTTACAGTACAGTGTGTTCACACACAACTGAAGGGAAAGTCATTTATTTACGTTAAACTAGTAGACATAAAAGTTTGATTTAAGTGGTTTTCTAAACTGATATTTCATTGGGTTGTAAAACATAAATTTAATATTCTAAATGTTGTCAAGTCCACTCTCATTTCACACTCTTGATTTTTTTTTTTTTTACCCACCCACCTGAATATTAATAAGAGGTCTGTCTGTCTGTTTGTCCATCCATCCGTCTGTCATCACAGAATAATGATTCTGTTCTAACTTTTTATGTATTTTCAGCAATTTAGCCTTCATTTCTCGTTAAAAAATTATTGTTTGTTTTTAATATGTTCTTCATTCCCAATCTAAAGAAATGGTCCCATCTCCTCTTTTTATTGCATTTAATTACTTTCATGTAATTTCATGAATTTAAATCAGTAAAGTGGATTGCTCTGCATTCCCATAGCAACAACCTATATCAAGGATTTAGAATTAATCAAACTCTTAAAGTACCAGAAATATGTCAACTTAAAATGTTCTTATTTGGATATATGATATGTAATGAGATTTAAAGGGCTCAATGATTGTAGTTATCTCACATATCATGATTTGATCGGAAAACTGCAACAGGCCTTCCTGATTATTTACTTACATTCACAGATTCTTGTATTTGAATCATTGGGTAGTGGAAATGCAGTGACCTTTACTCTTCTTTAAAACCCTCTAGTTTAAACATCCTCTGATCCAGTTTACCTCAGTGGGTGGAGATGTTGTTTGTGATGTGTTTAGTGTAATAAAATTAGATGCCTTAGTAGGTCTTCTATGTGTTCATTGTTTTCTATGGCAAATATTTGTTTGCACCTCATCTCAAATGACTCATGTCTCCCTTTAGTACACATCAAAATGCAAAGGAAAGCTTACATATAACTTTAACATTTATTTGGAAGCAAAAAGCAGCCAACCCAAACACTTAAGTGACTCTGAAACCTCTCTGATGCTGGGAATAAAGGAGACATTCTACCATGAGTCCCTCTTGCTCGGTTCTTTGAAATATGACTGGCACACTCTGTTTTCTTTTTTGTGTTAAGGCATGCATTGAAGGAAGTTACAGATCAGACCTGAAGCTAGATTTGTACTCTTTAGTGATCGGTTGTCATGGTCTTACTAAGATGTTTAGCACCAAAAACCACACCTTAAGTTGTGTTTTTAGCATGTTGCTATGCTGTTGCTATGGTTCTGGGGGTTATTTACTGGCCCAAATAAAAATAACTCGCCTCCAATTATCCATGATATTCTATTGATATGCATGTGTGTAGTATGAATACACTCTGGACATACATCCGCCATGTTGCCACTGTCATGTGACCTACAAAATCAGATGCACACTTTAGAATCTCAATAGAAGCAGTATGTCATCTGGGTATTGCACTGTTTTATGAATACTTTGGATTCGAACATGGTACTAATTTGATGTACTGCTTTTTTGCATACTATTTAGTAGGCAAATATGCATACCAAGGACTGTAATAATTCTTTTCGCAACCACTAATGAAATGTGGAAAAACCCTAGTTTGCACAGAAGGCTTTCATTCAGTTTTCCCCATTTCCAAAAATCATTTCCTCTGTAAAAATATAGTGCTGAATTAAACTCTCCAGTCTGAAAGAGGAAACATTAAAAATGAACTTACTAATGAAACATGGCGTAACTTTAAATTATTATTCTTTTTTTTAATTCCCTGTGCTTTTCTGCTTTGAGAAAGGGATAAAATTGATTACTTGCCTTTTTAGTATGTGGCTCTCAGTCTTGTGAAATGTGTTAACAGTGCTGGATGATATAGTACACGGCCATGATTAATATGATAGCATTAGAGCCGTGCGGATGTGTGATCATACCCACACTTCCTTTTCACTCAGTGGAAGCAAGTCATTTGAGGAGTTTTTCCTTACACACACACACACATGCACACGCACACACACACACACACACACAGAGATGCTTTCTTCATGCACCCACACACACACATGTACACACTTCCTCCATAGTCTGAGGGTGAACAATCATCAACGGAATGTCCTGATGAGAAAGGATATTAACACATCTCTTGGCCAAATGTTTGGCCCGCGCAAGATCAGGGTCAGGATCAGTCTCTCTGAATTGTTGCCAAGGGCATCAAGGTCAAGCAGCTTGCATTTGCTTATGAACCTCTAGATTTGTGTGTGTGTGTGTGTGTGTGTGTGTGCTCCTGGTAAACCCTACATCATGGAGACAGAATGTCCCCACAAAGATGGCAATATCCGAAAAATCCTTGTCCTTGTGGGGACGTTTTTAGGTCCCCATGAGGAAAACAGCTTATAAATCATACTAAGTGATGTTGTTTGAAAATGTACAAAAGCATAACGTTTTTTTAATAGGTAGGTTTAGGTTAGGGGCTATAATATACAGTCAATGGAATATACAGGCATGTATATTGGAATATATATACTTGGAATATAATGTATGGAATATATGGAATGTCCCCATAAAACATAGAAACCCAACATTGAAGTTTGAATTTTTATTTTATTTTTCACGTTTTATTCAGATTAATTAATTCAAAACTTTTTCTGAAAGATCATGTAACCTTGAAGACTGGGAGTAATGACATCACAGCTTTGTCATCACAGGAATAAATTACTTTTTTATTAAAATAGAAAACAATTACTTTAAATTTTAATAATAATTTTTTCTGTTTAAACTGTAGTGATAAGTGACTTCTTTCAATAACATTTTACATTTTTACATATATATGTACTCACCAGCTTCTTAGTTTATGTTTATTTATTTAGCATATTTTAATAAACCCTCTTTCCACCAAAAAACAAACAAACAAACAAAACAAAACAGACACACACACACTCACACACAAAAACGATGGAGTATAAAATCAATGGCATTTCTTTTAAATATCCACTCTGCAAAGCCTGCACGTAGAAACCAGGGAACACATCATATAAAATATTCACAAACGACATACGTCACTTCAGTGCACAGAGTCTGAACCCTAAATCAATGACATCATTGTGCATCATTAAACTGTTAGTAGGAGTGTACATCCAGTAAATATGAACGGGAACAGATGTAATCCTCATGAACTGGTTGCTGTTTCCGTGTTTGTACGAGCACTGCCTTTGAGGTTGTGCCGTTTTTGGATGTGTATTTAATTTTGATACTCTACATGTTTAGTAAACCTGGCAGTGGCCGATGTATAATGCAAATGTTTACAAAGTTCTGTTTGCACTACCTCATTTATTGCAATTCTGTAATATGCTAATCCACATGTCTGTCTCTGTTGTTGTCTCTCTGTCTCTACAGCCAATGGTATGTACATGGGAAGCCAAGAAATGAGACTGGTTGTAGAAAGAGACAACGCAACTATTCGTCAACATCTCAGCAAGGTAATAAACAGTAGATTAGAGTGATGTACCAAATAAAAGTGAAAATAAAAAATTCAGGACATGGCCAAAAGCCAAAAACACTCAATTTAAATTAGCCTTTGTTTGGAACAACTATCAATTCTATTAATCTTAATAAGATAACTTTTTAGTGATTTATTTCACTTAAGAAGGAAGGATGGAAGGAACAATATTTAAAGTGCTGTTTGAATAAAAATGACAGTATAGACAAAATGGTGTAATTAAAAATGTTGTAATTATGCACATGTCAGAATTGATCAAGTTACTTTAAACAAACTCTATTCCCAACAGTATCGAACTGATTTGTGGCTAATTCAAGAACATCTGTATCCTACAATGTATCTTATGAGATGTTGTGTTAGTCTATCACTCTCTCTCTCTATAATGCATGTTTTATTATTCGGTCAATATACATATCCAGTCTCTTTTAGAAATACATTAAACTATGCATTATATTTAATATAAATAAATAGTACAATTATGTAGGGATATTACATCTCTCAAAAAACTATAATATTATATAAGTGATAAATAGCCAATAAATGTACTATTTTGTCTAAATAAAAATAAATTTAAAAAAAAATTCAATTGCTAGGCATCACATAATAATGTGCAGTATGAAAATTGATGTTTGTTTTGAGATTGGCCTAAGATTGCATTTAGCAATGTTATTAAATGAATAATGTTTTTAAAGATTGACCTAAAAATATAACATGAGCATTACATGGCAAAGGTAATCTAAATGTAAAAAATGTGGAAAAGAGCATGCACGATTAAATATGGAAAATCAACTGATATATTGTCTGGGGCCAAAATGTTGATGGATCACTTGTAGATAACTGTAATAAGTCATTTGTTGCCGACAGCATTGTTCCCCATTGTTATTTGTTTTTACTGAAACAATCAGATGACACAGCTTTCCATAATTTCCTACATATTAAGGGCGTTGAACAAACCTCGAAACACGTTAGACGCAGATGAAACCAATGATAACCAATCAAAAGATATCAGATCTCAAAGCACGTTCCTCCAACCCTTCCGTTTTCTCAATGGAAGCATAGGCGGAAGAACCATGTGTTCCTTTCAGTACTGTGGTGTGATGCAAAGCAGAGACTGCGTACACATGCAGAGGAGCTCCTGATGGTCTATATCTGTCAGCAGTTAAAAAGGTGATATCGTCACCGCTCTTAAGAGTCGCACTCGAGGCCTGCTTCTTATGTTACACATAGCACCTCGACTCCAAGTGATTCCTGGTCAAAGCTTCAGAAATTCCCTGGAGTCTGGAAACCGATCGAATGTTTTCCCGGTCTGATCTTTTAGCATCCCACCCATAATTCCATGGAGGAAGGAAGCTCTACTTTTCCGTCCATGTCTCTGACTACCATTGTCTGTTTGTCCGTATGGGTGTCAGAGTATGTGGCATTCTTTGGTATCGGCTTCGCAGTCCGTCTCGCTTGCCAATAGCGATGCTAGAATAATTTTCTTCCGAAAAAGCTGAAGGTGAAGACAGGAGGTCATATGTTTAAACCCCTCTCAGCCTTAAACCACATGCATCTGACTCCTCTATTAGATTTATGGGCTGTGGTGAAATCGATCAGGCCGACAGATGTAGAACCCATCATGATTAACTGGTACAGTCGGCAAAGGCTATACATTATGCAGTTTGTCAGAGAAATCATGCAAAGCAGTTGACAAGAGAATTTGATCTTTCTATTGTGTACGGCTCTCGAGGTCTCACCAATAAATAGCCTTCAGAAATCTGCACGGGTGGTTTTTCCTTTCACATTGATGTTATTGGCATCATTCAGCCCAGGTTACGGAAGCCTAACTGGAGGAAATACCCTTCAAGTGTCCACACCGGTGTCTGAGGGGACATGGTGGACGTAGCGGATTTAATGTCAATCTTTCTTATATTTTGTTTGATTGAAATGCAATCTTAATTGTTTTCCCATTTGGAATCATTTTGCTCCGCCTTTGTTAAAGACTTTCTCCATTCTGTTTTATAGATTTATGGCACATGATGAACAGTCTATTTTTATGTGTCATCTGCCAAATGATATTTGACTGATCATACCTTGAATCAAAATGAACGTTTTTGACTAGGGCTGTCAGTTTACTAATTATTAATAATCAGTACATTAGAAAATTACCTATTTACTCATGCCCCCTGACCCAAACCTATTTTATTTTTCTAGATTGTATTGTATTATAACGTTATTGCATTATATTTTATTATATTTTATTTTATCCTATTTTTAAATACATTATTTAAAAACAGATAAATTAAACACATTTTATTCGTGTTTTAATAGTGTATAATGTAATTACTTTGATTAAATCTTTTAATTATTTGACAGCCCTAGTTTAATTCTTTTCTCAAAGCAAAATGTTTTCGAGCTTTAAATGATGGCATTTGTCATTCATTGATAGCGGTTTCTGAAATTGTGAGGTGAGCTGATGAATATGGAGCAGCACATACTATAAACTCCAGTGGTGGTCTAAGTTCCTATGCAAATGGGAGGGCTGCTACTTTTGTTATTCTTACATCATAGATTGTGCCTTTAAAGTGAAATATGGGGTTTTGTGACACACATGTACTAGCTTTCTCTCAAATGGATGTCAGAAAAGCGGATTTGTAGAAGCTCTGCTCTTATTATGATGCATGGTGGTCATAGTGGTGAATCCCACATACAGTGCGGGAACCAACCTAAATCATTTTAGGTTTGTCTTTTTTTGGCTTTGGGTATTGATTTTGTTTTCCTCTGTCAGATTATTTTTTACTATGGAGCTACGGACCACTGGTGCCCTGTGCAGTATTACCATGATATCAGAAAGGACTTCCCTGAAGGGGACATTCGCCTGTGTGAGAGGGGCATCCGGCATGCATTCGTCCTGGATTCAGGGCAGGAAATGGCTAACATGACGGCTGAGTGGATCTTGGATGATTTGAGGACGCTCTGACTGCCAGAATAACATTTATTCAACTTTAATGTCTAACAGACAAATATTCTATCTGAGCCCCTTGTGTGAGTTTCTTTAAAATGACCATTATTTTAGAATGTGAAGCTAATTCACACTGAACCAACAGATCACCAGATTACTGTATGTCACTTTTCAAACATTCCATGACCTGACAAATGCCAAATTAAGATGTTCAGTCGGTGTCTGTTGTCGTTGGTCGGCGTGTCGGTGCAGTGTGAATTCCATGGTGACGTATCAAGCATGTCACGTGTCACGATGGAGCTCTATGACTAATGTATTGGTGATATTTAATTTTTTCTCGAAATATTCATAAAGATGTTAATAGATTGTAAAAATATATGATAATTGAATTCTCAAATACGTGTAAGTAAATGTATCTTGTCCTTCAACTTTTCAGTGTATTGCATAAATAATTTATTTTTGTGGAAATCTGTAATTTTCCAAACTTGACAACCAGATGTACCAGACAAGTCATTTAAAGGTGCACTGTGTAATTTTTAGCGGCATCTAGTGGTGAGGTTGCGAATTGCAACCAACAGAAGTTACGGTGGCCGACAGGAAAAGATGTTGTCGTGTGAGACCGCAGAGTAGCCATTTAAGCTATAAGGTTTCTTTACAAAGATAAATTAAGAAATTAGGTTTACTTGATTATTCAGTAAAACGATATGTTATTGCAAATATTATTGTTACTTGTTAATCGTTGTGTCAATGTTTTATTCGCTGACTTTAGCTGCTTCTTTGCACGAAGAACAACATAGTGATGAAACGCGTTTGTCTGATTAGAGCTACCATAGAAACATGTCTGCACAAAATGGCTATTTCATTGTAAGGGGACCCGCGGTGTTTGTAGATAGAAATGCCTCATTCTAGTGGCGCTTTTCCATTACCAGTACCAGCTCGACTCGACTCGACTCGGCTCGCTTTTCGCTCCGTTTTCCATTGCAGATAGTACCTCCACAATAGGATCTGGTCGTCATAGCGACGCGACACACACCTGCTACCCACACACACACAGGACAATGGAGGAAATCGAGTGTATGCTGTTTTACATAATATAGTAATGGGTATATCACGCAATCTCTGGCAAAACTATTTAAAAATGCCGGGGTTATTCAGGATACTACGTCTGGCGCGTGCAGTGATGACGCAGTGAATAGTGACGATTCTCTCTGACCAATCAGCAATCTGCCGTGTTTCACGTCATATTTTAGTATCGCCTCAGCTCGCCTCGGCTCGCTTAGAACCTCGCCGGAGGTGATACGAAAAAAGGACCTGGAAGCAGGTACCGGTACAACTTTTACACAGTGGAAAACCAAACAAAGGCGAGTCGAGGCGAGCTGGTATTGTGTAGTGGAAAAGCGCCATAAGATAATAAAAACATAACGGTTCATTAAGTAAGGTCTTTATACACCACTGAAAACATAGTTATGTAAATAATATTGCATTTCTGTCAACAGATCCTCCTAAATATTACACAATGCACCTTTAAGAACAAGATTCTTATAAACAACAACAGCCTGGCATGACCATATTGTCCTCTTGATGGAAAATAAGTTTTTCAACATAACAAATTATATAAAGTTATTTTATGATAAAATGTGGAAAAAAATACAATAATATGTAATGTAAACTATACAGACGTATAGTTTAATTAAAATTGTTAACAAATGTGATATATTGTTAATAAAACATTTTGAATCAATAAAAGCTTGTAAAGAGACAATTGTCCCTTTTGCTGAATATTGCTTTACCATCGTGTATCACTTGTGTATGATCTCTTGAACCTTTTTTTTTTTTTTTTTTAATGAAATGTTTTACACTCAGGACATGTTACATGTGATTTGATTTCTTTCTGAAGAGAAATTGTATTAATATGGCAGGAAATGCCTGTACTAGCATGGACCACAATATTATGAATTTTAATGAAACTTGGGCTGACCCTGGTTAAAGGCAGAAACATTATGCATATTTGAGCTGTCTCCACATAAATGGACCTCAACATTAACCCTGGATCATTTTTATTCTCCAGACTGCATCAGCAGGATTCTGGAATAGTGTTTTACCTGTAAAGCTGCTATTCTCTTAGCTTGAGACCTGTTTGGATTCTTTAGGCCCCAACTTGGCTCCTGACATATCCCAAGAGTTTGCTTTATGGTGAATGGGGAGCCAAAGCGGGACCTCTCATAAGAAAACCCGGCTGTAGGTTTGTTCTCCACTTGCATGGTTTCCTGGGAATTACCAAGTGAAATATTTTGACAGTTTACCTCAAATGCCCAGGGACCCCGTAATGTTATTCAGTCCTCTAACCACCTCAGTCGATGTAATGAAACATCAAAACTCTCATATTTGACTCTGATGCTCATATTCAAAGTGATGTCGTTTCAAACCTGTGTGACTTATTTTCTTAATTTCTGAAGAATATCCTGTCCACATTTTAACATACAATAAAGATGAATGAGAACTGGGACTGTCAAGCTCCAAAAATAAAATAAAAAAGCACCATAAAATTATCATAAATTGGTCCATATGACTCAAGTGCTGTATTCCACGTCTTCTAAAGCCTTGTGATGGAACAGACCAACATTTTTATCATTATTCCCTGGAAGAACTGAGAGACGAGATGTCCAATTCCTGAGCAAATCATTATTTTGAGTCAGATCTATTCATCAAATCAGTTGATTCTGAATGATTTGTTTTCAAATCAGATCATCGCATTCTCAAGTTTAACTCAATCTTGTTAAACTGGTTAACAGCCCACCAGAGGAGATGGTTATGAGCCAATAACCTAATTTTTCTCTGCTTCAAAACATTTGGAATATATTGCATAAGTCATTTGGAAGACTTTTGTGATACTTTTAGGGCCGTTCACACAGAATGCATTTTTTTTATGGTTGTGGTTTGCTGTAAATCATTTGAGTGACAGGTTGTCCCACCCTAACACTGTCACAAGAGGGACGGGGAGTTACTTTGATTAATGATAACAAGGGCACATGGATTGGGAATTTATAATAAATACAGCAATATTCCAGAAAAAAAATTAATTTACCATTTTGATTTCATTGTGACTTCAACTTGACACTGTGAAAAAGTAGCAGTACAATGGCCCTTTTTTGGCATTTTGGAGCTTTCATTATATAAGAAAAAGTGGCAAGGAAATTCCCCCAAGGGCCACTAAATGATGACAGATATTTCTTTAGAAAAGGCTTTGGCACAACACCGCACAGGTCCTCAACAAGTACTGACACGTGGCCCATTCACACCAACTTGTTCAGTTGATTTGAAATCTGTCGTCTTCAGTACCAGGACGTCCTGTAGGTGGACCGTTCCGGCAGTGATTGGCGCATCTCGTTGCCGAGCGGCTCAGCAAACGCAGGGTAAATATTTCCATCTGATCTGTTTCCCGTTCTCTCTGAGAGTCGGGACTCTCCGTGTAAGCCCAGGTCTCTTTAATCTTCCTTTCCAGCCTTCTCAAAAAGAATGACAAAGCCCCTTAATTTGCTTATCCTTGATTTAAACCAGGAGGCAGGGCTAGTTCATAGAAGGAAATGGAGTAATCCTGCCCGGGTGGATTGAATTGTGGCAAAGCAAACAAGCTTTACTGTTTTACGTCTCCAGAGTGGTTTGGGTTCTCTTGTGGTGATGAAGAATCGTTCCAAAGATACTCTGGTATTTTCCTGCCAAATATCATCTGCAATAGATCATTTTCTTTCCCCCTGGTCTTTGTTATGTTTTGTTTTGACATCGCAATAGTTGCTCTTTGTTCCCCTCTCTCCCAGTTTTTGTACCAACTTAACATCATCTGATACGCTCTGATCTGGGGATAAAATTGAAATAGATATTTTCTACTAAATGTAAGCCTACTGTATTTGGTGCTGTTGTGAGATTTGTCTTCCAAAACATTATAGCAACACTGTAGCTATGTCCTATTCATATATATAATTCAGGTCCTACATTCTCCTTCAATGACACAAACTTTGAGTGTAGGAAAAGCAAACAGTGCATCCCATCCCATAAGCCTGCTCTCACGGGAGTATTGGAAATGTTTTTCAGGTTGTGTAACTTACAGAGAGCCAGAATTGTCCCCAACGGTGGCCCATCATTGCTATTGATTCGGTTTAGGGGAATAAGATCAGTTTAAACACAGTATTTACATTAACATCAGAGTGTAGTGGAATCATACACTTTATGTAGAAGCGAAACGAAAAGTAAACTGAGCAGAAATGGATGGAAATCTTCATGGGAAAAACACACTAAAAGACAAGCCAGACAACCCTGAGTTTGATGCAATGAACTGCCTTTGCATTCAGCTATATTAAACGTGCTGATAAATCATACAACAAAATGTACATATTTAGCCTGTTTGATATGTAAGTTTACAACATGCTGGCCATGGAAATGAGATTTCCTTAATGATGTAGTAATGGATAAATGACAATACCTGTAAATTTAGAACATTTATTGTATCATACTGTAATTAATATATTTTATATAGTTTAAATATATTAATTTTATTATGCGTTTTATTTTTAATATACATATTTCGATAAATAAATGACAAAAACATTTCAGAAAATATGTAAGTGACCTATGAATGCGGTCACATATTAGCCAGCTGAAAATAAATGTCTTTTTTTATTTAAAATATTTAGTGTATTAAAAAAATTACTATATTTTATATTGTTATTGTTTATATTTTTAATACAATTTCATCCATTCATCTTTAAAACTAGCATTAATACCCACTGTCAAGTGTCTAAAGATTCAGGCCAGTGTTACTACAGAATCTGACTATATTGTCGCAAAAAAACATTTGGATGTCAGCCTCATCCTTTCCTCCATCTCAAGCTGTCTATCAACTTCTTGACCTGAATGAGATTTTATATGGGCCGAAGTGGCTCTCAGGAAAAGACATCTGGACAGATGTCAAAGTCTGGACACCGCAGTGCTTTTTTTGGTCTCACTTGTGATTCTGCGACATGATTCAATAAAAAAGAAACAAGCGTGTTTAAAAAGATCTTTCCTCTCATAAAGAAAAACTGTATCCCCTCTTGTCATGGACTCCAGGCAGTTGTTCAAATATTTGGGGGTCAGTGTTCATTTAAAAGCATCCCTAAAAAATGGACTTGGTGAGGGGCCACCTATTCTCTGTCTCTAATAATTGTTTGATATAGTGTATTATTGCGCTATCTGTAGACTCAACAAAGGAAATATTAGTGACCTTGATTCAGATTAGTTTTGCTATCCATCAAAAACAGATTAACAGACGGCATAAACGTCTTTGAATAAGTTATCTCTGTTACTCCTTTTTAAATATTGGAGGTATTGTAATAAAAGTGAGTGATGATCCACTCCTCATTGCTCTTGCATCATAACCTCTGGACAAGTGCTCAATGGCAGGGCACAAAGTCATTCATTTCCGAAGAAAAGAAAAAACCCTCCACAGAGACCCTCCACACATAAGCGTTTCCTGGAGTTCAGCACACAATGCCACACGGCTCCCCCACCAGCGGCGGACAATACCGTATCCCCCTCTTCACCCCGTGTTGTGTGGAATTTAGAATCACCTGGAAACTTCCTGAATACTTGCTGGCAAAAAAATGAGACAAAATACAAACCCAATAATGATTCCGGAACCGTGGGTGAGTCAGACAGTCACCGAAGGTTCACTTTCATGTGGATGTCTGGGAAAGAAGATTTGCTGCGAGAGTGCGGGAGCGTTTTTTTAGTTTTTTTTAATAAAATCATCTGTACAAAAATGACAATGCAATAAAAAAGTATGAAAAGATGCTAAGTGTGTTTACTTTTTGCTTTTTAAATTTAAATTTGTTTATATATTTTTTTTATACATATACTAATAAACATTATATCCCCCCAAAAAAACAAGAAATCAATATATTGCAGATAATTTACAATTGAATTATGTACAATTCCTTATCTAACAGTATACATACTTTCACATACACAGTGCATTTACAATAAAAAGTCAATAAAAAAGACATTCTCCCTTTTTAAGACAGTTTTGGACATCATCCTTGGTTCTTACTTTAAAATTATAATTTTCGCAGCCAATACATAACTCTAAATGCATTAAATTAAGAAAAGCGTTTTTGGCATGTGTAAAATAATTTACACTTATATTTTAAGCCTTTGTTCTAGTAGGCCTAAAGAAAAAGAAAAAATCAGTCACGGCTTATTGTTCTCCCCCTCCCCTTTTTTTGAGCAACATATATTTCCCCTGCTTTACAGTAAAGTAACCCAGATATCGGTGAAGGTAAGTTAACATTGCTTAGCACTGATCAGCATGTATATCCGAGGGGTGCCAAACCTCTCTACTGAACCATGACAATCCTGCAGGCTTTGCATTCATTTCTCTGAGAGCACTTGGCATGCTGAATTGAAACTCCTTCTCTACTAAATGTCTCCTAAGGCTTTTCACTTTAGTAAAGTAGCGAGACACAGCTGAAGTAACCCATGCAGCGCTTAAGCTGATAACCTCCAGACCTCCGAACAACAGAAGAGGCAACGGCACTCTTCATGCCTCTTTATCTCCTTGAACCAAAGATGGCGCCCTGTAATGTTAATCTTTTCAAGCTAGGTGTGATATCACGATCGTGTCAATAGTGAAAGAAAGACTGCTTATAAAAAGAATCAAATTGTTTGGAGAAACTGCCTTGAGAGGAATTAGATTAAGGAGCAAGCACATACGGTTGGGAATGTTTACAATAAGAGGAGATAGAGATCCCGAAAGAGGGACATTGCTTGAATTATCCTTGACTGGCCAAATGAAATAAATTTGTTTTTATAGGTTTGAAATAGATTTTGCTTTATCTTTTCAAACAGTCCTGAGCTCAAACAGTCTGCCGAACAAAAACAGACCAGCATGATTTGAATGGGAACTGAAGAAATATTGTGAGGCATGCAACTGTCTTCGACGTAATTTGTTTAAAAAAGAAATGGTAACTTGAAAGTTAAGAACTTATTTCCACCAAAGTACTTAAAAACAATCAAAACAACAAGCTTGTACACCAAGAGTCACGACAATAATGTACCGTAAAAACCACACAGGAAGTTTTCTTGAGAATCGCACAGATTTCGTGCCGTTATATTGTTCTGAACTGCGCAGATGCTCTGGCTAATTCTTCTGTGGTCCGTTGATTTAGGAATGTAACTTTCATAATGCCACCGTGGACAATTTAGGTGATTATCATTCCCATACAGTGAGACCAACATTGATTGAGGGGAATTACCATGGAGAAATGTCAAAAAAGGAAGAAAAACAGTTGCTGTTATGAATTAAAAATCTGCTTTGTATTTCTTCATAGAGGAAACAGTTGATGTTATATAAACAGTAAGCAGGCAAATATTTCTGACCTGACACTGAGATTAACAAATGCTAGAAGCTTTATTTTGATTTAGATTTTTATTTTATTTTGAAGAGATTCTTAAACGTTTCTATAAACTGAACTAAAATGAGTTTACAGAGATAGTTTCTTCCGTGAAACATAAAATATATTTTTAGAAATATCTCTGTTTTTGGACAGTTTTGGGACAAACAATGGAAGTCAATGGTAACCAAAACTGTTAGGTTACCAACACTCTTCAAAACATATTTTATGTATACCACTGAAGAAAGTAAATGATGATAGAATTTTTATTTTTAGGTGAACTATCCCTTTAAAGATTTTAAGTTGGGCATAAATTAAGTCCCTTTTTGTTATACTTACAGTACAAGGCACTTTTTTTTTTACCTTGTGGATATAATTCATACATAAATGATTTAAATCAAACATTTGAGAAAATTCTGCAGATTTGTTTGATAATCCATAATAAGGCATGACATTAAAGGATAAAAGTAATCTAATCTAATTACCAGTGCAAGTAAACAAACCCTCTCAGTAAATGCAAGTGAACACTGAAAGTAGACACTCAAACAGCCAAATCTAGTGTCAGGATAAAACAAAACAATCATTTTGATTTTGGCTCCACAGAGCCTTTCACAAAATAAGGTCTGAGGTCGCTCCATGCAATGAAGTCATTTATCTTGCACATATTGCATACATCATGTACTATACTGCAGCTTTATCATCCGACCGGAGCCAAATGTGGTCTCATCAACGTTTTTTATAAAACGCCTAGTTTCTCATTCTCATTAAAGAGCTTCATTTTAGTTTTTAGCATTTAGTATTTTTTTTAAGAATGTAAAATGATGTGCTAAACACTGTTATGTGTTACTCTTTTTTTATGTGGGCCAATGTTGAGATTTCCACCTTTCTACATCAAATGTAGGTGGGTTATCTTGATATTAAATTCAGAACTGTCATGCTCAATTATTACACGTGTCTTTTGGTTCTAGAAGCATCTAAAGTTGCAAAAAGGAAAACCATACTGTGTATATATGATCATGGAGGTCTAGGTACTGGGAGAAAGCTGTCAGTTAGTATGACAAGGACTCTCAGAAGTATGCCATTTTAAATCGGTAATTTCCAAGCCATAAATGTGATTAGTCATGTGACTAATCATTCTAAAGCTGCATGAAAATTATGTCGTGAGTCATGACAATGCTGAGTGGCTGACACACATGAACAGTCCCAAATCCTTAGTGACTATCCTGCACTGTTACAAAAGACAGTGTGTAAGTTTTACACTTTAAAAAGCCTGGTAAAATACTTTACCATCTTTAAACATTTAATATTTATGCATATTTAGTATAATGAAAGATCTGTGTTTTAAATGTTGCTTTTCATTTTTTGTATTCCATTAGAATATACAGCTTTTTTGAATGGCCGTCAATTGAGAAAGATGTTTTTGCAGCCACATGGTGTAGATAGACCAGCAGGAGCTAATGAGGCCATGCTAACCAGCTACACTTTGACCCCTTAGATTTAGAATGGAGTCAAAAGTGTTAACTTTCACTCAGTCAATGCCGTATTTGATTAAGGCCACTAGACTCCTCTGAGAAACATTTTCAGAGGAACTATCGAATTCTGCAGAGCTATTTCATCTTGAATATAAGCTGACTGTCATGCAAAGCACCTTTACTGTTATACACGTTATACTTGCGTGCTACCGCTGACAGATTCTCAGACTCCGAGTCTTAACGGGGCCAACATTTCTACCGCTGCTGCAAGGACACTTCAACACTCTATCATTGAGTTTACATTAACAGGATGTAAAATAATTTCTGGAAAGCCTAGGTTTTCACTCATTTTCTGTTGAGGAGTTGTTTATTTGGTGTTGTACGGGAATTTGGAGCTGTTCGGCACACATGTCCTCTGCTCGCTTCACAAACACAACTCAATGTCTTATCGCCATCTGAACATACACACATGCTCGTTGTCACACATTTACACACTGTCCCTCTCACCAGCTCTGACTGCTTCGTCTTGCCCACAATGCAGTGCTTGGCCTCTGCGTATGAGGCAGCGGCAGCTTTCGTATAGGGTCCAGGGGTAGCTCACCCCTCGCTCACATTGCTACCTGCACCCACAACTCTCCACCACCATGTCCTCATACTGTTTATAAACTACGTTATTCCCAGAGTCAATGTACAGGATGCTGATGGGACTGAGTTTAGAAGGAACGCAACAGCTTGGAGGGGTGGACTCTGGGTCCATGGAGTTCATGAGAGTCTGGATGATGGCATGGTTGGTCGGTTCCAGGTGTGAGCGCAACGGGAAGTCACACAAACCCTCGCAGTGATAAGCTTCGTAATCTAGCGGCGCAATAATCCAGTCGTCCCAACCCAGTTCCTTGAAGTTCACGTGAAGCGGCTTCCGGCTGCAACGTGTTCTCCGTCTGCCGCCTCCCTTTCCTCCACCGCCGCCTCCTGTAACAGGTCCTACACCAGGACGGCCTGCTAGTGCTGTCCGTCTCCTCCGCCGATGTCTTGGATGACTTTTAATATCATGCTCCCGTGCGGGAAATTTACGACTTTTCATGGCCTTTATCTTCTCACGGATCTCCCTAAAGAGGTTCTCCTTCTTCCGAGCTCGAGAAAAGGCCACCAGTAAGGCTCTTTCATGGGTCTGCTGATCCTCGTGGCTCAGACCCAGCATGCTGGGATGCACGGCCTCGTTATTTGAATCAGAAACGGCTGATATGCTGAAACACAATGGCCTGCTGCCTTCCACGGTCCTGTGCAACTTGAAGTGGGTCTTCACACTTGCACCAACGTCAAACACATCCCATGTGGCTGAAGCGGTATCTAGAAGATCAATGGTCCTGGAGGTGAGGAGAAGAGATTGGTGAGAGGATCCCGGGAGGGAGCAGGTGTGAAGGAGAAGTCGGTACAGGTTCCCACCACGGGAGATTAAACTTAAGACGTCAGGCGGTGGCCTCCTCAGGACCCGCAGCTCCACCTCCATCAGTTCGTCCAGTCGGGAGAGACCAGACAGGTCGAATGTGTACTGCTGATGGAACTTCAGGGAAAGATCGTCTGAAGGTGTAAGAGAAAGAATGGATTAGCATTGAAATATAAAGTTTTTGAATTTTAAGAATGAATGCAGCAAGCTTACAAGAGGCAAACACTGATGAGTTACCTCACCTTACTATGAAAAATCTTACATTTGGCTTTTGTGAAAATGGCATACACAAATTGTCATTCCATCTACTCAATGAGAATAACATTCAAGGGCCTGAATGACTTCTCCAAACACTAGGTGCAGCATGCTCACGGAGACCAGGTGGAGAGCATTTGGCTGACCTGTCAGACTGTGAAGGCCTTTGGCAGCATCTGCTAATTACACTGATTGAGTGAGAAGAAGGTTTGGCAGGACATTGGAAATGCTCAGCTCTCAGAGAAGCCCTCCTCCTTCCCCTATATGTCCTCAGGAGGATGCAGTAAATTTGAAAGGTGGGTGGCTTAAGGGTGTAATTAAATGTTAGGTAACATTTCAAGCCAAGGTGGACCTCAGTTTTCTGTGGCCACCATGAACTGGAACTGGTCTTTCATTATTTGCACAGCTAACTTCGCTGCAGGGAACAAAATCTCTGTCTGCAAGATGTTGTCCTCTCTTTTTCTTTGTCTGGAGAAAGAAATTGGCTAAAAGAACACATCCAATACTCAGTCTCATCCGTGACTGAGATGATGCAGAACCAACCTTTGCTAAGAGAGACCAGACTTTGCGTTTAGAGTAAAACAAGCTTCGATGTTGACATCTTGACATACAGTTCAAACATGGAACCCATACCATGCAACCTGATACAGAGACCGCAGTTTCATGGGTTAAACATGAAGAGGATTCTTCCAATATGAGGAGGCTGCACAAAGGCCAGATCGGGACATATATTGATGCTACACTATGAGAGAGACCTTTAAAATGGTAATTGCAAACTGTTTAAAGCTAGCAGACTTTGGCAGACTGGCCACAAATAGTGTACTTGCCCTATGGTGCTACATGAGTGCAAGGAGCATGCAAAAGAGGTGTTTTGAAAGAAAAGCACTATACATATCCTCTCTGAGACAAAGGAGTGCTATAAAAAAAAGAAAGAAAGGTGAACAGAGGGGAGGGGTGTAGAGTAAAGCATCCTCCTCTAAGCTAATATCCGCTTGCCAGACTAAACAATGACATAACCTAGAAAATGAGCTGAGGCAGTCAGGGACTCAAGTTCCAGTCAAGTACCTTGGGGTCTACAAATATTGTCTGAATTTCTTAAAGTTTTTATGGCTTCAGACAATGCACAGTCATATTTTGGGTATACCTTTAAGTTTGATTTTTTTTTTTTTTTTTTTTTACATTTATTGCCATAATTTGTGATGGGAACAGGTGGTACAATCTTCACAAAGAGGCATGCTACACTCCCAAGCCAGATTTGAAACAGAAACTCCACATATTCATAACAAGCAGATTACCATTGAACCAACCATTCACTGCTGATGATTAGAGCTGGTATATGCCTGTATACACACCAACACAATTCTGAGCCCAAAAGCATCCAATGTATATGTGAAGGTATAATTTAGTTACAAGTTCATTTTAGCACTTACATTGGTCAGTAAGAATAATAGATTTTTCACATCACTGTGTAACTTAGTTTTATGTTGTCAAAAGTGCTATTTAAATTGTGGTTTAAATTACTTTTGGTCATTTCTGCCTAATTAATATTTATAATATACATTCGCAATTCCGTGACGTCATCTCCACCACGGTCCCCCACTCTTTTTTCTCTTTCTTTTTTTTTAAACAAAGTGACATCCTTTTTTTTTTTTTTTTTGTAAGAACTCGGAGAGATCGAATAAAATTTCTTGACTCTCCATTTTACACAAAATGTGGGAAAATATAAGGTGATGCTTGGAAATTCATATAATGCTAATTGTCAATACCCTTAAACAAATGTGACATTGGGCGCTTTTTTATTATTCAAAGGCTGTGGCCTCAAATCTAATAATGTATGAATGTCACTTCAATCCATCGAACATTCAAGAACAGAACCTCTTTAACTTTATAGCCTACTAAAAAAAAGTGTTTTCACGCAAATCTCCATGTATTTGGCCGGGCGGATAGTTGACACACTAGATTTAACAAATTCTGTATTTTTACGTGGCAATCTTTATTTGAACATAAGTTTTAAATTAAAATGTTTCTCTATCTTTATCAGCAACACCTGGAGGGGAGAACGCGTGCTTAGATAGCCTACTTTAACTCAAGGTGCTGCTGAACTTTATTTGTCACAGATGGTGGAAATTTGAGACATTTTGACTTCATATTTATTTTTTTGTATTTTACGGCCTATTTCGAAAATATTATAGGAAAGTAGATGGTCCTAAACAAAAAATTAAACTTGAGCTTCAAAAACATAGAATCACGCAGTCGCACAGAAGGAATCACTATAGCAGTCTTTACTAAATTATATATTTTTTCGAATTTAATTGGGAAAAGAAAAACCTATGTTCTATCTATTCGCGTAACTGTAGCCTAATGGCTACACGCAGAACTGCGCATTTACCTAATTAATGTATAATGCATAAAACAAATATGATATTTTTAGTGCAATTTGTGGTTCGTAACTGGGCCTATAATTAACAGCCGAATTATTATTATTGTTAATCGGCAACAAATTATTTGACAGATATTAATATAATCCAAAGCATCAGAGAATTTCAAGGCTATACAATATCATGGGTGAAATGGGCCTATCTTATTTTGCAGTCACAGTCACACCGAGATCAATCATATTACAGTGTCAGCTGTCATTTACGACATGATATAGGCCTAGGCCTATAGTGATTTATTACGGCAGCATGTAGGCTACCTTATACAATTTATTACAATTAATGAGTTTATGTGGCAAGTATAATATATAAAAAATAAACAGATCAGGCTCAATCTGAAGGTATGAAATCCGCACCGATGGCCGGAATAAGATCATCTTAC
Organism: Phoxinus phoxinus; assembly: GCF_949152265.1. Lineage (NCBI taxonomy): Eukaryota > Metazoa > Chordata > Actinopteri > Cypriniformes > Leuciscidae > Phoxinus > Phoxinus phoxinus. The sequence goes on from NC_136888.1 coordinate 25,018,587, forward strand.
AACCCATCTGTCAATCTCACTCACCTTGTCCCAGGTCCATGAAGCTGGTCACTGTGTTGGCATATCTCCTGGAGCGCGTCTGGCTGCCGTTGCCTCCCCGTCGGTCCAGTTCCGATAGAGTCCTGTACAGAGAGATCATGTAAGACGGAACATGAACAGATGTGGAGCTCGTGCTGTCTTCTGCAGGACCGCGCGCATCCAGATGTGAGTGAAGCCCGTTATCAGAGGGGTACTGCACCGATCCCAGCACCACTGCCTCAATAATATTCCCAAAGCAAAAGGAAAACCATAGGAAGGGAGCGGCAGTCTTCTTGGGAGTCATTTTCAGTGGTCTCTGGCCGAAAATGGCAAAGTTGGATGGACTTGATGACTTTGGAAACTCCCCTTTGCTCTTTAGAAAGTGTTAATATCTTGAATGTGAGTAACACTGAATGCCTGTTGCTTACTACTCGAAGAGCGCCCCCCGTTGGAAAGATATGTTGTGTTTTCAAATCCCTAACAGTATTCTCAGAGGACTCATATTATTGCCAGTTAAAATGCCAATTTTATATCAATAAATTATGCTAAACCGAATGAGCTTAACTAATAATAAACAATGAAAGTTGTCCTGTCCACTTATTCTGCTTTGCTAGGAATTTTCTTAGTAGCCTATAATTAGGCTATAGGCTATATCTGTTGTTTTTTATGACATTGACTAATAATCTTCTTCTAAATAAGAATAATTACATAAATAGACGTATTGGAGGTCAATATGTCCAATTTAATTAGAAATTGTTGCTTTTCGTGCTACACCTTTTGCGCAATCGTCCCCCATTTAATGCGCGCGCACTGCCATCTACAGTTGAAAAGACGCATGCGTTTATGCGAAGTTTAAATCGCAATACAGTAGCCTACTTTAAAATGCTAAAAAAGTTTTCTTTTTGAAAGTGAACTTCTGTGTAAACCCAAAAAATATAACATAATTGTATACAAAATACAACCTACGAAAGATGACTATAAAGCTAAGACATTCAGGTATATGATATTCCCTCTGCTGTGCAATAGTGAATGCATTCATGTAGATTAAGAGATTTAGGTCTGTTTCTTTCTTAATGCTATCCATTTTTCTACTAATTTACACCTTGTCAACATCCAAAAAATAAAGACTATCATAATCAGTCAAGCATATGCTTCTTTTCACTTGCCACTTACTGGAATCAAAGAGGGAACATAACCATCCATTATTATTTCATCACAGCGCTCAAGTTCTTAAACCGAAAATTGTATTTCAAAATGTCCAGCCTAAAATGTGGCATACCATGGAGATTCAACCTTGATCACAATGTTGAGGTAAAGCACATGTCCAATGGCACTACCCAAACACTTAATTTATATAACTTTACACTGCTGTACTGGGCCTAAAATACTGTAGATCATCCATGTCAACATACAGCTGATTGCGTGTTGATTTGCTGTCTGGATTAACTAGCAAATGCTATAATATATCAGATTAAACTCTGGTTTTTTTTTTTGCCAGGAAGTACAATTATCCTACTTCCTTTCTGACCTCTGCCATATTAATAATGTTCAGTAGAGACAGCAAACTAAACACATTCTAGTAGCCCAAATAAACAAGTATTAAGTTCATGGTATGAGCTGTCGTCTTCATTCTGCATTTTGCACTCTTTTAAATCTAACTTCCAATGACTGCTCAGTAAGATCCATCAGATAAACAGATGACATTCCATTATAAGTAATGCTATCAGAAAGAGCTGGATTGGAAAGTATCTTAGTGACACATTTTTTTATTTTTACCCCTCAAAACAATGGACATATGCCTATTTTTCCACTAAACCATTTCTTGATTTTTGATGAATTGCTCTGAAATAGTTCACAGGGACTAGACACCAGTTACAGATCTTTTGTCATTTACAGTATTTCATTTAACTAGTGTAAATATGTATTTTTAAAAGACGGAATGGACATGCTACAATGAGTAAACAGTGCAATGCATTATATTTTAAAGTTCTTATATATTTATATATTAAAGATTATTGCCTTTTCCCATGACACACAGAGTATAGAGAGGATCATTATCCCCTCAAAACTAAATAAACTTCCATCAACTAACAATAAAGTATTTTATTTAAGTATGCTATTTAGTATTTTGCAGTGTCAGAAATTAACTATTAATGGGCAATATATATATATATATATATATATATATATATATACATTACAAACAAACAAACAAACATATGGGTGTTACTCATAAAATATATATTTTAATCATAAATATATATATATAATATACTTATACATATTTTAGTGTTACTCAAATATTCAAATTAATCAGTCTTTTTTTCTTTTTCTTTTTTTTTTAAGGACAAGTAACCAACTCGAACGTCAAGGTCTGAACCATAGTCTGAACTGACAAGAAAATAAGGCAAATAATACGTGGCAACTATGGTATTTTGGCCGAAAATAAATCGGCCCCGCTTAACGTTACCGAACGTGGTAATTTTTGTACAGACGTCAAAGTATAACTTTATAAAAATGCCTTTAAAATGTGTGCATAAAAATTACTGTTACCTGTAGTATACATAGACAGATCGTTACGAAAACTAAGACTTCCTCTGCATTTCTTACAAGTTTTCATTTGCATACACTTACACCCATGCTTACACCCATGCTTACACCACATTAACTTCCTCAATCAAAATAAAAGATCAGCTGATGGTCACGTGACCATCACATGATTAGTACATTCGGTCACAGGAATTGGTGTTGTGGTGTTTTTCAGAATCAGATATCAAGGTGCATGAACGCGAAAACAATGCGGTGAGTACTTTCTTGTTTACCAAACGTTATCATACAGTAGTCATAGTTTATTGATCGCACTTGCAAAGACTGTTTGTAAGTCTCACAGACTATGGTTTAACGTTACCTCACGAGGTCAGATGGTTGGGACAAACAGTAAACGTGTTCCCTTCCTTGTGTACTGTTGATTTGCTGTCTAATGTTAATTGTTTAAGTTGACTACTGGAGTTAAAAAGACAAAAGTCAGTACAAGTAACCTCTTGCTCTTCTGCGTTTACCATAAAATAATTGAATGCCCAGCAGAGTGGGTTCTTAAAGTGACAGTGTTTTATTTTTACAGGATTGCTGTTTTTGTCCTGAGCTTAATTTGGCTGGTCAGTGGGGAGCTGCTTGAGGCTGACCAAGATGCTTCGTAAGTCCAAACTATGAATTATATTGGTCACTTTATGTGACTTTAAAGTGACCGGTATAAATGCAATTTCCACATATGGCTTTACACTAAACAGGCTTTTAACAATAGCTATGTTGCATCCACTTATTTTCATGCGCATTTTGGGATATCGTTCGAAAGCGTAGATGGAGATGAAAAGACAAATTCTAAGAAGGCGCTTTAAAAACGTATGAGCTCAATTGAGGCGGATAAAAGTTTTTTATCCGATTAGAAGATGCGATTTACAGTTTAAATACCTCAATGTGCAACAAAAAAACTCATGTGATTTTGCCTCAACAGTAGATGTGATTGGATAACTGGACTAACCAGCAGACCAATTTCATCTCAAATGTTGGTTTGGTCATTCTGAAATGCTTGAACCAAAGTATGTCATCAGAATGATTTGGTTTAATTCCCTTACAGAAGCATCTCACATGATTGTGTTCCCAAAAAACAGCATCCGAACGCAAGATGGCATGAAGGTGTTTTATTGTGTTTACTGTAGTTCGAAGCATTCTGAAAAAAAGAGCCACAGTGGCTTCCCCGATTGCAACTTCCATTTTTATTACTGATATTTTGCGCCAATTACCCAGGAAGTGGCGATTTTGTTCCCTTTCTTGAACACATGGGAAGAAAACGGTGCTTTATTTGCAAATATTTTATGCAATATTTTCTCATAAGTTAAATTCACAGGTTTGAATGGCTTTTCATTTCAATAGCTAATGTTATTCCCAATGTTTTAGTGTGCCTGAGGACTGGATTCTAGTTGAACGGGTTGGACCTTTGGAGGAAGTGGAACTTACGTTTGCACTAAAGCAGCAGAATGTTAACCAGATGGAAGAGTTACTGAAACTGGTGTCGGACCCAGATTCACAACAATATGGTATTGAGCCTCTCATTTGTCATAATCAAAAAATTATGAAATAAAGAAATCAGTTCTCATTTTCTCATTTATATTTTAGGGAAGTATCTGAGTTTGGAAGAAGTAGCTGCTCTTGTACAGCCATCTCAGCTGACCGAGAAAGTAGTGCAGAATTGGCTCCAGGGTCATGGGGTCAAAAACTGTCACACAGTTGTAACACGGGACTTTCTTCTGTGTGTCATGACTGTACAGTAAGGGCAATTTGTGTAAACTTTACCATATTTATAGAAAACAAAATAATAAAAGAAGTCCACAAAAAATAGCCTATTTTTTCTGAAAGTTGTGCTTGCACATTATTAGTTTTTTCTTTAGAAATTGAATTTTTTTTATATAGTTTGTTGTTCTGCTTTTATTTAAAGCACAGTCCAGTTCTTCCACATATTAACACATATTCTCATCTTCTTTCTATCCTTGTCAGGGTGGCTGAAGCATTACTCCCCGGCTCTAAATTTCACCGTTACAGAAGTGATTCACACACTCTGTTGAGGTCAACATCTCTATACTCAGTTCATGAAGATGTGTATCAGCATCTAGACTTTGGTGAGCACCTGGCACCATTCATTTCCTTCAATCACATAAGCCTACTGTATCATATTTTACACATGAATTATGACCCTAAATTATGAACATTATTAAAACAAAAATCTAACTACATGCCTTCTTCTCTCTGATTGTTTTTAAAAGGCCTTTTAGTATAACTGTAAAGATGTCGAACTAAAACCTATAAGTAAACACGAGAATCGCTTTTTTTTTTATTATTGTAATCAATATTTCAACATAAACAATTACGGTACTGAAGCAACTTAGGTTTACTTTATTATCTATACATAATTGTTTACAAAAATCATGTTAAAATGTATGTATCAAATATGAATACAACAGGCTTTTTTTATACATCTCTCAATGATTGTTGTCTCGCATTGCATTCAATATTCCTCCCCCCACACACTAAAAAAAAATGTATTTAGATTTTGTTTGTGATGTCATTAATATTTTCCCCCCAGTATTACTTCATATGTCCGGCTTTACAGGGTTAAGGACTTCAATGATATTCTGCATTCAACAATACTGCATTGTTTTGTAGTATTTTTTTGTGACATATATGCATTATTTTATCCTAATAAACATGCATCTAGTAGCAATGGTCCTAATGGAAGTTCTTTTGAAGTAATCACTCTCAAAACCATGAAATAAAGCCTATTTTTGATGTCTTTTTAGTTGGTGGTGTTCACCGTTTTCCACCAAAAGGAAAGGAGATCAGTAAAGGCTGGGAAGGAGCAAGACAGTCAGCATTAGGCTATCACTTGGGTGTCACCCCCTCAGTCATTAGGAGTCGTTACAACCTTACTGCAAAAGATGTGGGCACTGCCACTAACAACAGTCAGGCAGTGGCACAGGTACACCTCTCATATTTACTGTGGTGATTTCACTGAAAATGTTAATTTCATCATGGTATGTTCTTTGTTGTGCCAAATATTTCCACTAACTTGAGACTGTAAACTGGTTAGTTCTTGGAGCAGTATTACCACCCTGCTGACTTGGCTGAGTTTATGAGTCTTTTTGCGGGAGGATTCACGCACATGTCAGCTGTAGAGCGGGTCGTGGGCACTCAGGGCGGTGGGAAAGCCGGCATTGAGGCCAGTCTGGATGTGGAGTACATCATGAGCAGTGGAGCAAACATTTCTACATGGGTCTTCACAAATCCAGGTATGTGACTTTTTTCAGTATCATTTAGATACTATTATAGTTCTTACTAATTAATTGAATTTATTGTTTTCTATTTTAATTGTAGTACTTTAGTCATTTTTATTTGTCAAGTTGTACGTTTTAGTTAATTTAGTACATGAGAAATATTACTTTGGCAACTAGCTGAAATCGTTTAATTTTTTTAATTTCCATCAACGTTTATTTTATTTCAAGTAACAAAACTGTTTTTTAATGGTTTCGGTTTAAGTTAAAGGTACATTATGTAACTTTTTTTCCAAACCGTGTTTTTGTCACTACGGTACACCTATAATAAGTGTTTATTTTTGGACTATTTTAGACCTTTCGAGATGACAAGCGCTGTGGAGTAGCCCAGTACCTGTGTGAGAGAAGTAGCTCCGGCTACAATGTCCCTCCTCAAGATGCATGCAGTTTTGTTTTATTAACTGCTAGAGCGCCAAAACTTACATAGTGTAGCTTTAGCTAGAATCATTTAGATTCATGACCATAATTTGCCCTAGTTTATTCTGCGGTTTCGTCAGCATGAAACGGAAGTTGCGATAGGCTTTTCTTCTCTGTTGTGACGTATATCCGATGAAATGGCTTCTCAAATAAGAAATAATGTTGGGTGAGACCTGATTTTGTCAATCGGGAATTCATTGGATGGTTGTGGTTTGCAATTGCTGTGATCTCATGTATGAGTGAGAGGATGTCCTGATCTGATTTTAGGTGGTCTGTTTCGGGTTTCATGCATTGTAAAGATCACTTCATCATGGTCTCTGTTACAGGTCGTCATGAGACTCAGGAGCCGTTCCTTCAGTGGATGCTGCTGCTCAGCAACATGTCTGCGGTGCCTTGGGTCCACACCATCAGCTATGGAGATGATGAGGACAGTCTTTCTGATGCCTATATGAACCGCATCAACAATGAGTTCATGAAGATTGGCCTCAGAGGGATATCTATGCTCTTTGCTTCCGGTAAGATAACTAAAGCCAAGTTGAAATATGATCAAATGTTGGTTGCATTATCTGCTAGTTCTTTATTTTTTTTCTCATTTGTATAAGATATCAAAAAAGCCTCTCTCATAAATTAGATCTCTTCGTTTAATTCAGGTGACAGTGGAGCGGGCTGTAGGCACTTGACCAAGGAAGGAAATACTTTCAGGCCGAGTTTCCCTGCATCCAGGTAGACATAGCTCTATACTACCGATATCTTTTATATTGAAAGTAGTTGATGTGTGAAATTAATCTCTTCCCTATCTATCTAGTCCCTATGTGACCACTGTGGGTGGGACTTCCTTCAAGAACCCCTTCAAACTCAGCTATGAGATCACAGATTATATCAGTGGAGGTGGCTTCAGTAACGTGTTTGCAATGCCAGATTATCAGGTAAAGATCCACAAATCTGTATCATTCGCTATGTTCCGAATAGAAAACTCTTTGCTGCTCAATGAAAAAAAGCTCAGAATATGCTGTATGTGGTCTATTTTTTTAAGGACCTGAAATAGGGGCTACTTCCTGTTTTAAACATTTGTATGAGATAATTATTGCCACATGGAGTCACAGTTTTTGACTCATGACCCTATGTTGTATGTTTAAGTCACCAACTGGTGTGCAGTTATCATCTTTTGAATAATTTGTTTATCATTTTGAAATATTTGTTTTACTTTACACAATATTGTTTCAGAGCAGCTTTCAATTTTACAAGCTTTCAATATTGTTTCAATGTTACAATTTAGGAAGTATTCTGTTATCAGTTAGAGATAAGTGTGTGTCAAAGTAATGCCCATATGGTAGTTATATACAGCTATAAGATAATATGTTATGTGGTATGTAAACATTTATTCAGTTAAGCAGAGACAGTGAGTGTCTCTGCAGCTGTTGGGCAGCAATTACAGCTTGTCCTCGTAATGAATACAATATAAGGATAGTATTTGATAGTTTTGTTTGTTGATCTAAAGTTGTTGTCATCTGAAGTCGTTGTAATTTTCGGCACAATGGAGCTGGTACACTTTAGGTAGCTCGGGATTGTTAGCTTCTTTTTCACTCGTCACACTGGGAAGGAAAAGCCTTTGCACTGTGGGATTTTGTATTCTAGATAGTGCTGAATTTTCCTGACAAACAGTGTTTTGTGCTCTATAGGTTGGTGCTGTTGGAAGGTATTTGAAGAGTGTTCAGCCTCTACCTCCTCAGACATATTTCAACACCACTGGAAGAGCTTACCCAGACTTAGCAGCGCTGTCTGACAACTACTGGGTTGTCACCAACCGTGTGCCTGTACCATGGGTTTCTGGAACTTCGGTTAGTAAATAATACATTTTACGTTTACAAGTTCACTTATGATATTTACCGGTTTGCTCATATTTATGCTTTAAATACAGTGAACAGTAAAACTGCAGTGTATCATACTAAGATTTCATTTTGATTAAAAAACAATGGACTATACTCTACCTTTTCAAAGGTTTGGGGTCAGCTAGATTTTTTTTTTAAAAACTAGAAATTTATACTTTTATTCAGCAAGGATATATTGATCATAAATAAATAAATACATATTGACAGTTAAGACATTTATACATTTACATATGTTTTCTATTTCAAATAATAGTTATTGCGAACTTTATATTCATCAAAGAATGAAAAAATGTATCATGGTTTCCATAAAATTATTAAATGGCACACATTTTCAATGTTAAGAAATGTTAGGATGTGACACTTAAGACTGTAGTAATGTCTTCTGAAGATTCTACCATTACATAAATTAATTCCATTTCAAATAATTTTGTAAAACATTACAATATTACAAGTAAAAAAATTTTTTTAAATAAATGCAGCCTGGGTGAGGATAACGTAAAAAAAATGTTACCAACCCCAAACCTTTGAACAGTGCTGCAGAAAATGCAAGAACAATGTGCAATATGAAGTAGCTTAATTTACAGTAGCCAGTAAAAATGTTTTGTAATCTGTTATTTCCAAGGCATCAACTCCAGTAGTGGGTGGAATTCTCTCCCTAATAAATGACCAGCGCTTCCTAAAGGGCCTTCCTTCCTTAGGATTCATCAACCCTCGCCTTTACAAACTGCAAGGCAAAGGTCTTTTTGATGTAAGTTTTATAAACTTGTTTTTGTCCCTGACACAATAGTCACTCTCTAGTCCTGTCCCCCTGTGTTTAGCTTAATGTTTTCTTGTAGTAGGAGTCTCATAACTGAACTCAGAACACATCAGGACTGTTATGCCAACAATGCCTATGTTTACAGTGTCAATGAAGTGATGTTTTAAAGTATAGCACTGTCCCACATTCATAATTGAAATGATCATTAAAGGCACTATAGCACACTTTTCAAATACAACAAATTGAGCTTGTTTAACTAGAAGTTGTGACCGTTGAAAACATTATTTCCCCTGCTTTTATAACCATATCCTTTAAGCAAATTGTTGATTCAATAATGTCTTCTCTCCTGCTCTTAGGTGACAGAGGGATGTCACCTGAGTTGTCTGGATGATAAAGTTGAAGGGAAAGGTTTCTGTGCCTCTCCTTCATGGGATCCAGTAACGGGATGGGGAACACCCAATTATCCTGTTCTTCTTGCAGCTCTCATGGATTGAGAAACACACCGATATTAGGTTTTTCATTATTTTGCTGAAGCATCTACATGACAATACATTGTTTAATCATATCAATATTTCATAGCTGTCAATCATCTAAGAGTCATTCTCACAAAACAGTATTTTCAATGTAAACTGAACCTTTTATGCCTGGTTGATTAACACAACCACCCTCCTTCTCCCTGTTCAACGGGTCGTATCACTTCAGTTCTTTCAGATTTGTCTCAGATGAGTTAAGGATCTGTGGATTTCAGATATAGGACAACCAAATATTTAACAAGCCTCTTTGTTTTTAACAAAACAGTTACAGGGTAAAAAAATCTACTGATTGAATTCCATTTGTATACCGATTGGATTTTAAGTGCAATAATCCTTAAATGTACATTTCCTCTCTATGAATGCCATTTAGTTTTTTAATGCAATTAAAACGGATCCTTTTTATCATAAACATTAGGATGTTTAAATGTAGCATGTAATGAAACCAGCCTAAATATGGAGCATACTTGAGAGCTGCATAAACCAATGGCATGTTTTTGTCTTTTTGTAATGGGTTGATTTCAGTTATTGTAAATGAGGTCCTCAGGGAATTATATATTGAATAGATTTGTTGTTCTGGAACTACTAGGTCGTTGGAGAGATTGAGAATGTTTTTCTACCACACGTCTTGTGCACTGAGTGTTGTTGGAGCAACCGGTCAAACTTGTTTTTTGTTTTTTAAAGAAGCATTGCCTCCAAGATTCCCTCTGAAAAGTACGTGAATATTTTTAAGACAATGATGTTTCATTGCTGAAAAAAATACAAATTAAAGGTTTTATTTTGAAATGAATGCCACCTTTGTGTGCTTAAAGTGTTGGACTTAAGTAGATTTAGATGCTGTTTAAAAATATACTAGAAAATATACATTTTTGAGAAGGAATTGCAATTGCCTGAACTGTATTGGAGTTGGTATTTTGAGTTGTGATTTGTTAACATTATCAGGTCAATTAGATGAGCTCACAAAATATACATGAAAAAAAAACATTCTGTTAAAAATGCTGAGATTGTTTTTGACACTGTTAAAGGGCATGAAAACACAAGGGAGAAAATTAAAGGGAGAGTTCACCCAAAAATGATCATTCTGTCATTTACTCTCCCTCATGTCGTTCTTAATCTGTAAGACTTTCATTCATCTTCATAACACATGAATATATTTGAAATTAAATCTTAAGAGTTTTCTGTCCCTCCATTAACTACACAACTACCACTTTGATGCTTTAACAAATTCAGATTATAAAAAAAAAAAAAAATCCATATCAATTACGGTTTTAGTCCAAATTTTATGAAGAGACACGATGGCTTTAGATGATGAACGATTTAATTTAGGCTTTTATTCACATATAACCATTCATCAATGTACACATCATTTGTAAACAGAAGGATTGTGTTACTCAGTCAGCACGTTTGAGTAAGTCTTACGGATTTGGAACGACATGAGGGGTGAGTAAATGAAGACAATTTTCATTTTCGGGTGAACTATCTCTTTCAGTCTATAGGGTGTATGTGAGATCAAATCTAGTCACAGATTAATTTAGTTCAATCAAATATTTTTTAGGTTTCTGCAAGTTTGTGATGCACTGCAAGTATTGATACTTGAGATTTGTTTGGGCAAAAGTCAGTCATCTTCATCGCTAATAGCACACTACTGCATATAAATATTTAAGCATAAATGTGTAATTTTATACAGTTATAACTGAATATTGTGCATATTCTAAGTTGGGATGCTTTAACAACATTAGCTCAAAGTATGCAATGATTTTTGTTTTAAAAACAATATAATTTGAATAACTAAATATATTTACGGTTAGTTATATAAAACATGTATATACAACATAAATACATTGTCAAATGTTATGTTCACTGCTGCTTGTTACTGTTGTCTACTAGAGGCAATAATACTTATTTAACAATTACCATGAAGAAAACCCAATCACATTCAGGCAGTCATTTGTGAAATCAAATAAAACAATTGTAAAAGCAAGGATTGTGCAGCTTTAACAATCAGTTGAGAGCATATAACATACAACAGCATGATGATGAACTTCAGGCTCTTGACAACTACACAGGGGAGTTTAGCTTTATTCCATATCATCAAATAAATTAGAGAATTCAATGGAAAAGTGTCTTTTCACATACTGAGTAGATTGTTATCGTGTTACAAAAGAAGGCATGTGTATGTAGCAGTACTTCCTGAAGCTGAATAAAACTGTTTTAATTGGTTAAACACAATCTAATCAACATCTCTATTATCTACATGATTTCAAAACATTTATACATGTCAGGTATACAAAATGAGATACCTGCACAGGATACCTCACAAAGAAAAGCTGTATTTACATTGAAAAAAAAAGAAAAAAGATGCTGAATGCCAACTCATTCTCCTTAAAGAAAAGCATTCACAGGTTTTAAGTCTCAGGGACAACACACACACGCGCACACACCACACACATATTATGACAGCTCTACGCTCTAAAAAGTGTACAATATGCACACTTTGAAGACATCTAAAAAGCAGTCCTTGTCTTTGCAAACTGGTAGAAACGGACACACTGATGGACATTTTGCTTCTTTGGGCTCAGGATAATGAGCATCTTGTATGTGAATGAGGGTCCACAAAAACAATCACATCTTCAAAAGAAGAAACTCTCATAACCGGGAAGTTATTTAATTCAGGTCTATACCATGAGAAGGTTGACGGGATAGTTTGGTATCAGGTCCTCATTCACATTTCATTTCCCATCAAAATGTGCGCTGAGATTCTCTTAGAAAAGAATGGTTCTAGAAACGACATACAAAGTGGGTTTTGGAGCAGGAAGCTGTTGTCAGACAATGTCTTTAGGGAACTTTCCTCAGCGAGCGATCTCACTGATTGTTCTTAGCTTTCGCGTGTGTCAAAATGTGAGACTTCAGGTTGGTGGACTGAGCAAATTTCTTGTTACAGCCATCAAACGGGCAAACATACGGTCTGTCTCCAGTGTGAATCCGCACATGTGTGCGCAAGTTAAAGTCCAAAGAAAAGCGCTTTCCACATCCCTCAAAAGTACACTGTGGAGGGAAAGATAAAGCATTGGGATATTTATTAGTTAGATCTAACATATTTCATTCAGTTCTACACCATTCTGAATAGTATTATAAAAAAAAATGTCTTACCTGGAAAGGTTTTTCACCAGTATGAACCAACTGATGTCGTTTTAGCTTGGAACTTTCCACAAACGCCTTCCCACATTCAGCGCAGACATGAACCCGTGGCCCATGGGTGTGCAAGTGCTTTCTCATAGCGGAGTTGTCCCGAAACATTTTTGTGCAACCCTATGATAAAGACAATGATGATAAACAACTAAACTCCTAAAAAATCAAGATGATAAAGTAACAAATAAAAACATCAATATATATTAACAGTGATCCCATCTTGATGTTAAAGCACAATATCTTAAATCAGCACTTGTGTTACCGAAATGTAACATAATGCTAAAAACAGGCACTCACTTTGTGGGGACATGCTATCGTTCTTGGAGAGTCGTCTTCTTTTATTTTTCTGGGCTTCATTCTGTAAAGTGAAAAATATTAAGGATAAGACATTTGTGTGTGTGCTGTTTAATACACAAGTCAAAACAAAAACTAAAGGCAGCTGTGACCATAATAAATATTTTTTTTTAATCTAAAACAACTATGGACTGGCTTTGGAAATTAAACTTGTGATGTCGGTTATTTGTTTTTTTTCCCTTCAAAATACTACATAAAAATCTAATCGGTGTAACAATAACATACCTAATTATTTTCTGGACCAATCCGGTTTAAAATCTTCAAAAATAAATTCTCATGCTTGGGGCCTACAAACATTATGCCATAAATGACTGCTACTTATCGTAATGCTCATAATGATGTTTGACAGGACTAAATGATTAGGCTCCTCCTGAACCTATGTTTGGAGCTTCATATAAAGTTTCAATCTTTTGGCTGATTACCCACCTCGCAAACTCTGCCAGCTGTTTGGGGTCTGACAGGTCAATTCCAGGTATGCCACCAGGTGGCAGTTTTTTGCCTGTCATATACTCCGAGTAATCAGGAGGAGAGTTTTCCCCAATGATCTGCTCCTCCACCACGGTCTCATGATCGACATCTTTCTTATCGTCTGTGCAAAACAAAATATTACACGTTTAGCCAAGTACTTTATCAAATCACACACCCTGTATTCATAATGAGCAAAGCGTTATTGACCTTATGTAGCCCCGCCCCTTTTCAGAGCTGCGCTCGTTGTCTTTTGTCTTCCGGTCTGTATTTTCACAGCGATCTTGCGTATTAATGAATGAACTGCTCGTTTTAAAATCTTCCCGGTCGACTGACATTTGTTAAGACATCTGCTTTAAACATTACATTCCTCATGATAACTTTCGTTAACTTTACATTAAGTAAATCCACTTCAGAAGCGAATTACTCCTGGACAGCAAATATGCCATAGAAATAATACAGAGCGACCGCAAAAACGGAAGTTCAAAGACAACATTCTAAAGATGGCTGCGCCCTTGTTTCTCTGGTGCATAAAGTGCACAAACAAAAACTAAATGCACTGAATGCAGTCAACACCCAAGTCATAATAAGTGATTCATCTTGAGGGTAAAACAAATTATCTCTCCATTGTCTCCGAGAAACGATGCATAAGCAATTAATATGCTGACGCGATTATGGGCACTTTCAATTTCAGTCACGTATTCCGCATCCAAATATGGTCATTTTAAGAAAGTATAGAAATGCAATGAAGTGCGCGTTAAAGGTATTTTTCTCTAGTGAAGCATTGCGTTATGCGAATGTTCCAAATAAACAGTAGACGCGTGAAGCGCATGCGCAGTCTGTGGTGGTTCACCGCACACTCGTGAACGTATAAACCAGATTTAAACAGGCACTCCATGCTCATTATCTTTATTTAAATATTCAAGTACTAAACACTTTTAGACATTACAGACCAGACGCCCTTAAAACGACACACGCAAGTGGAAAACAACTAAAGAAACAAATGCACAATACCCACAACAACAATAGCGAATATAGCTAATATTCAGCATCCAGTAGGACTGCTAGGCTCCATAACAAATGGAGTAGTTTCTTCAGTATTTCATTTTATTTAACTATTTCAAGTTCAAAGAGATTAAATGACATCTTTTCTGAATTTACACTGTCGTTAACCACAATTGCAATCGTCAGCTAAGATATCAAAATCGCATCAGCTACAAATTCTTCTGTCTTCTCCCGACTACACAATTTGCTTTCCACCATAAATATTTGAATATGTACTATTAATAATAAATACGCCGTATTTTAAACATTAAATGTTATTTTAAAATCGATGCGCAAAAATGCATCTGTCTGGTAAATGTGTACAAATGCTAATCACGTCTTACTAAACAGAATTATCGCTCCTCGGCACAAGAAACTGCTAAATGTATCTGAATTTGTCAGTTACAAGATTTAAATACGCGGTAACATTTGTTTATTGAGAGAATGAAGCGCCGTGAGAGATATTTTGCAGACAAACAGCAGATCGTGTGACTAGGTCCCTCCCCTTCTTCAAAATGAGCTGCGCCATTGCGGCCTGCAGCAGCGCGGCGGACTCACAGCGCCTCTCTCCGCTCCCGCCGCCATCTTTCCCCGCTCACACAACCGCCATGTTTCGGGGCCGCCATAATGGTCTGGAGGAATATGGCGGCGCCCATCCACACTTAAAACATGGCTTCCCATCAAAACAAAAACATTTAGACCGGGGCCATCCTTACAAGTGGCTTTTTCAGTCTGAAAATCGTTTTTGGCACTAAACTATCTGGCAGCTTTATAACGGCCTCGACAGGAAGAGGGCCCACACGAGGCCTGCGCGAGAACAAAGCACTTGATGTGATGTCAAAACTTACCCGATGCCCACATAGTGACGGAAAACTCCCCCTCCAGTGTTTTGATCTGCACTTGCTTCTGCTCCCATTTGCGTCCGCTCGCCTCGGCGGAGTTGAGGAAGCTCTTTTTGACCATTCTTTTCCCACTGCCTCCCCCTTTCTTCATCCTGTTCTTGCCAGACACGGTCACTAAAGTCTGCTCGATATATTCCTCCTCTGCCACCGGAACAGGGACGGGAATGAGGATCTGGTCCTCGAAGCTGTCGTCT
This sequence comes from Phoxinus phoxinus, assembly GCF_949152265.1. NCBI lineage: Eukaryota > Metazoa > Chordata > Actinopteri > Cypriniformes > Leuciscidae > Phoxinus > Phoxinus phoxinus. Next base: position 25,034,228 of record NC_136888.1, read on the forward strand.
GCGTGGAGGTCTGAATCATCGCAGCCCACGACCTCCTCGCGAGTTTGGACCAAAATCACCTCCTGATGGTTGACGTGGTTCGGATCGTCTAAAGGCTGCAGAGCGATCATCGGCTGGTGATCATCATCATCGTCGTCGTCGTCGTCGTCTCCACCGACCACTGTAGTCTCGATGGTCTCAACTTCGATTTCGTGCAGCTCGACGATCTCGGCCGGCATCTCCGAGCCGTCGGTTTCTATGTACAGTGTCTCACCCGACGCCATTCTTGCTCTCCGAACTGATTTCAAGCAAGCCCTGTGTCAAGTCAACGACCCGCTCTCCCCCTCCTTCTCCACTAACAAACAGGCAAAACTCCGTCCCACATTGACTGACTCCGTTCACGGACTCTGCCTGAGGATCAGACAAGCGAAATCTCGCGAGATCTTCTTCTTCGTTTGACCTCATTCTCACCACTAACACTAAACATGTGTAAATTATCCACTAGCGAGTTTTTAAAATCTTCATTTACGCATCGTTTAGAGAAAATTTGATAACTGCATATCAAAAACAAAATAAAATAACGTTATCATCGGAAACATTTATGTAGTAATGACACGGACACTTTAAATAAACAAATATATTTCGGATTGACATAAAGAGGATTTTTCATAAAGTGAAACCTATAGATTTACAACTAGGTGGAAGTGATATACTATAAGATGGAAGTGAAGTGATATACTATAATATACTAAGTTCCATATAGGCCTATTCCACATGGTGACTTTAAACAATATAATGTTTTGTATTTGTTGTGTAATGTAAAAGCAAAAAATGTGATGAGAGCATGTAATGTTATTATTAGGTATTAATATTGAAATGGTATTTTTTCTACTTTTGTTTTATACTCTGTGACCTTTTTATTGTATGCTTTATTTCTATATTTGCTGGCATTATGTAATTAGTTATTCTTTGTAAAATGTTATTCATAATATCAAAGTGTATTTCGTATTTCTGTACATCTGTATTTCGTTGTTTATTTTTTTATTTTTTTAGGCCTTATAATACATTACACGACACAAATATCACATCGCATGCCTGCCATTTATCTAAATTTGTCTGTTATCCTCCTGAGAAACAACAAAGTTTTGTGAATTTAAGACTCTTTAAAAAATAAAAAGAGATGAAATTACTAGAATTGGCAAAAAAAACAATGTTTTTTTCATTAACCAGTAAATTTTTAGGTTCCATTATTTGTTTATTTACCAAACTTTGTATAAAGATTATCTCAACTATGTTATGAAAGATAAAATGAAATTAATTGATATTCCATTTTACTTTATGCAATATATGGGTAAAATTGCTATTATTATATTACATTATAATTATTATTTTCTTTCTTAGTCTTATTTAAATGTTCTTTCTATTTGTATCATGTATGTATGTACAGTGCTTAGCATAAGTGAACACACCCATGCTAAAGTTGACTAAAAAGAGGAATAAATAAATAATCTTTTGGAAATTGATCTTAATGCCTTAATAAAAAATAAAAAAAGGAAAACTCCAACCTTTAAGGTTGACACCAATTTTTTTTGTGAATTAATAATGTCATATTCATAAATAAATACATGTTCTTCCTTAAAATACAGGGTCTTTAAGTCAGTATATTTGCATGGTTTTATTTCAGTTAGCCTAACAGCTGGTTTGATTTGCATTGAGGGATACTCTTATGGAAAGTGCCCCATGCCAATCTAGGTATGGTGCAGGGTGTGTGATGATGTGGGGCTATTTTAATTCCAAAGGCCAGGGGAACTTCTTTATCAGGATGCTTCCTGGATCCATGAAATAATTTTTAAAAGTAAAAATCTGACTGCCTCTATGGGAATTTAACATATAGTTTGTCCTGACTTATGCACCCTGTATTTTAAGGAAGAACATTTATTTATTTACGATACATTATTAATTCTCAAAGAACATTGGTGTCCTTAAAGGTTGGAGTTCTACTGACTAAAAGTAACATGGAAACTACAAGTCAACTTATTCCACGAAACCCGAACCCTATACCTAACCATAACCTACCAGTCTACTGACAGTCTATAGTCTACTAATACTCTAATGACAGTTGACATGTAGAAAGTTACTTATAGTTAGTAGAATGTCTAAAGTGGACTATCAAAATAAAGTGTAACCACATACATTTCCAAAAGATGATTTTTTTATTCCTCTTTTTAGTCAACTTTAGCATGAGTGTGTTCACTTATGCTAAGCACTGTATATGTACCAGAGCTCCTGAAAACCCACAACAAATTCCTTTTGCGTTTGTGCACATTTGGCGAATAAAGCTCATTCTATTCTGATAAATGGCTATTCCCATGCAATACAATGCATCCAATTTGCATATTAATGTGTTGCATATAATGAAAAAAGAGGTGTAATGAGTAATAATGGGCAAACCATTTGAAAATTTGTCAGATTTAAATGATAATTACAAAATATTATCATATTTCCACAAGAGTGCTAAATTTGATCACCATATTAATGTCAATCATGTTCAAAGACCAAGAAGAGGGAGTTGTCATGTTAGGGGCGGATCTAGGGGGTGGCCAGGGGTGGCCGTGGCCACCCTTTGCCTAAGCTTGGCCACCCCTTTGGCCACCCCTCTCACAACTGCTGTTTCTGTCTCTTTTTTTATTGTCAAGAATTACGTTTTTTAAACGCAGAACCGTCTCTTTAAGACCACAAAAAAAACTTTAAAAAACGCGCACTCCAACTACACCTCAGCGCCAGCGCAAGTCAAACGAGTGCGGAAATGTGCAGGTGCCGAACGAGCTTCAGCAGAACAACAGACAGTGATATACGCATAGTAAATATAGTGTCAATGTTTCTCAACTGGTTTGCAAGACCGTCGCTAGTGTGCAGTCAAAGAAACAACAAGCGTAAATCTTTGTTTTTCTGATGCCACTTTTATTTTGACTTCTGTCAGATGCTGAGAAAAGCGGCGCGCGTTGTCCTACATCAGTTGGCTATCTTCGGTAAGATGAGATGTTGTCAGGCCAAATTTCAGTAAAACTAACTTTCCTGTCCTGTCAGCCGTTGTACTGTGCTCGCTGTGCGCAAATGCGGCGTGTTTTGACGTCAATTGACTCGTGAAATAATCAAAAAGGCGATTAAAGCTGTGTCAAAACTGCATGCATGCATCATGTATTTGTTATGTGTCACATCTGTCTGTAATAATAATAATAATCTGCTATGTGAGATCACAATATAAGGCACAAACTGATGTCATTTTTAAATGTAGCCTACAAATAAATGTGAGCACTGTGCATTTGTACTAGCTGGCGTTAATTTTTAAAGAGGACAAAAATGGATAATTTTTAAACCCATAAAATAACTAATTTTACATTCTGGCATTTATGTGCTGTTGACTTCTGCGTTGTTCACATTCTTGCACATGATGATTCAAAAAAAAAAATTGTTTCCCTTTTTAATTTAAGTAGCCTATTATAGAACTGTTGCAATTATTTATTTTGACAACTAATTTAGAAAAGTTAAACATAGAGTGTTTACTTTTTCAGTTGCAACTTTTTTTTGACAAACTCAGAATTGGTTGAAGAATTCAATGATTATGTAAAATTCACTGAAGGTTTATTCATCTTTGAGCTACAGTAGTTATCTGCATGTCTCAGTCATTCATGAAGGTGCAACAATGTAGAACAAGCTATTGGGTGTTTTGAGAACCAGAAGCAAGCTAACTGAGCAAGTTGAACTTAGTGTGTGCCCCTTTATTAATATGCCTGGAGGTGGTGAATAATAATAATAAAAAAGATAAAAATTCACTCAGTATTCCATGATTCCTAATTCACTACTATCTCAATTACAATTAAGTATAAATTAACTGTATTCAGTTGTGTAGGCACTAAAACAGTCCAATACTTATAGTCAAACTCATTTTTAAATTAAAATGATAAAAATGTCTGTGCCACCCCAGACTGTTTGCTGGCCCTTGCCTGGCCACCCCCATGAAAAAATCCTGGCTCCGTTGAAACCTCTAAACATTGGGAATCTTTGAGAAGCTCGAATATGCCCTTTACAGGAGATCCAGACTGCGACATAGGGTTTCAGAGAAATTCACTAAAATATAACATTCACTACATTGGTCAAACGTCGATTCCTGGGTGCTAGGAGGTTTGTAAAATGCTCCTTAGGCTATTTGAAGGAATAATTAAATAAAAGACGCCCCCTCACGGTAAGGTGACGCAAACCTGTCTAGACCAGAAATACAGGACTGTGACAATGTGACACATCTGCTTAAAGTAGGCTATATTATAAAGAAAATAAAAGAAAAACTTCACATACTTTACGTACATTGTCCCGCATAGGCCTACATTTTAAATCACATTGCCAAACATTTCACAGACAACGGTTTTGCATCTGTGGCAAAATGTAGCCTAATTTTCTTATTGGGACGATTAACATGGGCTAGGCTGCTCTGTAGCCAACTTTATCTCGTTACTTTGTTAGGGTTTCGGTTGAAGTTAGTTACCGTTGGCATAAACTCTCAGGCACACCTTCTTCTCCTCTTATCTAAGAGGGCGTGTGCGAAACAAGTCTAGTAAGCGAGCGAGGAATCACCTGAGCTCATTACACCAGCGGCACACAGGTGTGAAAATGGGGAAAGCAGTTGGACGCTGGGACTTTGAATGGGTTTATAATGAGCAACCGCATACATGGAGAAGAAAAGAAATTTTAGGTAAGTGTAAATCAAATGACAGGAATAACTGTATGTCAGCTGAATTCGCTAAAACATATTGGAGAAGTATGATTTTGGATAGCCGATTGACTTCAATTGAGTAATTATCTACGTAACCATTTGGGAGCGTGTTGATTTTTTTTATCCTGTTGTAGTATATCTTGTGTTGGCAAAGATATGGGCTATATATATTTCAAATGTGTACCATGAAGCACTTTGTCTCATCATGAGTGATATCATGACTTAACTCAAGTCACTGATTATAGAGGAATTCGGACAATTAAGATGACATTTTTAATCAAAATGCTTATCTTCTAATTTAAAATAAATAAATAAATAAAGAAATAAAAGTATATTCAATAGGCTATAGTACCCACCCAATATAGCCTATACAACTTGCCCGGAAGAGGGCACGTGCCGGTGAGCGAGCGTGTGTGTGCGTTTGCTTAGCCTATGTGTCAAGATGAGCGTAAACTGAATATTTTCTTTATTTTCTTTTCTCTTATATAGCCTACTCTGCCGTCGTATGTTATGTATGCACAATATTAACTCCCCACATTCTTGTGATTGAGATCAAGCGCACTTTGCCACATCTTTAGTTTAATGTGGTTAGGCTACACACCGGTGTAGACAGGTGAAACAGATGTGTTTTTCCTGGATCACATCTACCAGACAATGGCTTCAGGGGATGGTAATTTGAGTAAACTGATTCAAGGCATTATTGGCTCAATATCAATGGGTCTTGCTTGGTAACAACATTCTAGTCATATGACCATAACAGTGAAGATGTGTCACAAGCTCAGTTCAAACAAATATATGAACAGCTTGGGGATTTCACCACAAAAATGACAAGATAGAAGACCAGAGGGAATTCTTTCTTTTTTTTTTTTTTTGCATAGAAATATGGAATTAAAAGGTAATGCTCTTTTGACACACATAATTGAACTGTAAGAACTTCCCCTTTACTGCAATTCTCAATACCCCCCTAAAAACGATATTTACATGATTGTGAAGTTGTGCGGGTAGTTTTACACCCCAAGCTCTTTAAATATTAATCGTGTATTCTTCTATCATCTGTAGACTATTTCAGAAGGGATGATGATTCTGATACTACAAACTTATAAAAAATATTTGACATATTTTGAGTAATCAGGAAATGCATTGGCCTATAAAATATATATAATTATTTATAATAAATACAGTAAATATAAATTATTTTATACAATATATTTAAGTAACAGAAAAACTTGGTGTTAAAAATTATTGGTGTCAGTGCAATCCAAATCACTTTTTAAATTATTCTTGTTTTGCTAAAAGACCATATAGTCATTTTTATGCCAAAACGTCACCCCTTTTTTTAAGCATCTGGCAGTTGAGTTTGTGGTACTTTTATTTACACACTTTATGGCATTTGGCTACTCATTACATGGATGTGTCCAATGTACAGAAACACTGGAATCAGGTTGTATTACATAGGCTTAATTTAAACATGACAAGCTGAACCTGCTTATGTGTTTATGTGACAATAAGCCATGCAGGTGTGATCTTGTTCAGAGTAAAGCAGAGACTCAAGGGTAGGGAAAAAGTGCAGGTGTCCAGCCACAGCTGCTAGTTTAGTAAGCGCCATTTGTTTGACAGATCTAAAAGCAAAACAAATACACAGATAATTTATCATATGGAACCGAAACCATTTTTGATGATGACCGAGGGGCCCATTTTCACTGATTGTGGCAGCATTAGCCTAGATGAAAAAACAAAATATGAATATGTTACCTGCTTTCACAAGCATAAACCAGTAGAAAACCTAGCTATATGGACCGTTTGCAATCAGATATTATGCAAATTGCATGGAAAAAAAAAAGTGTTATGTCAGATTTGCATGCAGGTCGCATGTTATTGGTGAAAGTGGTCACTTTGACATGGATATTTGTGGAACTGCTTTAAAGAGATCCCATGCAGTGGAAGATAAACAGAACATTAGCAGGGCAAACAAATCCACTAATTAAAAAGCACACTGTTAGGGGAGCGTCTCCCATGTGGGGAGAATTAGTTATTGGTTGACTACGCAACATATAGTGTTTTAACATGTTTAATAGGTTACCACTAGAAACTGTAATGAAGTCGTCATCATTTTTGCAAAGAACATGTACTTTTTATTTGAGAAGTTCGTTAAAATAGAGTTAAGATGTTATTTCAATAACATTTTAGTTAAAAATAATCGCTTCAAGTGTGATATGCAAGCATAATTATTTCGAGTGTTCATTTAAAGAGGTTGTGAAGGCTTAATTTCAATACAATCTTTCTTTAATGGAAGTACAACACATCCCTGAACATGAATAAGACTTCAATAAAGATCTATGATAATCCCTGTAACGAAAACAAATTTCATGAGCTCAAGCAACAGTATATATCCTTTGATGTTTTTTTAAATATAGCTGTCAATAAATATAATGGAAAAGGTTGTTGCTTGTGATTTTTAGATCCCCTGGTTATATTTTTATAGCCCTGGTAGTTTTGTCTCTCATATTACTCTGCAGTCTGGTCTCACACTATAAAACAATTTCCCTCCAAGTTGTATTTTATGTGTGTCCATGTATAACATTTGTATGTATGTATATATATATATATATAAATAAAAAAATAATAAAAAAGTTTTTTTTTTCTATTCAAACTAATTATTTTAATATTCTTGACATTGTACTCTCTCTACAGCAAAGTATCCTGAAATCAAGTCTTTGATGGGTCATGACCCCCAGCTGAAGTGGGTTGTGTCAGGGATGGTGCTCACCCAGCTGCTGGCATGTTACATGGTCCACGAGCTCTCCTGGAAGTGGGTTTTGTTTTGGGCGTATGCGTTCGGTGGCTGCATCAACCACTCTCTGACCCTAGCCATCCATGACATTTCACACAACGTGGCCTTTGGCACTAAAAGGGCTCGCTGGAACCGCTGGTTTGCCATGTTCGCCAATCTCCCCATTGGCTTGCCTTACTCGGCATCCTTCAAGAAGTACCACATCGACCACCACCGCTATCTGGGAGGAGATGGCTTGGACGTGGATATTCCGACCGATGTTGAGGGCTGGTTCTTCTGCACCCCAGCCAGGAAGGTGCTCTGGCTCTTTCTCCAGCCTTTGTTCTACGCGCTCCGTCCGTTGATCGTGAACCCCAAGCCCGTGACCAAGTTGGAGATGCTGAATGCGGTCGTGCAGTTTGTGGTAGACATTATCATCTACTATTTTTGGGGACTCAAGCCTATAGTCTATCTAATTTCTGGCTCTATTCTGTGCATGGGCCTGCATCCCATCTCTGGACATTTCATCGCTGAGCACTACATGTTTACGAAAGGTCACGAAACCTACTCTTATTACGGCCCTCTCAACTTAATAACCTTCAATGTGGGATACCATATGGAGCACCATGACTTCCCCAGCATTCCTGGCAGCAAATTACCTGAGGTACGAGTTTGGCTATATTCCATAGTTTTTAGGGATGCACAATATTAAAATAAAATAAGTCGCTTTTACACACTACAAGTGAATTAAGGCATCACAACATTATTATGTACTCTATGAAAATGAATATTAACTCAATCATTCATGAATGCTCAATGACTATTGATTTAGTGTTTTAAAGATGATGGTTAGGTGATGGCAAAGGTGATCTAAATATAAAAAGAGAGGAAATGAGCATTAACAATTCAATATCCAATACTGAACATGAAAAAATGAAACGGAAAAAATGACAGTTTACAGTTGCTGCCTTGGTTTTTCTCACTCATACAAGATAGTCTTTAATATAAATTCATAGATTACCAGAAGGAGACCAGATTTTAAGTTCTAAGTAAATTTACTTTTCAAGGTAGCGCTCAAGTGGAAATGTCATGGTAATGTAATGCTTTGTATTGATTTTGTCACTGTTACTGATTAAGAGGAAGAATGTGACATTTGGTGTCGTGAGACTAACTAGAAAGACAGACAAATATTTGCTGAACTATTTTCCAAGCTTCATCAGTGTCCATGAGACAATTTATTTGCGCTCATAGCTTACAGACATCACACTTTCAGTGAAAAGGAACCCAAAGGCCTGTCTGTAAACCGATTGCTTATGGAATACATTGTGTCTGTTAATGTTTAAACCATTAAGTATGATAGAACTACATACAGGAAACCAGCACTCCGTCATTCCTCATTCATATTTCTTGGTTCACATTATGCATGTCATTCAAAACATAAACTGAAATTTCGTAAGTAATATTTATGATTTATTTATGGATCTTTCTCATTTTACAGGTCAAGAGGATTGCAGCAGAGTACTATGACTCTCTCCCTCAACACACTTCTTGGATGCGAGTGCTCTGGGACTTTGTGTTCGATGACACCATCGGCCCCTACGCCAGAATCAAGAGACAATACAAACTTGGCAAAAAGGAATAAATTTGGTATCAGACTACTGATCGAACCAAACATACTACGATATATTTATAAAAAGTTCTACACAAATCTGCAAATGAAAGATAATTGGCACCTGCCAGGCTATTAGTTGAAAAGGAACAAACCTTTTCACACAAGAACCGGCAAACTACTTAATTCTGTCACATAATTTACGTAGATCCATCTGAACAATATCCAAACTATAACTTTACATTCCCTGCACCTGGGACCATGTTAAATGATTTGGAGTGTCAAAGCCCAGTTGACCGTCTCAAAATATTTCCATATTCATTCCTACCAAAGATGTGAAACTGTGTTTTAGATCTAATATTGTTCTTATGGTATACATGTACAAAATGAATGCGGTTGTTTATATATCATTGCCAATAGTTACTCAACTCTATCCAACTACTGAGATGCCAGTTAAGATGTACCTGAGGAAAGAAGTGCGGAGATGAAATGTTTAAGCAGACTTCAAATGCTTTTTCATCAGTGAGGCCTTTTTGAAAACCAAATGTATCATTGTGTTGTGTAACTTAAGTCTTTAAATAATATAGTTTTGTAAGTTCTGTCGTTTGCACTGTGACAGTTTAACTCTGAACACTACTGTGATAAATATGTTACATATGGAATATATTTGTTCAGCACACTGTTCAATACATTTCTCAATATATGAATCTGACAGTTTTTGCAAGGTGGTTGTTGAATGCTCAATGAAAATGCAAGACATTATTTTTAATAGAAGCACGGGACACGACTTTTTAAAAGGGGGGGAAAGCTTTTAAAGTTCTTTTAATTCCATCAATCTCTCACTCTCACCATGTGAATAATTTAATTGTAATTTTTGTGAAATATCAACATCAACTTTTAAAATCAGGATCAACCTAATTAAACCAGGATACATTGTACGATCAAACAATTCACCCAATTCTTTCAATAATTCATCTCACATTGTTGTTTATATACATATACATGTATATTTTCCCATGTCCATCTCTTGAGCTCATTGAAAGAGTGTCGATATTTAACCTCATATCTCCAAATTAATTTAGAACAAAGTTCTAGTGAACCTCTGGGGCCTCGTTTATAAAATGTTGTGTAGAAACCATCCTACATTTGATCTTACGATCATTTCTCAAATGTGCGTTCGTGTAATTCAGAGAAATGTGTACGACTCTCTTCCAGATGTGAAGTCTATAAATCGCAAAATGATCTTGAAATTGTGAGCAGCTGAATGGTTTCAGATCTCCACCTTGTAAACGCCAACTAAATAATGTCATTAACCTATAAAAGAGCACCAGTCAACCAGTTTAAATCCTTAACTTGAGAATGGAGAGTGGCAAGGTATGAACGATGGCGTGGATTTTAGTATAGATCAAATCTGTGAGCACACACGTTTTATAAATGAGGCCCCAGCATTGGTAAAAAAAACAAAACAAAAACCAAAATGTCTCCGACAGTTTTAACTATAGTAGTTTTCTGAAAGTTTGCTAGCACAAATGTCTGCAGTTTGTACTTATTAAAACCCAATGATTAAGAGCAGTAATATAAAATATAAAAGGTTGACAATAACTGTTGTGCAACTTTGTATCTCTCTCATTTAATATAATACAATTCTTAACAATAATAACAATGACTGATGAAACAATATAAACTTAGAAAACAAAAAAATATCTTCATTAATTTCCAACGTGTTGACTTTAAGACTTGAAAGAGCGAGAGCAGCAAGCTGCACAGTGGACTGTCTCAACGTTCATACTGGAGGAAATAGAAAATTCAGTGTGAAGGTCTATATTTCCATCTGCTCGTTCATTTGCTCATCCATACACACACTCACTCACTCACTCCAATTCCTTCTGTTCCTCAGCTTTCCCTTGTCCTTCTCAGTAATTCCTTTTTTCTGCACAACATTTCTGCAAATGAATTTTCCGTACCATTGCAGACATGCTGCGAGAACGTTTTCAAGTGCGCGTTCCTGTACTTCCCCGAACCTTCAGTCGTTATCAGTCGTCGTCATTGACATTTCATAAGACTATGTGGAGCCAATTCTCAGCAGTTCCCTTCTAATGGCTAAAAGAAAGAGAGGAAAAATTGAAATATTCTGAAAAGATATGAACACATTTGTTTTGAATGATCATGCACTTATATATATATAAAAAAAAAAAAACTACCATCAATGATTTCTTCTTTTACTTTCTGTAATTCCCGCACAACTTCCTCCAAGATCTCCTTTTGAGCACAACAGATTTTATAATAGTTAGCAGACCAGTCCGTCCTCATTTTTTGCACAATAATAATACATTTTGAATGATAGTCTGAACTAACCTGTTTCATTCTGTCAAAGTCAAATGACTCAGCATCACTGGTGCTTCCGATTGGTTTTGCCCTGTAAAATATTCAGCGTAAATATTTAAATACAATTTGAATGATATAAAATTGACCTGCAAGTCATGTTTGCTGTAAAAAAAAAAAAAAAAAAACTAGATGTATTAAATATTAACATGGTTTTCTGATGTAATCTCAGTTTTTATAAAGGGTTCACTTTCAGAGTTCAAAGAGGACATTTTCTGTGTGTTTACACAAACACTCAATGCAAGCTAGCATAACATTAGACCTACAGAATTTGCATTTAGGTCATTGCAAGCTCATGTTGCCCTGTGCTTTACTTCCTTAACATGACCATTTGTATTGACAACCGAGGCATTTACTCGCGTATGCAAACCCTAAGCTTGACAAAATCATTCATTTCCCTGCTCTGGTGCAATCCGTTGTGGAATGCCTCCATAAATGTAAATTTTAAAAGGAACCGAATGTTGTAAAATAGCAAGCAGCATTACAAGTCAGGAGACAAAGAACTCACGAAACAGTGAAAAATGTCATGTTTACTGCACCATAAACCTGTTAAAACATACTGTACCTTGTCACAGCTGAAGACTTGTCTGCAGAGTTTGCCCGTTCCCATGGCTTCTTCACAGGATCTAAGAAGAACATTTAAATAATGGATGATTCTTCTGCTCACCAAACCTCAATACGCCTCATACTTTACCATAAAACATTTTTCATTAAATGAATATATTTAAATGTTAAAATATTGTCTTTACAATTTTCTCTTTACAACTAAATGTGGGCAAGTAAGATTTTGAAATAAATAAATACTTTTATTCAAAATATGATGCAGCACCCTGTTTTAAAACTTGATATTGGTAAAAAAAATGTCTGGAGGACCACATCAGCATATTACCATGATTTCGGAAGAATCATGTGACACTGAAGACTGGAGTAATTCTGCTGAAAACTCAGCTTTGCCATCACAGGAATAAATTACACTATGAAATATATTAACTCTTTCCCCGCCATTGACGGAAATTTCCGTCATTTGTGAGACACCGCTTTCGCGCCCAAATCGTCTTTCCGTGTTTTCACTGTTATACGCGCTATGACATCTTCTGAAAAGAACAGAATCTTCTGATCAAAACACAGGCAAAGAAGCAGCAGAAACAAACAATATCATATGCAAGCATATGTAAACAACGCGATCACCAACATTTAACAGCATAGAAATCAAGCTTTTGGCTCAAAATGTTGATTTTTAATGAAACACCCATATTCAGGTGTTGATAAAAAAGCATGAAGCTAGAATAAAAACATTTTTAAAAACAGAGGGTCTGTTCTTTCTTTTGACATATTTCATGGTGAGATATATTCATACAACAAAATATTCTGTGGGCCATGACATTTTTGATAAAAAATACTGGTAGTGGCTGGCAACGTTTTTTTCAAAAACGCTTGCGGGGAAGGAGTTAAATTAGATATGTTATTTGAAATTGTAATATTTCAAAATATTACTGTTTTTATTGTATCTGTGATTACCAAAAAGCAGCATTGGTGGTATAAGATATATTTTAAAAACATTTACAAAATCTTACTAACCACAAACTTTTGAACGTTATTACTAAATTAACAAAAAATTATAATAATAATAAAAGTACCACCACCTGAATTTTGTCCACGAGAGGAAGGCGATCCATTAGACTCCTCCTACAAGAAAGAGTAATATGAATAATAATAATAATGTAATATAATCAAACATTAAGAATTATACAATCAGTGTGTGTTTAAATGAATAGTGTACAAAAATCATACATTTTGACTTTCTTCTGGTTTCTCGGAGGCCTTCCTCCTACAGAATGACCATATTTAACAATCAAAGTTTGCATAACCACAAGTCATGGATCATTAGTTATGAAAAAGAGACAGGAAATGGATGTGGTCTGACCTCCGTGCTAAAAGAGCATTCATCTCCTGCATGAGACCCTCTCCACCTCCTCCACTGCCCCCACTGGAGCGATTGGCATCGTTCTTGCAACTGTTGTCCTCCGGCTACAGAAGATAAAACATGGAATAATCAGGCACCAAGATACCCTTATCACGCTTATTGCATAAAACAAAAAATATGTGAAACATGTTGAGGTCTGGGAGAGTTTGGGAAAGATATGTGCCACGCACCCGCTGAACTTTACGCAGCTTGGCACCAGCTATAGCTGCAGCCAGGCCTGCCGGAGCAGGACCTCCACCAGCCGGCAGTGGAGGTGGGCTAGGAGGGGGTCCTGTGGCGGGTGGCGGCGGCCCGGGTGGGGGAGGCCCAGGAGGGGGCGGAGGGGCCGGTGGACCCGCCATGGATGCTGAGGTAGGGGGGTGAATGGGAGGAGTGGATAAGACCATGGAGGGATGACCCGGTGGGACAGGTGGACCTGTTGGAAGAAAGGAAAGAATCACTGTTATATTCTAGACTGAGTGCTTACCGGTAATTGCATATTCATTGCAATAAAATAGACGGCAATGGTGAACATTTGTGTTGACTTAAAGGTGAAGTGTTTACATTGTGCATTACTAGCATTTGCAAACAGGTTTCTGGTTCCCCTCATGTTATTGGTCAGAAAAACAGATAGCCCCGCCCCGAACTCACACCATTAGTTGAGTCACTGTGTCGGCTGTCGGCAGACGCTTCGACAAACACTGCAAATGTTTTGATAGCACCACAGTGTTTACAGTTTTCGGGGAAATATACCTACATATGGACTCAGCAGTAAGAATTCTTTTTCTTTCTCCTGGCTTAGTCGGGCTGGTACTTTCAATTTATTACTCAGGCCACTACTTCCAAAACACTGACACTTTTTTATTTTTAGCTACAAACATTTCTCATTAAATTCTAAGTGTTTTTTCAACATACACTACCATTCAAAAGTGAGGTGCCAGTAAGATTATTTATTTTTATTTTTATAAATGAATACCTTTATTCAGCAAGGATGCTTTAAATTAAATAAAAGTGACAGTAAAGACATTACAAAAGATTTCTATTTCAAATCATTTCAAATTTATGAGAATAATGCTCATTCTGATTCTGAAATAGATTAAGTTCTTTTAAACTTTTCTATTCATCAAAGAATCCTGAATTTGTCTTAAGAAAATTTCAGTTTCCACAGAAATACTAACCAGCACAACTGTTTTCAACATTGATAATAATAAGAAATGTTTCTTTAGCATCAAATCAGCATATTAGAATAATTTCTGATGGATCATGTGACACTGAAGTAATGGCTGCTGAAAATTTTGCATTCGAGGAATAAATTAAAATTTTAAATATATATATAAAAAAAATATTTCACAATATTACTTTTTGTAACTGTTTTTGATCAAATAAAAGCAGCCTCAGTAAGCACAAGAGACTTCTTTTAAAAACAACGTCTTTTTTATCTTACCGACCCCCAACTTTTGCATGTTAGTGAATATGGTGACTATATGAACAAAAATTTCATAAGCAAATTCTTAAACACATTCTTAAACACACTGCTGAAAAACAATGGCATACAATACAAGATTGATTGGTTTGTATTTTTCAATTAATTTCCTCCAAGGCATTTTTGCAAATTTGACAAAACCTCATTCAGACAGGTAGATAATATACCTTGGTGACAAATCAGCAGAATTTGAATAATACATCAGAGAAAACTAAGCATTTAAATTTGCAAAATTTAAATGTGGATTTACAACAATAAACATTCAGCGGAGCGAAAGAAAGAATACATGACTGGTCTGTCAAGTGGCCCAATACTCTCTAACACTGGCCCTGGGTCAGCAGGCCATGTCCTTATTTTTAACCAAGCATTTTAACATAAACCAATGGACACATTTCACATTCATGATCTGCAAAGAGCAAAAGCTCTCAGAAAATAAAACGGGGGAAAAAAAGGAACATAATGTTAGTTCATAGTGTGACGCTGAATGACCTAAACAATACAAATAAATCACCTTTGAGCAAACACAGATGAACATCACCGTGATGTATATGAATGTTTATCTTAAATCCTCCTTCTATTCAGAACAAAGAAGGTTAGGCAGCTGCCGTTTGTTCAAATGATCTTCTGTGATTTTTGTCGTATAACACATATACAAAAGTCAACAGCCTCATTGACAATGCTGACGGGACGGTATTTGCATATGGTCTCAGTACAAAGACTGTGCTGTTCTCATTGGAAAGCTTTTGAGATCAGCATGTCATCGGCCCAATTCCACTGGACAGGTGTGTGAAGTCTTTTGGTGGTGGGCAAATAACTACGGAGGGGGCAGCTGATGGGTGTCTGAAATACTTACTGCTGGACGCTGTGGCGTTCTGATAAACAGGCGAAGGAGACGTCTTGTGAGAGGTGGGTGTGGTGTCGAATGGGGCTGTGGCCTGGTATAGCTGCTGCGGGTAGAGGGCGGGGCCTTGGATGGGCTGGCCAATGAGAAGGGGCAGGGGGCAGGACAATTCTTGTATGGGATAGTGTGGGTTCAGTGGTGCTCCGCAGGTGACCTGCGTTGGAGGGGTTTGGTATGGGTAGCACTCCTCTGCCTTGCCATTGGATGACTGCTGGTGGTGTGTTACGGGCACAAAGTGGGAAGAGTTAGCGGGAGCTTTGGGGCCACAGGTTGGGCCGTTGTTTAGGGGTGGCAGGGGGAGGGCGACAGGCAGGGCAGGTTGTTTGACTGGTACTGCCATTACAACAGGGGGCGATGCAGTGGGTAAGGGGGCGTACATGTGGGCGGAGGACCAAGTGGCGTGTTTGGGGTCCAGATGGGCCGTTGGAGGAGAAAGAGGGATTTGCTTGATGTTGCGAGGTGGAGGGGTGACACCTGGCTGTACGGGGGAGAAAGCAGAAGCCAGAGAGGTGGATAGCTGGGAAAGCTGCTGGGCCTTTTTTTGAGGGGAGTCCACCGTGCGGTAGCCGCTCTCCCGTTCCTGGGAGGAAGAGGAGGCGTGGGAGGAAGGTGGCATGGGGTTAAGGTGAGCATAGGAAGGGGGGAGAGTGTTAGCCCGATACAGTCTGAGGTCATGCAGAGCGGTTTCGGACTGAGAGGCAGATGCTGACACTTTAAACTGAAGGGTGGAGACTAAGAAACGGAGAAAGAGACAAACGGTTCAACACAAATGACAAACGAAAAGAGAGAAAATATGAGAGTGACAAAAATCAAAGCATCAAAGTGTATAAATGAACTGAAAAAGATGAAATGTGAGCAAAATATATTTTTTTTTAAAGCAAGTTATATGCTACAGGTGAATCTCACAAAAACATCTCGGTCAGATTTCAGAAAAATAAAAATGGAGAAATAACAAAATTAAGCATATTTTATGACCAAGATTCTGTTTCACTGTAACTATTTTCATGACAATTAAACACCCCCTCCCAAATTCTCATTACAATAATGCTAACAATATTAGTTCTTCTCAAAGGTGATTCTCAATAGATTCATATTACTGTGACACAAAAAGTATTCAAATTAAAAAAGTGAAAGTACTCGAACCTATTTTTTTTTTAACTGAGCATATATATAAAGACACATTATTTTACAATTATAATAACTAAATAAATAATACCAAATAACTTATTAATGTAAATATAAATCAAATACTACATTTAACAACTACTAACATGATATGAATTAAAAAATGATAAAATATACAAATTGTCAATTGTCATATTATTGTTATTATTTTGAATTACATAAATGACAATGATATCTGTATAACAGTACTGACAACAGGGATTCATTATCATGAAATAATGCACAAATCTTAATTGTCCAACAACAGGCTTAATTTTCTTGACATGTTTCGTGAGATTCACCAAAACAGAACTTACAAATGCTGTTAATGGCATTATGAAAGATGACTGTTTTGGCTGAACTGATTAAGGCTTAAGCAGGTGCTGAAACAGAAAGAGAGCATGTGTGTATGATAGAGGATGGGCAGTGTGTGCTGTTTGGAACAGGGATCTGTTCTCCGGCCAGGGAATTTGATATTCCTCAGTGTAAATACTTGTCCAAGCAGACAATAAAGCCTGCAGGGTTACTCTGTGGTGGTTTTATTAGTGTGTGTGTGTGTGTGAGTGTGAAGGTGTGTTTTAATTGCACAGCATGTAGTCTCGTATCATATTCCACAGAGATGTGAAATTTTTAGCCTACCTGCAGAACCTGATGTCCGTCGTTCCCTTTCCATCTGCATCTGATGCTGGTCCATTATTTGCCTAGAAACAAATGTTATCTCACTTAAAAATAAAGTGAAATCTTAACACTCGATCCACTGTATAAACTGCGTACTGACACAAAGACATGCTCACTAGAAAACAAAAAATGATGTGTGTTCAGTTCACACTTTATCCTGTTGAGCTCAGCAAGTTTTAAATATGCTAGATTTCAGCTTTGCATCTGACCACTAGAGGGCCCAATCTAGACTTCATTCTCAATCTTTATGACGTGAAGAATACTGAGTGGAAAATCAATGTATTGATGAGTAATTTCTGAAACAGTAATACACCGAACACACTCTGACCTGTAATGTTAAAAGTGAAGTGTGTAATTTCATTTTCTCTAGCGGCACTAAATGATTTTTCCCAAACACTCAATTGTTTGCAATTGTTCAGGCAAACAGATAGTCCCGCCCCAAACTCATGCCATTGGTTAAGATACTGTCACTGTGTCAGGATGGTCGGGATGCTCAAACAAACAGGCATATTTTGAAAGTGCCACAGAGACAGTGTTTACACATTTCAAGGAGACCAGAAAAAAACATTACACACTTTACTTTAAAAGAGCATATTCTGTAATTCAGGACAGTGTCCAATGATTAAAAGCTTGATTAACATGTGACAGATGTTTCAGAAAGAGTAAATGTCATCATCAGTTACGGTCCGCACCTCCTCTGAGCCTCAACATCATCAGTCACCGGTCCATTCTGGCGATGAGCTGCTGGACCTGAAGAAAAAGAAAATAATTGTATCTCATCATATAGATATTTTATTTCATTGTCTCTCAGGAACTGTAAAATGTGTCTGATTGCATTAATATATTCAAATGGAAGACTTGATCAGTACAGTAGTTTTCAACTGGTTTTGTTTCAGGACACAGATTTTACATTGGGCAACTGGTTTATGTAATCTAACATGTCTTGCATTCTTCGGTATATAGTATCATTTGGAAACTAAATATTTGACATTGGTCAGTTCAAATCATGCTTCAGTTGACTTTATATTTAATACAGATACAGTATTAGTTTTGTTTATGATTTTCACAAATCAGGGTATGTCACAAAAACCGGTTCATGTTCATGTGGCTAATTTGACTAGCATCTACTAATTGACAACTGAATGAGTTCGACTGGAAACATGGCCTTTGACAACAACATCAAAAGATATACCGGTAGGTAGTGTTTTATCCTCCCTAACTAAGACATCTAAGTGCTTATAATGTCACTTTTGGCTCGGTGTCACAACAATAATGTCATGTCACAATTGCTCCTCATACCCAACACCTCATCACTGTAGACTTAGCAGTCATTCTGAAGCCACCATAATTGTTCTGTTGAACTTGTTGAGCTCGGCTAATAATGGTAAACATGGCTCTCAGGTTACTGAGATGATGACTATTTACGTCATATGACATTCAGGATCTCAGTATGGGGCATGGAAGCTCAAGGGAGGAAGGAAGGCCCTTCTGTTCAGAGAAAGGCCCTTTAGCGTGTGCATATCTAATGTGGTTGATAATCTTTGGTTGCTAGGCGCCATCAAACATAATTGAGTTTACCTCTATCTACTGTGAAAATAATGAGCTGTTCACACAGCTAGACTATGTAGTGGTCTCAAAACTTAAAAAACGAAATAAACAAACAAATCTATCTGAAAATTTCATTGTTTATGTTCAAACCGGAGTCAGACAATTGGAGAGACTCAAGAAGAAGTGACAACATGGAGAATGCAACGGGACATTTCTGAATGGTTAGTTGATGAATTTAGGTTGATGAATTTAGGTAGTTTATGTGTAGTTATCTTCTAGTCATTGATTAGCATATTGTGTCATGATAATCTATAAATCGCGTTCCCGGGGGCGGGGTTTATGTAAATTTTAGGGTTGGTGATGTGACTAACCCGGGAGGAATGTTGTGTAGTCCCTACCAGCCATTTGTTGTAGAAAAATATCTTCCTTTGCTTTGAACTTTGAGCTTTGTAACTTTGCAGATGTTGTTTATGCTCAAACAGCAACATTATCATAAACCCATCATAATCAACCACCCCTTTAAACAAACATTTTAACCTACACAAATACCCCAGTCAGCATTTCAACGTTTATTCTCCCAAGAATCAGTATCATGGATCAGTATCATGGATATTTTTGCAAACTGAATCAACATCAATATCGCAACATTGTTTCAACGTCTTACTTTTAGTACAGATCTTCAAATTTTAAAATGTATTCCTGAATATTTTGTCAACCTTTATTTTATTGGATTTATAACCATTTAGCATCAAACATTGTCTCATTGGTATATCAGCATTACTTCGACATTGAAACAATTGACAATAAAAACCACCACCGGATGTCTTGAAATAACACAGAAAACACTAATCACAGTGGTGGTATGTTTTCTATATTACACCTAATGAAAGAACCACAGCATTTAAACAGGAAGGAAACCTCAGGCAGCAATGCAGATGATCATAAACAGCAACTCATCCACAGAGCATGAAAAACATAATAATAAATACTAAATACAGTTCTGCTTGATTAATAAGTAAGGGAGTAACATATGCCGTTTCTTTGAACACATTTGTGATTGAGTAAATAAGCATGATAAATGAGACAGTTGGAAGACCTTGGCATTAGCAGTTGTCAGCAGGATCAGTCTGGGTCTAAACAAGCTGCAGATGACAGGTGGGATTCTGCTTCCACATTTAATGATTAAATGATCCATGTCTTTAAGGTGATTATGGGAGCTAAAGTCTCAATGAATGTAATGCCATTATGCAGCCCCATATCCTAAAACACTCTTAATGACTTCCAAAAATAAAATAATAAACCAAGATCCATATTTGAATGAGAGTACAAAAATATCCCTGTCATAATTCTCAGTGTAATAAAACCATGCTTATTTAGAAAAAGGAATAGCTATATTAACGTATGTGCTCATGCTGATTCCAAGAGGGAAAACAGCTTGCCATTGGCCAAAAAAAAAAGAAGAAGAAAAAAATCTGAATAACTGCAGCCAGCAGGACTGAATATCAAGTCCCTCAAGCAACAGGAATGGGAATATATTCATATGTCACGTGAAAACAGCATTTTACAGTGTCACAAACACGCAATCCACCTGAGGTCCTGCCTGCAGCAGATGGTCCCATTTCATCTGTCCCTAAATCACTGATGAACATCATAACAGACACTATATAACTACTGAAACTCTTGAAATATTAAAAACAAACATCCCACATCTCATTTAGGGAAAATCTCAAGTTAGTCAACTTGATTAGTCAATATAGCTTCCCCATAAATATGGACCAACAGCAAAAAACAGAGGATCAAGCTTACTCAGAATAAAACAGATATAGAATATGACAGAGCCTTCCTGAATACGACTGCATCGTTACTATGAAAACTTGGTATTTTTATGATAGGCTAGAGACAGCCAGGAAAACAGGATATTCAACAGAATAAACAGAACTCATGTACACACAGAATTATGAAATGTCAATTTGCAGACCATAAATCATTAATCCAAATCCTGTTGAGCATTTTGGAAGCACTCACCAGTGGAGAAACAAATGCAAGTATCTTTCCGCTAGGAGTTTGGCCCAAGAAGTATGAAATATCTTTTTATGGACACTTCAACTAACAAAATATAATGCTGTGCTCTAGATCCAACCAGAATGCTCGATATCAATTAAGTTGTGCACTGTGTAACCAGACAGCGTATAAAGCAAAGATATTACTCCTGATCACATATCCATCTCTGCTGCAGGTCGTGGCAGCGTAATACACTGTGTGATTTATTTCATGAACTTGATTGAATCCCTTTGCAATAGCAACAAGCTGATAGATGGCTGCAGTTTGAGTGTATTAAAATGGTTGGTGCGACTGATGCTGAATAAAGTTAATGGGTTCTTAGTTTTAAGTGCCTCTCGAGAGTCGAATGTGGAGCTCTGGATTTTATTGTGATATATGGTCAAATACTTAAAAAGCTTTGGAGGGGAAACACTAAAAAAATCATACGATAAATTTGTGATGAAATCTTTGGACAAACTTTTGAAGTTACCGTAAGTGTAGTCAATATGTACAGTGCTTTATGACACACATACCATATCATGTGGTGGTTGGGTGCAGCAGATTCCCTTTGTACCAAATACCCTGGTGATCACTGAGCTGAAATTATAATGTCCACTGAGATAACAAGTGGAAACATAGATCAAATCTGATTGGATGAGGGGAACTGCTAGTCATTTGTTTGATAAACCCTACCATTTTTTTTATAACACACTACTTAAAATAATATAAATCTGAGTATTTAAAAATGTTAACATAAAATAAAAAATTAAAACTAAATGTAAGTGTTATATCAGGTATAAAACTCCTTAAGGTAACTTTTAAACATTTATTTTTCCCAATAACTTGAAAATATAGTCAATTAGTTTAGTTTTATTTTTTTATTTTTTATTTGCTGTTTCATTTCAGTCAGCTGTTTAAATTTTTTAATAATAATTTTTTAGCAAATAATTAATGTAACTTAAGTATCAACAACAACAATTAATTTGTACTATTATCAATGATATGTTTATTATGTTTTTGTTGTTTATTTTTTTCCCCACATTTGGCTTTGATGTGATATATGATATATATATCACATCAATGGGGCATCCTATTTAAATGTTTAAAAATAAAACTACCAGCAGTATTAATTATATTATGTTTCACTAAAAAATGTATTGCTTTTTGAACCCCAAACGGCCAACGCTAAAGACAACTGTTCAAAAATAGACAAAAACACACTAGATCTCAAAAACAATCTTCACGCCTCATCACAATCTTCTGACAGGCACCGTGCCAAAAAACACTGAGCAGCTTCCACAACCCCATCCTTCGTCAAAGAAACCACATCACGTTCATATATGTGACTGAACCCTTAACAATACTTACTGCTGAGTTTTATTACTCTGGAGCTGATCCGTCGGATTGGCCCCGGGGAAAACTCTGGTCCAAGCATGGCTCCACAGCCCTCTTAGGTGCCTTTAATCTATGTACAGATCTCTATAATGGTGCAGTTTGAGCTCCACTACCAGGTGGGAACTGGTAATAACAGTCAGGACTCAGGACAGGTGAGTTCAGGCAGGTGAACACCAGCTTCTCTCTTCTCTGCATGCTGAGGTGCGAGCAGCACTTCTAACAACCTTTCCAATCTGCCCACCTCAAAAAGCAAGAAACATGCAGCACCCGTGGCCTGAGACTGTTTGGCTCCATGGATATTTTAACCAGGGCTGTGACCCCCCCACATACATCTTATAAGTAGCAGCAGCCTGAAACCAGAGAGGCCCATGTGCTGTTCTTAAATAAGAATTATACTACACTAGTTAAGGGTACCACGTATAAGACCCAAACAACAATATTTTCAGTGTGAATTTACAGTATATTCCTGACTTCTAGCAGCCTTTTTTTTTTTTTTTTGCAATGAATTACAATTAAATGATTGTAACACAGCGATCAGCACCAGGATGTGACTGTAATGTAGTACCACCTGCATTACGCTAATCTCTTTCAAATTTACATGTTCATAGATATTTGAGAAATAAACACTGCAAACTATATTTAAATAATACAGTCAAAAGAGTCAAAAAAGTAATATTGGGAAATATTACAATATAAAATAACTGTTTTATATATTTAAAATGTAAACTATTCCTGTCTTCAGTGTCACATGATCCTTCAGAAATCATTATATGTGCTGATTTGGTGCTCAAGAAACATTTCTTATTATAATCCATATTGAAAACAGTTTTGTGGAAACGATGATGCATTTGTTCCAAGATTCTTTGATGAATAGACGGTTGAAAAGAACAGCATTTATTTGAAAACAATTCTTTGTAACATTATATATTTATAAATTTAATGCATCCTTGCTGAATAAAAGTATTAATTTCTCTCTTTTTTTTTTTAAGCGTCCCAGAGAAGTTAAATAGGTTTGTTTAGGATGTCATTGCAAATATCTTTTCCAAAAGATTTACTTTGAATGGCTTTAAATGTAATACTCATATCAAGCTAATCTCTAAAAATGTTTTTTTTATTTTTTTTTTATGACAGAAATAATCCAAGTAACACCTAACCAAACACCACACATGAGTAATGCAGCAGAGAGTGGCACAGAGTAAAAAAAAAACAAGGTCATGTAAATTACCTGCATCCTGAGAGCTCAGGACATTGAGCGCAAAGAGCATGGCAGTGGAGAAGGTGGTGGCCTCCTCTTTGCTGGCAAAGTTCAACCCGTAAACTTGCCGCGCATCACGCCATTGGTGAAAAGTTGGCGTGGCCTGGTTATATTTCAGACCTTTCACAATGGAGTAGTTTATTACGACCTGGAAGAGTGGCGACATTTAGTTATGTGTCAGCATTTGTGACATTTTCTCTGTAATCAAAATATTTCAAATGCTCTCCAAGGGAAAACATTTCTCGGGTCAATCATACATTCACATAAATGGTGGTTTAGGAAACTACAGAAACAGATTTCAGATGTTAAGATGTAAAATGCCACGAACAGAACTGAACGACTGTGAAACTAAAGTACACACTGTGTACAGTAAGATCAAATCACACAGTCTCACCTGCTGGTCCTGCAGTTTGACTCCCACCACGCGGAAGCTGTTGTTGACAGTGTTGTGGTAGATGTTGATGCGGCTGAAGCCTTGCTGGCCCGGTTTGACTGGCACCCATTTTTTGCTGGTGTCATCATAGATCATCACAGAGGCTCGTGCTTGACATATACTCTGTTCACTGTGAGGAAGAAACAGGGACACTGGTTAAAGATTCACTCTGCTCAACAACAAAAACCACAAAGGATAAATTACGATGCGAGGCGATGAAATACAGATGTGACTGAAAGTCTCTTAGCAACAAAAATAATGTTGCAACTCGATTACGCAACTATTTGTGTGTGTATTTGTGCATAATATTCAGCTGTGCAAATAAAAGAGACTCAAATAGTCGATATAAAAACAGTAAGATACAACCCATCAAACATGCCATTCGCCCTTACTGTGGTATTATGGTACAGTAATTGCCCCACTGAATTTGTTTGAAGACCCTGAGAAAGGGGCGGGTTTGTTATCTGTACTAATTATATAGCGTAATAGGCAGCTAACGAGCGAGGCAAGAATGCAACCGTGTTGACTATGATGAGACCATGTTTTAATTAAAGACATGAGCTTTTCTGCTTCTTTAAATAGAAATCTTCTGTTGTCAGGGTGAACAATTAACATAAAGAGAGAGTAAAAAGTGTGTACTGTATGATCAGCATTATTATACCTGGCTAGCTTACACACAAACATAATTATGAATTATCTCATTTATATTAACGGTCACACTTTAGCGTCAAATTCTCACTATTAACTAACTGTTAACTATGACTTTTGCCTCAGTAAACTCCTGATTACTGCGTATTAATAGTTATAAAGGAAGTTGTTAAGTTTAGGTATTGAGTAGGATCAAGGGATGTAGAATATGGCTAAGCAGAATAAGGCATTGAAATGTGATTTAAGAGGTAAACAGACAATATCCTAGTAATATGCCAGCTTTGAAAGGTTTTCTGTTGGTGTGCCAAATGAAGCTAGGCAGATTTCCACCCTGACTCCTATATACATATACCCTAAAACATACTGTGCCACCACACCCATCTCCCACAGAAACACCCAAATCCAGCCACACGCTCCTTAAACCCAGATGTAGAACTGGAAGTGCAGCAGCACACGATCAAAGGAACTCTTACACCAAAGATACACCAACCGATAAGATACAGCCATTTGAAACAATTGATCCGAGGATAAGATGAATCAGACTCACCGGTTTTGTGACATTATGCCAAAATAGTACAGAACTCACACTATGAACTCTGAATGATGAATATGAAGAGTTGTTCAGTGGGGGCTGGACTACCGAAGAGCGAGAGAAACCCCATCATAAAGAAACAAGCATTTATGAGAAGTGAAAGAAGTTAGAAGTTTAGAAATGGATGAGTTTGTCCAAACCCAGCTCAATTAAATACGGCTTTATATCTGCATGTTTGATTTTCAAAAAATGTTTCAGGTCATAGATAGAGGACATTAAATACTTTTGGGATATATACTCCATCTATATCTATTTTAAATAGCATTTTGTATTCATGCAGCTTTAACACGCTTGTATTAATTGCATTAAATATTTGTATTAAATGTATTTGTCACGCTGCAGGACAAGTAACTAGTTAAGGCAAAAAGTTGATTAAAACTGATAAACACATTAGGAAACATAACTTTTTCTCTATTTTATGTGAATTTATTCATATACTTTTTTTTACTTAAACCTTAAAAATACCCCTCATATAATGTAACTCTTTAAAAACAGCACATTTCATGCTTTCGCAACAACATTTTCTGTCATTCACTACTCTCAGTTCTTCATTCTCCACTCTTTCATGCTTGCCTTACGACAGAGCCTATTTCTAGCATCCATCTGGGGTTAGAGGGCAGCACGGCAGATTCTTCCCCGTCCTCTTGGTTTCATTTCTCCCCCCTAGAGCAAGTCTGAAATCAAGTACACAGTCTCTCCTCCACCGATGATGCTTGGTCGTCATAAATTACATCCTGACGGCTCTTTGCTTCCATAAACATCCAATATATTTAGACACCGGGCTATCTCGGTTTACTTGTTCTAATAACACATCACGCAAAGGCCTTTCTCTCTATGACTATTTATGTATAAAAACATGGAAAAACTTGCCAAAGTCGTCTCAGATGGAACAAGAATAATTATCAAATAGAATCAGTATGCCAAGACTTTCCAACAAAACCAGCACTTCTGAAGGCTCAAAGACCAACATGTCTTGTAATAGCAAGCTATAAATATCTGAGTCCGGGACATTTAAAACTTAGAAAGCTTTATAGTCTGTCCCAGGAACTACATAGACAGTAACTGAACAGAGTTTAGATGTTCAAAATGTGAAACTACAGACTAAATGACCTTTTAGTAATTTAGGCACAATTTACTTATTCATTATCTATTTATTCAGGAGGTTTGTGAATGGATGAAAATCTAATAATTAATTCAATTGTAAAGCTAAAAAATTACAATAAATAATTAATTCAATTGTAAAGCTAAAAAATAAATTACAATAAATACTTAATAAAAACTATATAAAAATAAAACCATTACTAAAAAGATGAAGTTGTGTTTGTTTACCAGCAGTCTTGTAACCATTAATCAACATCTGAACACGAACATGCGAATGTGTATTACATTTGTTGAATATGTATTTAAAAGGGGACCCATTATACCCTTTTTCAAAGTCTTTAATTTTGTTTTTGAGATCTACTAGAATAAGTTTACATGGTTGAATGTTCAAAAAACACTTTATTTTGCACATATTTAAAAAATTTGCGGCACCTTGTTTCCCAGTCTGTCAGTAACGCTGTTTGTTTAGTTCCTGTCTCTATGAAGCCCCTCCGTGCAAAAAGCGCATTGCGCTCTGATTGGTCGGCTAGACCAGTGTGTTGTGAATGTGATTTTATGAGTAATGTGAAACAATCAAATGTTTAGGGCTGCTTTGGTTCACACTTACAGTGTCATTCATCATTAGACACAACAAAACCTTGCCAAATGAAAACAGATATTTGATCACTGATAAAAACGCACTGAACAATCATTATGCACTTTGAGTAAATCTGCTACAGTGCCCACCAGGCATGTGTCTGAAACGAGGCCACGCTGAGAGTCTAAATACCCCACAGAGCTAATGCTTTTACTCCATAAAGCACCACTATGGGGCAGGGACCTCCAGGGCCTTCCAGCTATGACCCCATTAGCTGAATGTGGATGAGTGCGAGTAAACCTGTGCAACTGTTAGTGTGTGATAGAGAAAGACACATGAACCTGGCCTTGTAAGGACAAGACATGGGAATTCTTGTTGAATGTATGCATACTAACATTACACAGGCGCAATATACTGTAAGAATGTTTTCTGATTATTCACGGTCGCCATAAGAAAGACCCCAGTTTGGGAGAGATGAGTGTTTCTAAGTGATGGCATGATCAGGAGGAGGCCAGACTCCACCGTTTGTCTATTACACAGCACTTTGATGCATTATGAGTACTTTTTGCTTTTTATTATAAAATTGTTTCTTGAGCTCTAGACTGTTCTGCATACCCGTGAAAGTTTAATCTGAGCACTTTTAGTTATATAAAATATTATATTTGAATGTCTGTGTACATGTATATATCACACACACACACACACACACACACACACACACACACACACACACACACACACACACACAAATTACATTTTTTTTTAACAAACATTTTACGGTAACACATGCTCAAATAAAATGCACAGTATACTTGGATTGTAAGAGGTCAACTAACTTCTCCAGATTTTTCCAGATATTGTATTTGTTTAAAAATACAAAAATAGAAATACAAATTTAAATATATTATAAACATTATTTTATACATTTATTTATTCATTTAAAATGCTACTTAGTTCTAATCTAGTAAATATATGTAATGGATTTTTGGGTGAAATCTCAGTCATTCAGTTGACTACTCATTCAGGAAACTCACCAATAGTACATTTTGAAATGATTTATTTTTGCACAATTTAAGCCAAGATTCTTTGAGTCCTTTCAAGACGTTAAGATAAGGGGCGGGAAAATCTGTTATCAGCCTTAGACTCCCAGTTGATAAGCTGCCATAATTAATAAAAGCTGTGAAAAGCCTGGCATTTCCCACTTGGCTTCTGCCATCATAACACCCTCAGTGAACCTGGTCTCCACTCACCCAAACTCTGTCTCAATGACCGAGAGAGAGAGAGATAGAGATAGAGATAGAGAGAGAGAGAGAGAGAGAGAGAGAGAGAGAGAGAGAGAGAGAGAGAGAGAGAGAGAGAGAGAGAGAGAGAGAGAGAGAGAGAGAGAGTGGGAGAGCTTGACAGGGCTAGTCTCTTTTTAATCTCATGTAAAAAAGATTTTGTCTCAGCTCAAGGCCAAACACAAGGTCCAACTCTGCTTATGTCTGGTCACAAGATCTTCAGTTGTCGTTTGTCCAGATTTCAGAGGAAAATAACAGAATGTGCCTGAATTGGCTCTAAGCTGAAAGTGTGCTTGTCTACACTGTGCATCTGGATATATGCCTGGTTGTAACACTCTTCACTATCATCTGATGAAGAACTGCTGCCATGACAAGACATTTTCCTGGTCTCTTCCATGCTGGTGGAATTATCTGCCCAACATAACCAGAGCGGCTGAGTTCGTGTCCATTTTCATTTCAACATCATAGCATAAATTGCACCAAGCACATAGCGAGTTTTGTAAGGCACAATAATAAGACTAATTTACAAAGAAATAAGCCAAGTTTGACACGAATGACATTGAATTATTTAAATACTCAAATGTCAGAGCTACTTTAGCTCACCTGGTCAGTGAAGAAAACTTTTTTTCTTTTCTTTTTTTTACGTTAATGAAACGCTGAGAAACACTGAGTACACACTTAACATTTAAGTTATTTTTAGCTTATACCAAAAATGCTACACATAGTGAGCCATGTAAATGATTCTAAAAGCAAGTAAAATATGGAAGTCCCCTGTTATTAGAGTGTGGGAGGATGGAGCTGAAACAAATGAGAGTTTGCAGGAAACGAGGACGGCATTTTTTAGCTTGTAACCCAGTAATCATTTTGGAAAGGGTGGGAACCAAGCTAAATCTCTGCCTATGAGGGACACTTCCCACTTACAGGGAGCTTCTGAGGCCTAAGAAGCTGGATTAAAGGCTGATTTCTAGTAAGATCTGGATTTAATGTATCCTGCAACACAGTAATCTAAACATCGAGCAAGTACATGTCCACAGAGCACAGAGGAAAACTAGGAATATAATAGGCCCCTATATAATCAGACTAGGGCTGGAATGACGCGTCAATGTAATCGATCAGCACTGTTTATGTTAATCTCTAATACCCTGACATGTTTCAAAACAAAACAAAACTCTATGCTAATGGCTAGCCTATGCTTTATCTGAGCATTCAGACAGACCGTGGTATAAATGTCTTTACTGTAAAAAAAATCGTGCTGGCCAAACTTTTGATCTGTAAGTGCACGTCACTAAAGAAATCAAAAGTCACAAACTATTAGCAATCATGAGAACACAAATATCCTCTGGAGTGAAAGCAATCCCAGAATGCATTGTACCAAGCTTAGTGAAAAAATAAATACAAGATGAGGAGAGAAATCTGGATAGCCATTCTACCCTCACTAAAGCCAGGCAACTAGTGCCAGAATTTATGCTAATGCCAGTAAGATATGTTTTGTAAATATTATCCGTTTTTCACAATATTATTTTTTTTTATAAAAATATTAATAATAAATAAAAACATTATAATAATAAGCCTTATATAAAACTGCTCGGCCGTAATGATACAATTATATGCTACAACTGTCACGATCCACACACGGGACACAGGTAAGATCCAAGTGCAGTATTTATTTGGGGTAATCCGTAAATCGTCATCCAGTCCAGGCAAGGGTCAAAATCCAATAGGGCAGTCCAATACAAGAACAAAGCAAGATACAGGCAAGAAACAGGAACCGAAGTGGTGTGATATACAATAAGGAATCTGTGACAAACAAAGAAACAACCAGGGTATATAAACACACAGAACTAACAATGATAACAAGAGACAGCTGGGAACAATGACGAGAACAGCTGAGTGCAATGAACAGATAAGTGCAGACAAGGATTGTGGGGAATGTAGTTAACAATGACAGACACCGTGGGGAAAGAGGACCTCCAGTGGACACCCGGGGAAACACAACCAGACACCGTGACAACAACAACAACAAAAAATGTGAATTATTATTCAGTGGAATTTGCTAAATAATGTCAACATTGACCATTTGTCCACACAGTCACACACTACAAATACAAATATGTGTCAGCTCCTAAAGCACATCACTGAACTTCAATGTCAAATTTATCTTCCCCCTCCCCCAAAATCCACATCCATACCATACACTGTATAAAGATCCATACACGCACACACACACAGGCTCCAATAAAGCTACAATGATAGAAAACAGTGCTGATGGCCTAATGGCCTTTTTTTTGCTTCTGAATTAATGTGCTTAAGTGCTCAGCTAAATGTTTCAGGCAGGGCTACTAGGTTTATAATGCTAGATGTATCCTGAACGTTGACTGTGGCATTATCTGTCATTCTCTAAGCTGCACGCTTTCAAAAAAAGCTTACGTTTCAAAAAAGCTAAGATTACATTTAAATCTTGCTAATTTCACATATGGCTTTTGAAGAGAAAATTTAAACGTCATATGAGGTTTCGACTGAGAGGAAGATAATATCTTGATTTCTCAATAAAGCTGGATAATAGACTGAGAGCTGGTGCATGTCTTGTGTTTTACTGCAGGAGGTACTACAGAAACACTCACCACATCCCTTCAAAAGAGTCACTGGACCGAAAGTGAACATCTCCCTTAAAGCAACTCTTTCTTTAATAACGGCATAAATTAAACATATGCCCTCGCAGAACATCTTCACAGAGAGTTTCCACATAAACCAACCCTTCATAATAATTCATCAGTGAGCATCACTTCTGCAATCGCTCGAAACAGTTCACACTGGTTCTCAACTGGTGGCAATTTTGTTCTAAAAAACTTCTAAATATATAATAATAATATCATAAATAAATAAACAACGTATATATATATATATATATATATATATATAATCCGTTGTTTATTTATTTAGGATATTATTAATATATAGAATATATAAATATATATAAATGTGGGTGTGTGTATATATATATATATGACATCAAAGGATACACCTCCACTACAGTAGTTTGTGAATTTATTTGTTATTTAAATTAAGCAAGTACAATTAGACAGATGTCAGGTTGCATGCAGTGACATCCTTGAAAAACATAAACAAAACTACACGTGATAAAAGAAAATATTAAACAAATTACATTAAATATGTGTTCACTTGGAACAAGGATATACAGGATGTGTGATGACCACAATGATTATTTATCAAATTATTATGCCACTTGTATTATATTATATTATATTAGCCTATATTAATTTTAATTATATTCAAATTCAGTTTGATCTGAAGGACTAATCTGTGTACAAAGTTGTGTACAATATTGATATACTGTATTGGCTTGCCACTTGATCTAAGGCACTCCAGGATCTAAACATATGCTAGGATCTAAACCAAAAATTATCATTATCCAAATGTTTCTTTCTATTTCCTTGTGCCAGAAGATACATCTTCAGACATGTTCTGACTGCAAACATTTTGAACATTTTAAAACCTCACATTAGGTTGCTGATGTGAACAGGAAATCACACTGACCTTATTTTGCAGCCACTCATGTGAAGACCAGAGTCACTGTGGCTCTGTGGTAGGCAGAACTGGACAGAATGAGCATCCATCTCTCAAAAAAAGATCTGTACTGCTCAACACCGGATGTGAACCCTTAACCAAACCTGCTTCAATGTATCCCAAACGCATGTAAAATAGACCTGATGTAGTACAGCACAACAGACGCGTACTTCAAACCAAACAAGCTTTAAATCATCTAGGGAGCCGTTCCAAGATTAAATAAGCATTTTCAAACGTCATAATCCCATCATATCCTCAAAAAACAGGCAAATGACAATCCGTAAGGTTGTATGATCTCAGTTGATGTGACTAAGTGAAGAGAAAGTCAAAGCAAGAAAGAGAAACAGGGTCAACAACAGTGAGTGAGTGGTCAACAGTAGGGTCCAATATCTAGACCCGGGTGTCACAGGATCAGATGTTCCCCTGTGAGGGGACGGCCTGACAGTGGATGTGTGTTGTTTTGTCTAACCCTGAGGGGGATTACCTCATGACGCCCAACCCCCCATCCAGCTGTGACAGAGGAATTGAAAACGAGACAGTGCTACTGCTGCCAGTACATTACACAGTACGTTTGATTCACTAATTGTAGTAACTTGTCACAATACCAAAATTTCGGTAGTCGGTACCAATATCAGTCATTTCGGTACCAGAGTAAAACTGTTGAATTTAGTATTTCAAAAAATATCCCGTTCTGTCTCGACCGTTTGTTATCACTGTCAACCATCATAGTTTCCGATTCAGTCACGCATTTAAATACAGTTGTCAATACAGAAACTTTGTTATATTTTTGTATACTTTGTATATTTCAATAACGAATTGGAGTAGAAACAGAATTGTATCATTAAAAAGTTCCATAAAAACTGCCTTAGGTGCTGTTTCAGAAAAAAAAGAAAAAAAACTTTAAAAACTGTATGACCGATTTGATTTTGAAAATATGTTTTGCCCAGACCTAATTTAAATATGCCTGGTAGAGTGCTACTTCAGAACAGATAGCAACTGCTTAGTGAATAAGATGCAGGTTTATACATTCAAATTTGAGCTAAAGTGGAGAAACTGTTTTTGCAAATGTTCTGTTTAGGAAGTTCACGCACTACAAATGAATGAACAGAGGCAGGGCAGCTTTACAGCACATTTATTACTTACTAGAGAGCTCTGTGACAGGTCACAAAGAGGACAGTCAGCCAGACTATCACTGACACATTTAAAGTGAAACCAGAGGATACGCTAACCAACATGCTTAGGTCAGCATTTCTTCACATCTCATTGTCAGTTCTTTTTTGACTTTCAAAGAACTGACAAAATGAGAGGGTTCAGCACTGGAAACTAGTTGTCCACTTTAAATGATGACAAACGTTCTCCCATTTTACATTGATCTTAAAGTTTGACTATCGAATGCTGGCCAGCATTAATTCCAGTATGTTGAGGCTATTTGAGATATGGAAATATGAGATATATGAGGTAGGGAAAAGTGCTATATTGTATCAACCCAGAAGGAAAATTGGAAATGGGCCATAATGGAAAGACAAAGCAACAGAACTTTAGTGGATTTGTATCTGTGAACAATCTAAAATCTAAGGAACATAAAACAGATATAATTATGCACCTTGTTTTACACTCAATTATCAATTATATTAAGTCTTTATTTTATGCAAATCACTTTCATCTTTACAAATTTAAGTACATTTGTTTATAGTTATGATGATTAAATGTACTGGTGGTATTTCTTTAGGCTTTTATTATTTAAATATAACAATTTATCAGTTAAGAGATATAAGAGAGCACTGAAAAAAAAAAAAAAATCTGCTATCGTTGTGCAGTCATATGGTGAACAAAGCAAGACAGGACTGTATTATTGACCAATCAGAAGCCAGGACTGGGACAATTCATTTTATAAGTGGTCTATAAGACTATATGACTTTCTTTCTTCTTTGCAACATAATAGAAGATATTTGGAGAAATCTTCCATTATGTCATAGGCTTGGAAAAACATTTTAGGTGAACTAGCCCTTTAACCTGGGGTTAAATCCTGCTTACAGGATTCAAACCTGTATTGTTACATACCCAGATCCTTTTACAACCAGATCCCCACCAGCCATTCCAACTGTACTGCATTAAACTTTAAATAGCCTTAGGGCCTATATACACCTGGTCACTTCAAGCAAGATAGCAATCCAATCGCGAAAAGGCCATGTGTGAATGCCCTCCGAAATGCATTCGAGACGGATTTAAATCAAATCACGCAAACCACTTCAGGAGCTGGCTTGAGACGCGTTCCAGACGAAACTGGCCAATTGTAAATGCATCTGGTTGTTGAAGTCATGTATGCAAATTTTACTACATGCAAAAGGTTGAAAAAAAAAAGATAATTGGGTGATATGTGTTATGTGATATGTGTGTGTTATACCGGCTCCTGTTAGCCAGATATGATAACGCTACTGCAACACGGATCGCCACAGATATGGCCCACCAGAGATAAACAGTTGAAAATCTTTCTTCAGCAAGCAGACTGACGCAAATGAAATTCAATGTTCGGCGTCACATTCAAGTTATTTTTATAGTGATGAGCACTTAAATTCTCTCACTAATGCCGACACAGCTCTCTCTCTAAATTTAATGTTAAATATATGTGTTAAATAAATTGCAGCGCATTTCTGTTGCTTTCGGTGACATGAACTCGCCGGCCCAGAAAGTTATTAAAGACATTGTTAAATAGTCCAAGAGACTACAGTGGCTCAACCATAAGTTTATCAAGCGACGAGAATACTTTTTGTGCACAAAACCCCCCAAAATAACGACTTTATTCAACTATTCATTTTCTTCTGTGTGGGCCTCTGAGTGAGTTCACGCAGTGTAACAGGGTTGAATGCCAGAACTCAGAACGTAGGCTCACTATTGGCCAGCATCACACACATGACCAGCGTCGGCCAATATTCATTGGCCTACGTTCTGACGTACAACTCAGAAGCGCTGCGCTGTTACACTACATGAACTCACTCAGGTCCACACAGAAGAAAATTAATAGTTGAACAAAGTCGTTATTTAAAAGTCGCTTAATAAACTTATGGTTGAGCCACTGTAGTCACTTGGACTATTTTAAATTACAATAGAAGCCTATGGAGGAGTGAGACAGCTCTCAGATTTAATAAAAAATATCTTAATGTGTTTTCCGAAGATGAATGAAAGTCTTACGGGGTTGGAAAAACATGAGGGTGATTAATTACTCACAGAATTTTCATTTTTGGGTGAACTAACCCATTAAGTGACGAGTGTAAATAGGCCCTTAAATGGGAGTAAAAACAGATTTAACTGTCAAAACAACTTCTATGAGCAGTAAAACATCTTATGCATTAGAGAAACGCATGCAATTGACTAGAATAAACCTGGACATCAGACCTTGATATTGAGTTGGGAAGCAGTTTCCTTGGTGATGAGAAAAGTGGATAAACGGCCCGCACCCTTCCCCCACCTTCTGGTCATAGTATACCAGGTGCCGGAAACTAATCCTTATCCTTAAAGGCAAATCATTTGAATTACTAGTGCGCTAGCAATCAAAAGTGAAAATAGGCTTGTATTAGGTTACACTGTTTTTTAGGAGACAAATATAGAAAGAAAACAGTCAGCGGCAGACTGAAGGAAAGAGGAACGAGCTGTGTAGTCAGTCTAGTTTCAACAAATCTTCAAGGATTGTTTTGCATTCACTGGTTATTAATAGGTTACCATGTGTACGTCCTGTAATACCATGAGTTTAACTAAAAGATTGTCTCGTCACTGTCAGTACATTCTAACCTGGTGTCTCTGAAACAAACTAAAGAGCTTTAATGAAAGAGTTGTTTGACAAGTGTGGCTCTGCTTTGGATCAAACGCAAGAGATCCCGAATTCGGGCTCAACCACACTGTTGTCCCTACAAATCACACGGCTTCTCTGTCTGGAGTTTTTCCCAGTTGTGGGACATCACATTTTAATTTCCTGTAAACCAAGTCGAACGCTCTTTAAAGTTCTCGCATTTCAAAGAACATTTTTTCCACATTCACATACATATTTATTACTACTAAAAAGGTGTACTGTGCACTGTAGAAAGATAATCTAGTACTAAAACGTTGCAGGACAAAACTCACAATACAAATACAGACTGAAAATTCCAATCCAGTGTCCTGGTTTCTTATTTAAACCCATGGTTTTCCAAAATGCTAAATGACTCAACAGTAAAACACGGAGTGGGTTTGGGACTCCTAGCTATTGAACCCAAGCTTGTGTTTGTAGATTAATCAGCTCGTTCCACAGAGGGAACAGCTGGTGGGAAAAAAATCACTAAGTTAACACACTAAAAGGCACTTGAGCCATTTGAAACCATTATGAAGTCAACATATTTTTGAAGTGAAACATCCGGTAATCCTCAAAACTCAAAAAACAGGGTTATAACAAAAACCGCAGAGGAAAGATTCTTACCCGTAGTCATCAAAAGAATACATATTGGGAAAATGGAGCTCTGAAGAAACCAAGGAGAAAGAAAATTCCTTACAGCTGGATGAAACAAAAAGAAAACAGGGAAAAGGAGGGGGGATCAGAGAGAGAAAAGTCTGTGCCTATTTCATCCCTCATCCTCTCAGCTAGGTAAAACACGAAGTGCACTCATTTCTAAGATTCAATAATGCAAAAACAGGGAGTGAGTGAAAGAAAAAGGAGGTGAGGGAGAGTAGGAGGAAAAAACGAATGAACGAGAGAGAGAGAGAGAGAGAGAGAGAGAGAGAGAGAGAGAGAGAGAGAGAGAGAGAGAGAGAGAGAGAGAGAGAGAGAGAGAGAGAGAGAGAGAGAGAGAGACATGTGACAGATATGGACCAGTCACCTTGTCCTGCTCACATCCATTCTTATCCACTCAAGGGATTGGAACACAGCCTGCCTTAAAGAAGTCTCTTTCCACAACAGAAATACAGCCGAGAAAATGCCACATGATCCTTAGAGACACACACACACACACACGCACACATTCTCATTCATGCAATTTGCTAGAAGAAACAAGAAGGCTGCTGGTATTTATTGGAAGAAAAGATATTCAGATATACCCAGTCAGTGCAGTTCATTTCTTAATGCGGTACAAACTAAGCGCATATATAAATAGTACATATAACACGGTAACAGTTCTTGGTTAATTTTGATTGAATCATGACATGAATAAAAGTTATGGTGACTAACGGTTCATTAATGAGTCAAATTGAGTCAGAACTGCTTTGGCAGATTCAGTGAATGATTCATTAGAATAATTTAAACTCTGTCTATTTGACCAATACATTACAAGAACTGTCTCATAATGACATGCAGAAAACAATATGTATCATGGTTATGAATGGAGAATTAGTTTCTATGACATATTCATTTGTGGTCATGTTTTATTAATTAGTTCCCTCATTTTCGTTAAACAGTGGCAACATTTGATTGATCCTTTCCCTTGTTTTAGGCAAATCATGGCCCATTTGTTATAATTTGTTCCCTATTAATGAAATTCTGGCAATGATTCAACTAAAAAGAGGGAACTAAGTAATAAGAAATTCTTAAATCATGACCACAATATCTTTTTTTTTTTTTTGTCATGAGTGCATTATATTAATTTGTTTGTGAATCATAACAAAACCTCCACAAGGAGTGAGTGACTGATTTTACTTCCCCTCTAGAGGCCATGCTTGTACTCCATTGGGTGCCATGGACAAAAATAAAAACATTTATTTTAGCAGATAACCAATATTTCAAAAACTGAAAATGAAACTTTTAAGAACTGCATTTACACTGTGGCTCAATAAAATATAGTGCCACACAGTAGTAAAAACTGTTTGTGCTGGTAGATGAGTCCCGGTTCTTGGAAAATGACAGAATGACTCATGACAGCTGGATTTGATGCATCTTTAGGGTCTCGGATAAATTACGCAAAAGGAAACACTATACCAGGAAACACATTTGCTTAAGCTCGACAAGTCAAAAATAACTATAAGACAAAAAAAAAAATCCTCATAAACAACAGCAAATCAAATTAAGCATAACTACAGGTTAATCTGAAAGAAGTGTTTCAACCTAGAGACCATTGGCATTTGTATCATTCCAATGTTTAACCGAAAACAGGATCTTCTACATACTATTGAACTCGTACACAAAAACGAACAATCCATGTGTCTGTACAATTCACCTCATCAACAGATCTCATAGCCAGAGCTCATTTCATACACTCATTACTTCCTGCCGACAAATCAGGGTCGGGACTGAGCCCCCTCCCCCACACCACAGGATTTTTTTGGGGAAAAAATTGTTACATGCACAAATTACTAGGGACATTATGCGCTGTATTTCTCTAGGCGTGTGCTCTTACCGCTTTCCCTTACAAACACGCTCAGCACTTTCTTGCATTCCTGAATTGAATCAAGCCTGTGAAGTGAATGCCCCAACTTCCCCATGATGGAGCACTAGTGCTAAAAATAGCCGTTATTGTGAAGTAAAGACTTTTGCTCAGAGAGTCAAGGGTTGAATAAATCATTCCACTGAACCAGTTCCTCAGTTTCCTGTTGGCAAGAACGCAACTCGGTCCAGCACAATTTAAGACTTCCTTCTAGTCCAGACGGAGAGAGAATAAAGAAAAGGGAAAGCGGACATATGCAGAAGACTAAAAAGAGGCTGAAATAAATGCACTTATATGAAGATGATGACAAACTTATGTAGGCTACATCATGTTGATGTTGATATTCAGTCGCACTTTATCTTACATTCCTGTTCCGCATGTAGCCTAAATAATATGTTCTTATTATAGGAATTACTAGAACTGGGTTATAACTACGTACTAACACTAAACCCTATGTAGCTATTTACCTTATATTACCAGTACTTTCTAGAGTAAGTGTCCTGTAAGTACATACATGTACTGTAAAATACAGTGTAACCAGATACTCTTTATGCATTTATTTTACATGTAGCTCAAAATGTTTACTAGCCTAAATTTACAAGTTAGTGATATCACAATAGCTTAATAAGGGACTAAAATCAACTGTAGACAACACATTTTTATTTAAAAAATAGTAATATAAGTAATAAGTAAACGGTTTCCCCCTATGATTACTAAATTAAAAACTAAAAGTATTGTCTTCATTTTTAGAATTACAATTGCGAAGTGATAAATATGTCGTGCTCACTGTTATTTGTGATTTGATTACAGATGCATTTGTTTCCAAAACACAACTAAGCATGAATACAAGAATCGTCATTTATGAATGAAAGATAAAATAGGTAGGCTGTGTGTGGTCACATTTACTGGCAGTTCAATTCAAATCATCATGTCCATCGGCATCAATAACGTTACTCTGCATCTCGGTACACTGAATAAGCGTCACACACCCCAAACACTGTCACTATCCGCTGATGTCAGCAGAACAGAAAACAGGTGAAGATCTGCTCACTCATAAACGGCCTCAGCTCGAGATTTCTGTGTCTGTGTGTGTGCCAAATGAGCTGACTACTCAGAAAGCATGTCTGTGGATCGACATCTGGGCGTGTCCTAATGATCGCTAGTGGTGGTTGATTTGTGAATGAATCATGATTCGAATGAATCTTTTGACGTTCCCGAGTCGCTTCTTGAACGGATTCATATTTTCAAATGCATTCAGAAGGAATGAGTCGCTTGGTCCATTCGGAACCGCATGCTACTCTAGGCTACTTTTTAAAAATACAATTATTCAAATTAATTAGTCTGCTCTTTCTTAAATGTAGCCTAATAGTATTTTAAAAGGACAAAATACCAAGTTGAACATCTGGGTATGAGCCGACAATAACGCTATCTTTATAGTTATCATTCTTGGTGAGAATAGGACTAACTAAATAATAAAATATTTACAACCAATCAGAATCCACCTACTTTAAATAGCTTGAGCACTTAAAGTGGCAAATTTCATAACTGCAGCGTACAGTTATAATAAACGTTGGGTGTGGACGAATTTTTTTTTTTTTTTTTTTTACAGTTCATGCGTGAATGGACTTTAAACACTGGAGTCTTTCTGGAGTCTCAATTTGCAGATCTGTAGCCATGCATATTAAGGCTATTAAGATTTATTTCAATCGTGAACAATTCAGCACTCAGAGGAACCAGTTGAGTGAATGATTCCATGATTCACATAATACGCAAAAGGGCATTTGCTTGTCGCCACCTACTGGTGAAACTTCCAGAAAGAGTCACTGAACGAATGCGTGAAAAAAAATCTTAATAGTGAACGGATTCAATAGATTCAAGTCACTGGTATGAATCAAAACCCCCACTACTATATAGGCCAACCAAATGCCTGTCAAGGTAGGGAACTCACAAGATTTGAAACACACCCAATAGGCTAGATGTAATTCACAGTGTCAACGTATAATGCATAAATATCTATAGCAATACATTTATTTATATAGGCATATATACCAATGCATTTTAATGTATAAATTAATATATGCATGCTGTGTCAACACATTTGGGCAGCTTACCTCATTTTCTGATGATATCCCCACGAATATATGGATGTAATAAATTATAAAAAAAGCTGAAGGGGAAAAAACTTAAAAGCCACAGAAGCGAGCCGCTCGATGTAAAGATATCAGCGCATAAATATGTATTTTAGTGAGTATTTATACAACACGTGTACTATTCCATAAAACAATGGTCAGCTTGAATGTTCAATGCTCATCCAGCGATGCACAGCCGGTCCTCGGATCAGAAACAATGCAGATGTCTCGAAAGATCTACAGTATATCGCTCTATGTCACCACAGCTGAATAAAACATATCCCATGTTTAGCTCATGGTCGCGCCTACAACATCGATCTGAATTGCGGACTGCAAACGCGCACTGGAGTTGCCATTTTCCTCCTCCGTGTTATGACAATGAGAAAGGAGCTTATCGGGATAGTGTAAAAACAAACTCGCAGAACAGTGACCACTGGTGGCCAATATGCCGCACTGCAACTTCCTCTGAGCCCTGCCTCATTGGGTTACCGTTATTCCTTCTCTTCCTGTTATTCATGCCCATTTGGTTCTGTTGTATAAACAGGCATAAACAAATTACTTATGTTGATGATGATAAATTATGTTTATGAATGCGTGTGCAGCAGGTCAGGGCTTCACTGTTTACAGTGCAAAGGTTTTTAACACCACCATGTGTTTTTTTTTATGGTGGATGATTTTTTTCAAGGTGAAACAACAGATTATTTTTTCTAATGTTTCCAATATAACTAAACATTCATATACCAGGATATTGTCATGTGGTTGTAGATTTAAAATTCAGCAACATTCTCCTTCACTCCAACCTTGATCCAACAAGCCTATTTGGTCAAAAACACAGCTTTCTCATAATTCAGAGAAGAACTAACATTCTTTCCCTCTATTTTCATACATTGACAATTAATATGGACAGTTACACAAGGTTAGACAGTTACAAACAAGCGTGTGCATGCTTAGTTTTATTAATAATACTACAATCATTTGACTGTAACTGTTCTTGTTTTCTCAAGCGGAGGTTATGAAAATGGAGCTTAACTCTAATGTAAATGTGCACTACATTATGACGTTCAGTTAAGCTAGTTGATGCACAAAACAGATTTGATGTCAGACAGAGGATTAAACTAAATCAGAGATTGATGGCTGTGGGAGTGATTTAACAAGTGAAAGTCATTGAAAGCTTTAATCATTTTGACTGCATGTACAGTCACTATGTTTCCCAAACTCATGCTTTTTTTTTTTCCTTGAGAAGATTTTGATGGCTGATTAAGTTTCTTTAAACTTCAATTACATTTTAAATTCATGGTACACCATAAATATTTGAACACACAGCAGAGGATAGAATGAAATGAAATCAACCGTGGGAAAGTGGTTGCAGTACCTCAACATATCAGACGGTGGCAGCAAAGGTTAAAAAAGTATGATTATGGAGGCAGATTTTTTTGAGTACAAAATGATGGTTAACGTGCAATTTATCAAAACACAGTCAGTCTGATAGAGTATAACTGATGGTATTTGTAAGACTCTAAATGATACCTCTGAAGTAACTTACCATGTTACAGTGTTAGTGCTTTGATCACATATATTGGTCTTATATACTGGACTGGACTATTCATTCATTCCCAATATATTCCTCCATGTGCTTTGGCATCACATTTAACTTTGACCTATAGAGCAGATTCTTTAGTTTGTTATTCAAAGACATCTCTTTCATAGCCTAGACAGTCAAAACAGAGTCACTTCAAATATTGGTGTCCTGAGATAACAATTAAAGGCAAATCAATTTGAGACTCCACTTCAGTCTGTAGTCGACGGACCCACTTTTGCTTTCCCAAGCCACTTGATCCCAGTAAAAAAAGAAAGTTCAGTGTGACCGTGGGAGTTTTATACCACACGCCACTGCATTACGCTCATGTCCTTCCCTCCTGTAGAGACTAAGTGGCTGTCGTCAAACAAGAAGTTAACGTTGGTGACGTGGCTGCTGTGTCCACTGTAGATGTGACTAGGAGCCTGCAGAGGTGGATAGAGAGAAATGAGACCATATTTTAACATTACTTGGTGCTAAAAATGAATATCTATCCAGGATTTCCCCCGAGGGGGACAAACACGATGGGAGGAAGACCCCCCATCCCCCCACCCCAGGATACCCCTGCTATGACCCGAGATTTAATGCTGTTTCTTACCCGGGACTGAGAGCAGGGGAATGAGAAAAGGTGAACTTTGCCAAAGTCGTCTCCGGTGACGAGCAGTCTCTTTGCATATGAACTGCACACAGCGTTGATGTCAGTCCCATCTGAGCCATCCGGCCACAGACCTAACACAAACAGAAGATACATGTCATTTTCTTATAGATTCATGGCTGTATGCTAACATTTAGAAAAGAAATCACTACAAAAATAACTCTTTTGTGCAGTTATGGGCATATGAGGAAGACTGTGATATGTTCAGCTATATTTATTTACTGTCACTACGAATTAAAAGTACAAAAAAAAAGGTTTTAAAGAAATGTAATAAAAAAAATGTTTTCCCACTGCCATGCATGACATAAAACATAAACCTTACCAAAAACATGGAAGCCCAGAGTACAGGTGAAAGTGGCCCATTCAATATCCCGGGTGGTCTCTACACTCACAACTTGCTTGCACACAGAAGGAATCCCTGGAAGACAACAATGAATTTATAGTATAAATGGATGGATTTAACAACCTGGAGGCCGGGGTCCACTAGGGGCCCTCAAGATGACTTAAAACTGGTGGGTC
The DNA here is from genome assembly GCF_949152265.1 of Phoxinus phoxinus. Taxonomy (NCBI): domain Eukaryota; kingdom Metazoa; phylum Chordata; class Actinopteri; order Cypriniformes; family Leuciscidae; genus Phoxinus; species Phoxinus phoxinus. Next base: position 25,077,638 of record NC_136888.1, read on the forward strand.
GCCAAGACCGTTTTGAGCGGGTTGCAGAGTGAGCAGTCAAAGAAACAACAACAACAACAAAATACATAATTCTAAGTGTTTTTCTTTATTTTGAAAGACGTGTGAAAGAAAGACTCTTCTGTCAGATGAGAAAAACATGTTGTCCTGATTCAGTATCTGCTGTCATATGAGATGTCATTATTCTAACGTTACTTTCGTAACTTGAAATAAAACGTAAAAAAGGTTGAGATTTAAATAAAAGTTTAGTATTGAGTATTTCCATGTAACAGTGTTTGGAAGATGCAAAAAAAAAACTCTGAAGTAGAAATAAAGTATCAGTCCTCAAAGTAAAGATACTTACAGTAAAGGATCTCATAGTCTCCTGAGTTGGATACCAAGTACTGAGAATCCACAGACCAATCCAGATGGGTGATGAAACTAGAATGACCCTGTGAGCAATAACAGACAGTGGGTACAAACATTAGAAACAACCTTAATTTGAGGAGACAGATGTGTGTTTGTGTGCATGTTAACAAAAATAATAATAATAATGTGGCAGTGTTTTTGTTAAAAATCCTTTTCATTATAAAAATAAATCTGAAATAAAATATAATTATTAGAAACATATTTAGGAAAAAAACAAAGAAAATTTGAAATTAAATGAAATAAAATAAGTTTTAGTTGAAGTACAACTTAAACTAAAACTTAAATAAAAATAAATTATAGCTTAATAGAAATATAAAAAAGGGCAAAACAACCAAATCAAAATGTAACTAAATATATAAAAATAAAAGCTAATTCAAAATAATAAATACTATAATAGTATAGAAATAATAGTAACATAACACTGTAATGTGTTAGAATCAGCTGGTCTATAATAATCTATTACACTCATTAATTATACAAAACAAGTCATATTTTGCATAAACATACTTACTGAGCACTTTCCAACTCTACTGTATTTCTTGCCATTTTCTGCCACAGCATAAATGTAGATGTAGTTGTCATGTGACCCGACTGCAAGGAAATGACCATCTGGAAGGAATAAACGAATCAATTGCAGAGACTTTAATGAGCACAAGTTTCTGGCTATAACTTCCTAATGTTTTCCCAGCCAGCAGTGAAAAAAGCTGCAAGGAGAATTAACTCTAACCTGGAGAAAAGCGCATAACCGACAGCTGCTCGTTCCCGTCCGTGTGCACCGTGACGAGATCCTTCGATTCGGTGTCGAGAACAAGCCACCTGCGCAGATTCATAATGAGTGAAAGGACAATATTAAACACACAGGTCTAAAGAACCTGAAACATAATAAAAGGTTAGACCCATAGATGAGGTCTTCATCCAAAGCCTTTATTAGGGGGAGAAAAAAAAAACGGTAAATCAAAGACGGCTAAAGAATGCCGCTGGGATGGTATTGTGTTCCTGTGTGGCATTAGCATAATAATAAGTGTTTTGGTCTTTCATGTAACACTCTATTAGACCACTTTCCTGAATTGTAATGATGTGTCAGGGACCCCATTGATGAAAAGAAATGGCTCGCCTCACCTGCCCATCTGTGTTCCTATAGCAACCGTTGCCCCAGAAGGGTGGAAGCCGGCCGATTGAGCGGCGTCCTGTCCATGAGGGAAACACACATACATGCTCAATCAAACATCCTGTCAACACAAATGCGGTTACATCTCAGCCTGAGGAACACCAGAGCTCTTTTCATTATAGTTGCAGTAGTGACAAGGTTTTCAATAACAAGAAACTGTGAGATGACACTACAGTAATGCAAGTGAAGCCTACAGAGGCAGGTTGCTCACCTCCAATGTTTTGGACCAGATGGGCTGATGGGAGCCTGAATCCCACAGACAGACATGCTTGTCATAGCCACAGGTGAGGAACTGATGCTTTAGCGGATGTACAGTCAGGCCCCATAGCTCATCTGTGTGGCCCTTACAATCAAACAGATGCAAACAAGAAAGTTTCAAACATCAATCATATTCTGTAAATCCGCAGTCAAACTCATTAACTAACATTACGTGATGCACCGATATTAATATTCTGTCTGATACTGATAAGCCAATCATTATTTCATGCTATTATTATTTTATATTAAGGCCAGAATACCGACTGAATACAGAAGTATATGCATAAATCGTTTTACAATAAAACATCAAAAACAAAAATAATTTTACCGTAAATGCTACAAGTGAATGTAGGCATATTACAGATATTATAATGTACAGCATGAAAATGGATATTCATTTTGAGATTTGCTAAAGATTACATTTAACAGTGTTATTAAATTTTTGTATTATGTTATTAAAAATATTTTGTAATTTTATAATTTCAATATATTCTATTTTTAAATATTTAAAGGTCTTAATGTAAAAATAGGGAGAAATATACTGGAAATCAGGATCCAAAATATATCAAATATTGACCAATACAGATAAATGATTTTGTCTAAATCATTTCATTTAAAATATAATGCATCAAAAACAAAAATTTGAATTTAGGCATCACAACATGATATGCACAGTTTGAAAAATGTATCTTAATTTTGGGATTTCTTAATGATTTAACATTCAATAATTTACATATTTTAATAATTTAAATATTATACATGTAATCATTTAAATATTTCAATTATTATAGTTTTATATTTTAAAATCTAAACAAATTATTTTGTTAAAATTCTATTACTGTAAAGACAAACTTTAAATGAGTATTTGATGACAGCAAAGGCCAGAGAATTATAAATGCCCAGTCTACAATATATATCCAATATTGATCAGTATAGACACATTCTTCTCTAAAAAATATTTTAAAAGACCCCAGCGGACATTGGAAAACCATGGTTCTTTTGTCAGTTTTATTCTATATCCATAACTATTAATTTACTCTTCGGTATTGTACATATACAGGTAGACTTACCTGGGTGATGGGGATAAACTCTCCATCCAGACTGCCTTGTAGGACATAGTTTTTGGTGGTGCCAATAAGAACCGTTTCTCCCCGTCCTTCAGCCACAGTTCGAATAGGGCCATATAACTCGGGCACCTGAAAGTTACATCGGTGGTAAATTCTGGCTACCTGCTTGAATCTGGTACTACTATTCAAGCATATAAATGCATACTGCATCAGAATGATATCTAAGTACGCCTTACCTCAACTGTTTGAATCTTTTGATAATTTTCATCCCATGAGATGAGTTTACGGTCCTTCCCACCTGAGACCAGCGTCCCATTTCTCAACATGCAAAGTGCAAAGACGCTTGCCTCATGTGCTCCCTGAATGGCCAAGCTAATACGATTAGAACCTGTGAGCAATGACCAGAAAACAAGCATTATATAAACCTGTACTGTAAACCAGCATCAGTATAACAATCAAATGTGTTCACGGCCTACATAAAAAGAGTCTTATTAATTTGTGTAAAAATGGAGCACAATCTCTCTTTTATTATCACTCAATAAAGAATGTTTTGTTGGTAGCAGCAGGCTCACCCTTAGATAACACACAGCTGTTTTACTGTACAAACAACATTCATAATGGAATTTCATAAAATCGATATTTTACAAAGTTCAATGTAGGCTTATACAAAACATTCAAATAAATCACTAAATAACTCACTAATAATAATAAACCTTTTATTATTTCACCTTTGCCCCACACAAGTATATTTCCACTCGAGTCTCCAGTGATGGCGTCGCCGTTTTCTGAAAAAGTCACACACAATACAAACTTGGGCTTCTCTTGTTTCTGCAAGAAACATAAATATGACTTTATTTTTAAAGCAGAAATGCAATAGATGTATCACACACACAAAAAAATATGATAAATGTGTTTTATATATTCTACAACTACACAGTGAAATGTTTGGACACATTTGACTGAATTTATGTTTCTCATGATCTTAAGAGCCTTTAAATCTAAAGAGACAAATATAACATTTTTGAAAGATAATTTTATTCGCCAAGGCCAAAGACACATTAAATTGATCAAAGGTAAAAGTAAGCACATTTCTAATGTATCAAAATATATCTATTTCAAATAATGTCTTCTTGAGAACATTTTTATACATCAAAGAATCCTGGGGGAAAAAAAGGGATTTTGTCATCCACAAAAATCAACATTGATGATAATAATAAATGTTTCTTGAGCAGAAAATCAGCATATAAGAATGATTTCTGAAGCATCATGTGACACTGAAGACTATTGACTGCTAAATATTCAGCTTTGCCATCACAGGAATAAATTAAATTGTAAAAATATATTAATATAGAAAACAGTTATTTTAAATTGCAATATTTTTTTACAATATTACTGTTACTTGCTGTATTTTTGATCAAATCAATGCAGCCTTGGTGAGCATAAGAGACTTCTTTCAAAAACATGAAAAAATCTGATCAACCCCAGACTTGTGACTGGCAGTGCATACATTTCTAAACTAAAGTAAAAATTTAGTTAATTTTTTATAGTTAATCCCATTATGCACCAGTTGAAGCTAAAAAAGTTTTAATTGGAACTTTTTTCATCACTACATAATATAATTAATATACAGTACTTCCATTTGTGTTATTTTATAGTTTTGATGTGTCAAAACATTTAACTGCTATGTGCATTATGCACATGCACATGGTTTACCATATCTAAACAAGCGTCATGCTATCATTCATTAAAAAATGAAATTTGAATAAAATGGAAACGTTTCATTGAATCTGACCACAAAGTCTTATAGGAGATTACCTCAAAAAGACCCTGTTTTTTCACAAGAGACCCTTTTTCTAATGACCAGAAGTAAAGATGCGACTTTCCACACGTGACAATTATATTAGCATCAGTCGGGTGGAAATCAGCAGCAAAGATCGACTCATTGGAGCACTGTGAGAGCAGAGAAAGAGAAGATGTAAAGATGTACATTAAAAAAACACAATCAGTTTACTTGCGAACTGCCTTTGTTGACATACAAGGTACACTAACACAAAAGTAGACACTGCTATCTATTCTGAAGCACTCACCTTGACTTCAGCTAGTCTTTCTTCCCTCTGCCAGTCCCACACAGAGAGAATGTGGTCGTTGGAGTCATCCACGACACACAACCAGCTTCCACCGTTCTGAATGTAAAAAAAAAAAGAAATCACTCTAAAGCTCTTATGACAGGTACATTTAAAGAAAAGAAAATACAGAAAGTATCACCCACAAATGCCACCAAGTACTTTATATTTCATAATAATGACACATTTGATCTATAGGCTGTATTTTGCTGTGGCACATGACAAAGTTTGGTTGGTTACATAATATAGAGTGACTGTCTCTTACCGACTTGGAGAAGGAGAGGCAGACCAGAGCTCGGTCAAAGAAACCGGTTCCGAGGATGTGCAACGTGTTCAAACTCACAGAGTCCCACACTCGCACGTGAGGAGCCAACTGCTGCCAGACACAGACAGACACTGAGCATATTAGACCGATTCCACCTCTATTCAAAGCATGTGGATTTGAGATTGTGATCATGCACGTTTGTTATGACAGACTCCTGAGGCGCATCTGATATATTAGGATATAATGCTAGATCAAGCTATTAATGGTTACGAATGACACCGGTTTAAAATATCTGAGCTGAATAACCAATCTTACTTTTCCATCTGAGGATGTGCCAGCCACTTGTCCTGTTGCTATGGTGATTTTATCGGGATGGACAGCGAGGCTGTAGGGGAAGAGAAAAGAGGTTATAGATGTAGACAGTTGGGACTGTTGAGGCGTGAGGCGATGACACAGCAGTGAGAGGACATCCCACATTTATGTCTCTTGAGTCAATGCCATCACAACACAATGACTTTGAACATTGTGAGTCACAGGACCGATCATAAACACAGGAAACAGATCATCTGCATTTTAATCACAGGCCTTTGGTTTCTGTTGACGCTTTTCTTGCTCAAGGCCTTTGACATTCTGTAAATTCCTCTACAGATGGAAAAGAATGAGGTTTTCCGTGTTTAGAACAAAGTCTTCTGACAGTAGTGTGATCAGTTGTGTTGTAGCTGTGTTTGTGTCTTTCTCAAGTGGGAAAGTACTACCTTGGTCATATTTGACTGTTTTTTTGTATGTTTTTAAGTTTGGTCCCAGAGTCACCATTGATGTAATGAAAAAAGTTTGTAGTCGGAAAGATGTTAGAAAAATGATTTTGAAAGAAGTCTCTTACTAAGGATGCTTTTATTTGATCAAAAAATACCGTAAAAGTAATATTGTGAAATATTACAATTCAAAAGAACTGTTTAATGTTATGATGACAAAGCTGAATTTTCAGCATCATTACTCCAGTTTTCAGTGTCACATGATCCTTTCAGAAATTTGATTTGATTTGCTGCTCAAGAAACATTTCTTATTATTATCAATGTTGAAAACAGTTCTGCATGTGTGATACAAAAAAACAGCATTTATTGGATATAGAAATCTTTTGTAACATTATAAAAGTTTTTACTCTCACTTTTGATCAAATTAATGCATCCTTACTGAATAAAAGTATTCATTTCAGTAACACTTTATTTTAAGGTGACACAGTTACACGCTACTACATGTACCGTACTTACTATAGTAATAACAGTAAATTATGCCTAAACCTAAACCAAACCCTAACTCTACAGTAAGTACATGTAGTTAATTAATATTATTCAGTACTTATTTAAGTAAGTACAATGTAAATATGTCAACCTAAATGAAGTGTAACCTTAATTTTTATTTTTATTGTAGGCTACTGACCCCTCATGGAGGTTGAATAGTTTTGTTGAGTGGAAAATATAACATTCAAACAGGGACGTGACACTTCAATGTTAAATATAACTTAACTAATTTAATTACATTTTGGCCTGGTTTCACAGACAGAGCTTAGATTAAGCCAGGATTAGGGCTTAGTTTAATTAGGACATTTAAGTAGCTTTTATAAACGTGCCTTGGCAAATAAACATTACCGGTGTGAATCTTGAGACAAAAAAATTACTGACAAATTTTAAGATATGTCAGTGCAAGTTGAGTTCAGTTAAAACAGCTCAAACATGCACTTCAGTGTAGGACTATGCTTAAACCTAGTCTGTGAAACCGGGGGTTTATGTATAAGTATTAACTATAATTCTGAGCTTTTAAAATGACCCATACCCCATACTCTCATACTCCAAATACTATTATGGTATAACACAGAGGCAAAATACAGACTCTGGGAAGACAGTGGAATGAATATTAACCTTTAGTGACACAACTAATGATAAATGTTCTGTAGAATTGCACATCAGAGCAGAAAATTAAACAACATACTGTAGCTCAGAAATCCTTTTTTCAGCATAGTTTAAAAAAATATATTTGAATAGGCTAATCATTTAAGCAGCATGTTCTTTCAACATGGCAGTTTATTCAAATATCTGAGGTGATGAAAAGATACTGAATGTACAAGTGTAATGATCTTACAGAGTGTGACATCAGTGTATGCTACGATGACCACATGGACAATGACATCATACTGACAGAAATGTAAGTCTTACCACTTGATATCATCAGTGTGTCCAGTGTAGTGTCTTTGTAGTTGCTCATCCACATTATACAGCACGACAACAGAGGCGATGAAGTAAACCGTTTCCCCCGTCGGGAGCAAGTACAGGTTGGATCGACAGTCGCGGCCCCGGTAACCGTAACTGGGTCATAGTTAAAGTCACCATGAAATCAAAATAGATTTTTTTTTATGGAATATTTAAGTATTTATTATAAATGATTTATCTGTGTATTTATCATTTTTTACATTTCTGTTAACTTCCCCTCCCTCTTGAAGCGACATCTCTTCTTTGATGTTTTTTTTTACTGGCGGGACAACTTGTCACTCACATGAGATCACAGCAATAGCAAACCAAAACCATCCAATCAATTCCTGATGGACAAAATCAAGTTCCGCCCTACATTTTTTCTTGTATGAGAAGCCATTTCACTTGGTAACGGTAACTTCATTGCAATTTTCAGAAGAAAAACTCTAGATGAGCTTAACAATGAACAAACCAATGAAGGGCTTTTTCTGTGAAAAGCCTCAGTTCTGTCTAACAAAGTCCTTTTCAGGGAATATACCAAATGCATTATGGGTAAGGTGCAGAACATGTCCTACTCCAACAGGCTGCAGTGCTCAGCAGAGCCAGAGAGAAACAGGGTAAATGATAAGACATCCTTCAAGCTTCAACATTCAGCAACTTGGAATGAGAATATGGAATTAGTACATCACAGTGAATAATTCTTTCTTTTGAGGACTAAGTTTAAGAAGCTTTACATTATGCACAGTCATTTTAACATGACTTTGACCTAGAAACCCCATCCATCATTTGGCTTATGACATTTTTACAAGCTCATTCTCCGTGCAATAATAAATCAACGGGTAATTCAATCTTACAGCAATGAGCGTTCAATACAAGAATCAATCTAAATGCAACTCCATTTCTATTTCACAAGCAGCAATAAAAGGATACACCCAGTCTAGTTTCAGTTTTTTAGGAGGCAAGTCAGCCTTTGTTTCCAGGCCGTAAGTGTCCACCAGGTCTTTGGGCATGTACATGGTGATGGGTCGTCCCTTCAAATACATTTTGACATACCCTTCATCTAGAAAAAGCAACACAGATATTTAGAGCAAGAAAATGCATTAGTCACCGAAGGATCGTTGTGACATCTGTTGTGATTAATGTCACCAGATTTTGACTGAGATAGAATAATAAAGTCATATATTACCTTTCAAAAGTTTGGGGCCATTTTTTTTTTTAAAGCAGTTAATACTTTTATTAAGCAAGGATTCATTTTAAAGCTTTTTAGCATCAAATTAATGCTGTTCTTTCTTCTGAACTTTCTATTCATCAAAGAATTCAGTATAATGTATAATGGTTTACACAGAAGTATTAAGTAACATTTGAAAACTGTTTTCAGCATTGATAATAAGAAATGTTTCTTGAGCAGCCAATCAGAATAATAGAATGATTTCTGAAGGTTCATGTGACACTGGAGACTGGAGTAATAATGCTGAAAATTTAGCTTTGCCATCACAGGAATAAATTACATCTTAAAATATGCTATTTTAAATTGTAATAATAGTCCAAACTATTACTGTTTTTGCTGTATTGTTGGTCGAATAAATGCAGAATTGGTGACTTCTTTCAAAAACATGAAGAAAAAAAACATGACCCCAAACTTTGAATGGTAGTGTATTTTGAATGGTAGTGTATTGGTAGGAGATTACATGTTAATCCAAGACAAAATAAAAGGATTTTATCCCAAAAGGATGATTAGAAGGAATTGCAACATAGTGTTTAGAATATATTATGTTCTGAAAATGATTAAATAGGTCAGTGAGATTTAAAAGGGAATAATTTGATACATTTTATTACGTACAGTATTTGAGATACAGTCCATTTAAATGTAAAGACAAACAATGCGAAATCAAATGCAGAAGCATGTGAATACAGCAATGTCATGGTTTGGTAAATTAGTAATAGACACAAAATTAAGTCACATATATGCATGCATGCATGCAAACATGATGGAAAAAGAAAATGTACAGTTAATAAAATGCACATTTGAACAAAAGAAATCTATTTAAAAGCAAAAAGACAAAAGTGTGAACATGCAGATTAACATACATGGACAGAAACAACATGAAACTAAACCAAACCAAACCAAAGTGTGACAATCAAAACAAAAAGAACGAAACAGAACAAAAGACTCATAAAGATCCTTAACACCTGACTACGGCTAATATTACAGCTGTTTTGCTTAGTAACAGATTTGAAAATACTGGCTGGGAGATTTGATTGGACTCCTGTAAGAGGGCATATCTGAGGGCGAGTGGACTGAATGAGAAGTGCACTTCCTCAGAGGAAGGGTAAACGGAGGGATCTTTCGGCTCCCGAGCCGGGCCGCTCTGTCAGATACAATCTTGGTCTCTGACGGTGTGTTCGCAGACTGCGAGGGCACGGTTGAAGTGGATTTGGGGGGTTCGGCGGATCCGGTCCTTTTTGATGGTCGGTGCAGGTAGATCTGCACGGTTACTAGGTGAAGTGGTCAAATTGGACAGGGCAGGTGCAGGAGAGGGTGGAGAGGTGGGATGAAGTATAATCATGATCAGACATGGTCCAACAGCTTTAGATTCCACCATACTAACAAGACGACAAGGCTTCCAAAATACTAAGAAACCACACTGCAAAACAATCTTTTTCGCAATCAGTATTTTACATTAAAGCAAGATCAATTCAGCAAATAAGTTTAAGATCATTCTCAAACAATATATCTTGAATTAAGAAGTCATATCTTACTATTCTGGCAAAAAAATAATAATATATATATATATATATGTTTTAAGCAAACTTTGAGCAAGATTTAGATATACTTATGATTTAAAAAAAGCCAATGAGATAAGAAAAATAAACTTATAAACTAAAAAAAAATATTCAAAATATATATTTACAAAAAATATATATATTTGTTTTATTTATTTATTTTTCTGCCAAATTTTGGTCTGGTTTATAAATACATAGATTTACTTTTTTCTGGAAAGCAAGCCAAAAATGCAGATTGCGAAAATAATTTTTGCAGTGCTGATTACAGTGCGTAGGGAAGGCGCATAGGATCTATAATCCTAGAGGAAAACCAGGAATACTGGAAACAAACTGGAAAAAAAATTTTATTCTGAAGATACATTACTCTAACTTTCCAAGTGTTATTTGGTACTTTCATTTACTTGCCTTACAAGTTTAAAACTATAAAACACAGCGAGTCATTCACCAAATTTTGCATCAACATCGAAGACTGTAGTTTGGGGAAAATAATTTCCACCTAGTGACACTGGCACTGCACATAGATATGCATGTGTCTGACATTTAAATTTAGATTGATGAAAAACACCAAACTTCAGTTTCAGAGGGGAGCTAGTTGACGCAGGATGATAAATGCCCTTTACGGGATTGAAATAACAAATATGTGTGCGTGGAGCAAAAAGTGGCATTGGACTAAAAACCATCCAGTGAACTGCTGTGTGACTGCAGGAAACTGTTGTGTTCCCATGGTGCATGTGGAAAAACAAGTGCCATGAGCAGTGAGCAAAACACCCAGGAGCTGTCAGAGCAGCATCACTCAAGAGTTACCAGCTTGTGTTTTAGCTCCACTGCAAACCACAGGTTGGCATCACTCAGACGGGTGTTACAGAGAGTGCACATTAGTTTATTGGGAAGGGTGGCATGTCTGGAGGAAGGTGGGAGCTTCTAGCACACACGCATTTTTCTAATCAACCCAGACCTTTACGCAAGACAGCTCTGTGGGTGCCGATTCTGTCATAATATGAAGCCAGAGCTGTCAAAGTCAGCCAGATTATCATACTACCTAGAATACCAGTTTAAACTGTATAAAGGGACATTATACGTCAGAAACAGCCAATTTAAACGAGTAAAAAACATTTTTAAGACCCTTTAAAATCTCAGGTTTGTGGCAAAAATCATTTAATAATCTAGTTTAAAACACATGTGCCAAGTTCTTAAATATATACTCTTTCTACTTTAAAAAAAACATCTAAAAACTATAAAAATATATTTTCCTTACACATTTTCAAAAGTTTTTAAATATATTTTTCAAGTTAAAAGTATTTGATTTTACAAATAACATTAATTCATAAATATCTTAATTTTGTTTAAATGCACTACATGACATTTTACCGCAAATTGCTTAAAATATCACATAATTATGACATGGCAAGGTTAGTGCAGAACCTTGCCTTGTCATAATTATCTGATATTTTAAGCAATTTGTTGACCTTGACACACACAGTCATGAGTCTGCAGGGCTCTATGATGTAATTTCCTGTTATATAAAGCACTGGTTGTTCATGGGGTCTTTATTAAAATCATTTTACAGTATCTGGCACTTCATAAATAATGATTCTCAACTCCACCAGCTGTCATTGCATGTGCAAGCGGAGTTGTAATTGCCTTCTTTAATTGTTGAAGTGATTTAAATAACTTCCCTCTGGCTTCGAGAATCAAGTTGTATCCACAGAGCTGCTCACACAACGGGCAGTTGACAAACAGTGCCTACCTTTGCAGTGTGTCACACGTCGCATCCCTTTGTGGACGTACAGAGACAGAGACAAACATGTAAGATGGCAGAAGATGGCTCATGGAAAGGCAGATCCCTGTTCATAAGATCCCAGGTTTCCATGTCTGGGTAATTACTCTACAAGCTCCTCCGGGGAAGTCGTTTCATTTGTCAAGCGCTCTATTTAACAAATCTCCACTGGTGTTTGATTAATTTGGTGTTCTGTATATTTAACATCTGGAATTGCTGTCTTGATGACTTCAATTAATCACAGTTTTTGGCACAGTTAAATACAGCAACTGGGTCAAATATACAGTAAGGAACATGCGAATTCCGGCTTCAGGCAGAACGGTTAGTTTTATTCTGCCTCATAAGCCTGAGCACACTGGACGCTCTGCTTTACACTGACACCAAATCAAATTTGCTCTGACATTCCCAAGAACTGCTGCTGAATTCCTTTGTATTCTTGAAAAAAACGAAGACTGCACAGCTTCGGGCCAAAACTGATGTATAATAGATAAACACAATGACTATAAACGCCTATCGGACCTTGAAAATTTCAAGCTTTTTTATTTGAAAAAGACCCTGTACTCTACAGAGTTATGTTAATTACTCTCTCAGTGCAGTTTTTATGCTTATATTACAGTAAAAAATGTATATTAACAGAATTTATTTTATATTATATTATAGTTCTAATTTTGTGACCAAATGCATAAAAAATATAAATTTGACAAAAATAAAATTGTATAAATATAAAAGCATAAAATATAAGTATACAAACACAAAAATGAGAAACAGTGGAAATGTTTTTGGTAAGAGATGATGTTACTGATAAAAGAAGAGCAGGTAATTGAACTGTGAAATGAACAGAAAAAAGACTGTACAGCACAATGTAGACGGTGAGCTTCATGAGCCATGACTGGAGAGCACACAGGCAGAGAGCTGTGAAATGTTTTTTTTTTTTATTGCATCTTCCACCTACTAAATGAGCTGCATTGCTGCTATACAAAAGAACTTCTGGTTGGTCAAGAGTTAGCAAAGTCTGTACTTTTTGGAAAGTCCAGTAAAAAAGAGAAATGACAGCATAACCATTGCTTTGTTTGTGACTGATCCAGTCCTGGTTCATACTCTATCACATGGGAACAGGGCACCTGACTCTTACCTGCGCTGAAAACAGGCTCCCTCTGTTTGCTGCAGGGGGTGAGAAAGGAAACAAGTCACCCAGATGTGCTGGTGTGTGCAATGTTTGATTGTACGAGTCATCTTATTCAGTTACCCATATTAGGTAAACAATTTTTTTAATCACATGGGCACAAAGACCAAATATATATATTAATTTCCATACTTTTCTATGGTTTTCTTGCCACTTGAGTTGCTCCCTGTGGAACCAGTGCGTGTTCGGTTGCTTTTGGAGTCCACACCACTGTCTTTCCTGTTGTTGGGGCCGACATGCTCTGATGAACTTGTTCTCTTCACAGTGCTATGAATGATAGAAGGCAAGATATTAACATCATTTTGGCTCTTACTGTACCTAAGATATAAAATACCAACACTTGATAATACTAAAATATTCCTAAACTGAATCTGAAACTGAAAATATGGCATTTGGTTTTTTAATGACACGAAATGTTAGATTTGAAAGCCCAAAAGTTTGGGCCAACAGTTATTTGTTGAAATACAGGAAATAAATATTGAGAAATATTTTTATAAATTAAAATACCGGTTATTGCTGTGATGGCAGAGCTGAATGTTCAAAAGCCATTACTACAGTCTTCAGTGTCACATCATCTTACAGAAATCATTCTAATATGCTGATTTGATGATTATTACTCTATATGTTTCCAAAGTTGTGAATGTAATAAAAATGGAAGTTGCTGCAATCAGGGAACTGTGGCCACTTGAAGCCACTTGCATTTCAAAGCGTAAAAACATGCAAAATTGTGCGGCATAATTTTTGGCCAGGCTGTCAAGAAATTAAGAACACATGCAAAACCAAGAGAGAACCAACGAAAAGGGTTTGTTCACCCAAAAATGAAAATACTGTCACCACAACGCATGAACAAGAACTTTTTATTTTCGTTCATCTTCGGAACACAAATTCTCGTAAAAATAAAAAGTTCTCGTGCATGCGTCGTGGTGCTCTCGTGAACTCACATCAGAGGCCCACACAGAAGAAAACGAATAGTTGAATAAAGTCAATAAATTATTTTTTGTTTGTTTTTTTGCGCACAAAAAAGTATTCTCGTTGCTTGACAAACTTAAGGTTGAGCCACTGTAGTCACTTGGACTATTTTAATTATGTTTTTACTAACTTTTCTGGACCGGCAGAATGAAATTCCCTAGAAGCCTATGAAGGAGTGAGCCAGCTCTCAGATTGCATCAAAAATATCTTCATCTGTGTTTCAAAGATGAACGAAAGTCTTACGAGGTTGGAACAACATGAGGGTGAGAAATTACTGACAGAATTTTCATTTTTGGGTGAACTAACCCTTTAATAACTGATTATGTTGTAGTCAATGTATGCTTACTCCTGTGAGCTTTTTGTTTTTCTATGCATTTTTTGCAATGTGAAGATAATACTGGCAACATCCCAGACAATTTTAACAGACACCTAGGCCTGGCCATCCACAAAGAGGCAGAGCAAACACATAAGACAAACAACCAAAATGACATTTATTTTATTTGTTTAGTTTTTTCTTCTTCTCTGTGACATGTTCATGCCCTGATTTGCTGTCTTTGTGCATTAGAAAGGAGTGAACTGAGCCTGGGTTCCCTTTAAAACTTGTCAACAAAAGAAAAGACCCCATCAGCAGTCCACTGGTTGCCAGGCTCAAGTCTAATCCAGACTGCAGGGCTAAAGTTCATTTGGCCCAGCCATTGGCGGATGATGTTATTCCATGTTAAATAAGCTGCAGGATCTTCATGCTTTGTGAGGCTTTTTGTCAATAATGGCACTTCAGGCATACAAGCAAGTGGGTATAGAGTTAGTCTATAGACTGCACAGGGCTCTCGCTTCAAGGCATGATGGAAATAGAAGCTTTACAGGCTGCATTGAAAGAGTGCCTGAAGAGAAGCTAAAAAAAAACACACATGTCCAAGCCAAAGAGTGCCCTAACCCTAACCCAGTTTCACATGTTTCAAAGCAAAGCTTATCTCCCAGTGCAGTGGTACTTCCTGTGGGATCCCCAAAGCACCTTCATAGACTCTGTTTGCCAGGGCTTTAAGCTGTTCTTGAATAATGGTTTAAACCCTTATTTGACCCTTTTTATTATAAAAATATCAGAAGTCCACAGCACTTTTGAGAAGATTGCGGATCCTTTTGGCAAAAAAAACTCTCACCTGTAGGGTGGCCTTAGAAGAAACCTGGGCAGATGGGACAGACTAGAACATGCAACAGATAGGAAGAAAGGGAGGGACAGAAAGGTCTCACAGGATGACAAATACATATGACAGACAGTTGACACTCACAAACAAAGGACAAGCAGGGGTCATCAGCTGGGTTGTGTCTCATAATAACAAATGTCTGTTTATTCATTCATTCGTCTGCATGATTTGCACTTCTTAAACAAATAAACACCGGTGCTGTACAGCTGGAAAGTTCACAAGAGTGAATGTTTCGTGAATATCACCCTTATTGTAATTTTGATTTTTTTTTAGCGACAAGAAAACATCATTGCAGAAGTATTTTTAATAGTGGATATCATTGAATCCGAATTGGAACATGGATTTTAGAAATATATATGATCTAATTATTATTAATGGCTTTCTGATGTCATTCTAAAAACATTACACTTAATTAAAACAATGTTATTTGTTTCACATTGTGAAATATATTACTATTCAAAAGTTTGGGGCCAGATTTCTTTTTAAAATTTTATTTAGCAAGGAAGCATTAAAATAATCAAAAAGGATTTCTATTTCAAATAAATGCTTTTCTTTTTAACTTTCTATTCATCAAAGAATCTTGGAGGGGGGAAATGGATCACAAAGTTTCTCTACCTGCTAATTTGAACTTGTTCTTTGTCATCTGAAACCTAGTTGCACTGCATTGCTTCTACATCACAAGTGACTCACTTGATAACAGGTTTTGTTTCAGGTTTTGCATTTCTCATAAAGAGGTGAGCTGACCTTTATAAGACAAAACCATGCACTGTTATCTTTGTATTTGCATGCGGATGAATGTCTATTAAAATACTGAAAGCTGATCCAGCACTGTACAGCAAAACAATGCAGACAATTTTATCAGGCAAAGAAAACACAGAATCAGATATTTGTTGTCTGACCAATGATGAATTGTCTAGATGAATCTAATAAGTGGTAGAAATACAGAGGGGTCTGACAAACACCACGTTTAAAATAAGTAAGGACGTACCAATATGAAAATTTTGGCCGATACGATAAACGATAATTCTTTATATTTGAAAGCCGATAACCGATATATTATATTATTATAAACCGATATATAGTCCCAAGCACACAGTTATGATGTTCACATTATAATTTTATGTAGCCTATATGACAGACTTGCGCTGCACATGTTGCACTTAACTGTATTTTCCTTTTTTGAAGTGATTCCAATCATATTTCAAGCAATTCAAAAACCATTGTGGTGAATAGTGCACACCTGAAGAGTCTCAGCTGAAGGAAATAATCCATTATTTATCGGCTTTAAATTTATCTGCCAAATTTTCTTATCGGACCGATAACTATAACATAAAAATGGACATATATATATCGGCCGATACCGATATGCTGGCCGATATATCTTTTATGCCTAAAAATATGAACTGATTTCAAAACACTAGGCATCATACACTTGCTGACTTTATACAATAGTTACAGAGAAAAGCTAGGCATCATACACTAAACAACTGAGGGTCACACACTACCAGATTTTCAAGTCGTTCCGAACACAACAAACTCACGCAGAAACATGCGCCTCGCTTCTAAGAGACTTGTGACAATTGAAAACAATGTTCTAAAATCGGCTCAAAATATCAAACAAAAAGTCTGAAGCTAAAAAAAAATAAAAAAATAAAAGAGTCTGTGCCCATCATAAGCGATTTTCTGTGAAATCTGTCAACTCTGATCTGCACAGGTCAAAGTAAATCTGGCTTAACCTCACCCACAAGGTGCATGAAATAAATCACCTGAACAACAATGAAGAGGGAACCGGCAGCACTTGTGGTGAACTCCAATCTGCAGACTGCCTCTGGCTTTCATCTACACTGCAAATTTGGACACAAATCTGGACAAAATGTATTCCAGCCTTTAGTCTCTTACCTTTTGGTTGCTGGTGAGTTGTTGTCCTTCTTGGAGCTGGAGGGTGATGGCAGTGTGCCGCCCTTCTTCGACAGGCCAGTACCATTATTGACCGTGGGTCTCAGGGGCAGGGCTGCAATCATTGGTCTAGCTGAAAGATGGAACGACACATGGACAGAATTACACACAGCACTGCAGTCAGATGTTCATTGTCTGTTGTTTCTGTTCTTTTTGTTAACTAAATCCAGTTTATGTCAAGCTTTTAATAGCTAACTTTACATTCTCAAAGACCCCAGGAAATTTCTTAACAAGGACAAGTTTTTTTCGGTGTCCTGTGAGAGAAACATTTCCTATTAAAATAGGAAGTTAGGGCGGGACATATAGAGGGACTTGTCCCTTTTGTTTTAAATTACCAATAGACTTAATCACGTCATAGCCATGAACAATGATTTGATACTTTCTAGTTACTTGAATGTGGTATTATGGAAGGGACATTCTCATTCTAGAGAGCATCCGATTGGACAAAATCAATATCTGTGTAGTGTAGGATGAGTCATCAATATTCTTGCTCTGTTGTCCCAAAAGAGATATACAATGCATTTTAAATTAATTTTGAGTGAAAAAGTACATTTTAAGTATATTAGCATCTAGATTTGTATTTATAGAGTTTTCATTTTAATTTAACTTTTAAATGAATAAAGTTATTTTATATATACACTGCAATTCGAATGTTTGGGGTCAGTAAGATGTTTTGTGTTTTTGAGTACGATGATTTGGTACTAAAGAAACATTTCTTATTATCAATGTTGAAAAAAGATGTGCAGCTTAAAATGTTTGTAGAAACAGATTTTTTCCCCAGGATTCTTTGATCAATAGAAAGTTCAAAAGAACACCATTATTTGTTCATATTTAAAATAGACATCTTTTGTACCCTTTTGTAAAGCTTTTGTAACAATATAAATGTGTTTACTGACACTTTTGATCACTTTTACAAAAAAAAAATCTTACTGACTCCAAACTTATGAATGGTAGTGTATATATGAAATAATTAATGGACCTCACAGTGAACATTTCCATGTTAAATTCAATCAATTTAGGAAAAACCAGAATAGAAAGGGAATTCCAGAGTAGGTTTTTTCTTGCTTCCTCGTACTGTTCTGCAAGAGGTTGAGCCATGAATAGACCCCATTAAAATGCAGTTGTGGTTCACAAAAGTCTTACTTAATAGTGCATCCACACCTGCAGTCTAACTGCTGACAGCCTAGATTTTAGAGAGCCTTTATTTACTCTATCTTATGAGTCTGCATTATTAAATATTCATCACAGCAGAGCTGCTTGAATGTGTGATGAATGTGTAAGCAGCGACACAAAGATAGTTGAAAAAAGAAAAGAAAGAATGAGGCAAAAGTGCAAGTGAGAAATAGAGGAGAATTTTTTTTTTTTTCAAAGACATCAGCCTGCATAGTGCATGAAGGATTTTCCAGAAGCAAAGCATGACTCATCTTGCACACACTTCAAACAGGCAGAGGAACAGATAAGCTGAACATGAGCTAGGCAAAGTACAACTAAACTAAGCGTTTCTTAAACGTATTGGACCCCAGGTTGACATTTGGTAGCACAAATACAGTCTGGCTAATTAGTGTCTGACACCAAAGCAGAAGTGTGTTTCAAACATTTGAGGCGGTTAAGACATGTGACTAGTTTATCCTACAGTTCAAATGATTACGTGGATGTAGGAAAGCTTTGTTAAACAATCAACAACAAATATATACTCAAGGCAACAAGCCACTTTCCGTGTCTGTTAGACCAAAATTGAGCTCATTCTAGGATAATTCTTTTTGAGAGATATTACAATATGGATGTGGTAGATTGTCAATCGAGCATTAAATGTAATCAGGACTGAAGTGTTTGTTAAGCACACTATCAAACATCTTATAGTGTTAATCTCACTTAACTCACAAGAACTCTAGACATACGTATGTGAGTCAGGACTTTATGTCACACATGCTGTGAAATACATGTGACATTAGGGATGCACAATACATGTGACATTAGGGATGCACAATACATGTGACATTAGGGATGCACAATATATCAATGGTCATAAAAGTATCCGCCAATACCTGTGTTTTTTAATTATCTGATAAGGTTGACATTGAAAGAAATATTGGAAGTTTTAAAAGTATTTTTACCATTTATTTTATTTTTCTACTATACATTATCAATTATGTGAAAATGCATTCATTTAAAGGGCTAGTCCACGAAAATATGAAAACGTTGTCATTATTTACTCAAACCCATGTTGTTCCAAACCTGTGTGACTTCTGCGAAACGCAAAAGATATTTTGAAGAATATTGGAAACCAAATAGTGTTGGTTCCTATTGACTGTTTGATTGTATTTTTTGTCCATAAATAGAAGTCAATGGAAACAAAAAACAACATTCTTACCAAAATATCAACATTCTTCAAAATATCTTCTTTTACATTCCACAGAAGAAAGGAAGTCATTCAAGTTTGGAACAACATGAGGGCGAGTAAATGAGGACAATATTTTCATTTTGAGTACCGGTAATTATCCCTTTAGTTGCAATTTAGTGAATGCTGTCTTTAAAAAAAAAAAAAAGACTTAAAATCAAATATTATAATTTACATTTTAATTACAATCATCATATTATCATCCATAACACAAAAAAAGAGTAAGTTAATTAAAATGAAAATAATTTATTTGAATTGCTTTATTTTATTGATATAAATTAATATAATTTAATAAATTGATAAATGAGGCATCACTAAATTAAAGCCAGTAGATTAAGATTGAACCTCTCTACAGGATTCCTGTTACATAACTCATGATGTAAAAAGGTGAGAAATTCAGGAGAGTCATTTAAATACCTACATTGTATAATATTATGTAAATAAACATCAGATTTAAAATGTGCATATTAATAAACACTCAGTAAACCAACATGCCTTAATTACAAACAAATACCAAAATTAATGTGATTAAGATTTGAAATATAAGGTTATGGACTATCAATATCAGCCAAAATGGCTATATAAGTGCATCCTTAAGTGAAATCAAACTAATATAAAACTCAGTCCTCAGTGTTCATGCATTTTGAAGCATGGTGAAGAACAGTTCCAGTGTCGTAACTGAAACACGAGCCCCACTCCCTACCTGGCTTCCCAACACTCCTGTCAGAGGAGGGAGACTCTCTCCTCACTGCTGCTTCTAAACACGTTCACAGTATGAGAGAACAGTTGAAGGCAGGGAACAGGAGGATAGGAAAGAAGAGAAGATAGGAAAACGAAGAGCAACATGAGAGAAAACTGCAGCCCGAGCATGAATGGGATGGAGATGAAAACAAGAAATGGCACACAGGTGGTTCTATAGAGAACTGTTTTCCACTGAGGCTTATAGCAAACACTGAACACTTTCTAGCAAAGCAGGTGAGATAAGATGCAAAGCCGAAATAAACAAACAGCACAGTGTGGAAACTCTAGGACTTTCCACCAGATGAGGTGACAAAGGGTCCAGTCTTATGTGGTACCTTTGGTTGGTCCTTTCCTGCTGAGCATGGCCTGCTGCTCCTCTGAGATGTTCAGTCTCCTCACCACGTCAGCCAACGCCGACTTGAGCAGCTGAATCTCATCCTCCTGCATCTGAACCCGCTGCTCCAGAGAGGCGATCCGGTCCGTCACCTCCATACTGCTCGCTGCCGAGGCACTGTCATCTATAACACATGCAGAAAAAAACGAACGTTTGGAAAAGCAGTGCTATAAATAAATTGTGCACGGATATAATTTATGATTCAATAAGATTGGTCAATTTTGATTTCATGGTGACTTTAAAAAAGGTGTGTTGCTTTGAGGCGCCACAGGATCATATGAATAATAAACAAATGAATTAATAAATTAATAATGGTTAATAAAATATAATTTGGGTCCCAGAGTCCACTTTGAAACACTAGTATTACAATAAGGTTTCATTAGTTAACTAGTTTAGTTAACATGAACTAAGAATGAACAATACTTCTACAGCATTTATTAATCTTAGTTAATGATAATTTCAACATGCACATACATTATTCAAATCAAAGTTGTATTTGTTAATATAATGCACTGTGAACTAACATGAACAAACAATGAACAACAGTATTTTTATTAACTAGCATTAACAAAGATGAATAAATACTGTAACAAATGTTTAACTTATTGCGAGTTCGTAATAGATTAGTTTACTAATTGTAAAGTGTTACCATATAGTACAATAAATGTTCTGTGCAACATAAAAAGGTTCCCGAATGGCATTAGGCTAATTGAAACCTGAATGTTAAAGAAAAGCTACAAATGTCAACCAAAGCAGACATCACACATCCCAAATTATTAATAATCAAGTCTATAGAGCAGATAACTGTTTGCTAGTGATTAGACAGCTTTGTAAAATCAGTGGTATGAAACATTCATGAAAACTAGTGCTTTCAACCCTTCCCTGAGAACAACATCTTCATTAATTATACACAGAGAGGAAGCAGCTCGTAATTAAAGCAATAAAAAAGGTTTTTCATATATTTACAAGGAAGCCATTCAGGGTGCTTTATTTTTTTTTTAATCTACATCTTTACATCACTTGGAATCTTTGCACATTATTTTTAATGTCGTTTTAGATCAGATTGGTGCATGAAATATGTGGGTAACAGTGTAGGCTATTTTTAAATTAACAATAATCTAGAATAATAAATGCTTTAATTATAAAAAAAAATGTTGCTTGTTTCCTTAATACCTTATACATTAAATAATGTTAACAAATTGAACCTTGTTGTAAAGTGTTACCAGCATTTGATTAATAACAATGTACGCTAAAATGTCTTGGCTTTAAATTAACATTAAGTAATAGTGTTTAAAGTATGAATTCATAGCGAGTGTGACTTGAATTATAAAAATGCAAACTATGAGTCATATTAGCCAGAGTAATTGGCAGATGGGAAGCTTCAGGCAAAATATAAAAAAGGATAGTTTTGAAACTCAAATTTAGATAAGTACCTTCCACTCCACTGCAAACATTAAATCACTCAATGTTTCCTTACCCCAGCTGAGCTGTATAATTATACACTAACACACATACACACACATCAGCTCAGTGCATTTAATGGCCTCCAGCCATTTCACTTAAAATTCAGTTGCTCGCCCTGCAAAAATGATCATAGTCATTAATGTTCAGCGGTGATTAATCGCCTCCTGAAGATAAGCCTCTTTATGCAACTATTTCACCCAGTCAGGATATTCAGATAACCCTTAGATTTATACTTACCTGCACAAATCTACCCCTGTGTATTGGGGAAAACTATCTAAATTTCCCAACATTCAAAAGGTTTCTGTTCCTGGATGTTGTTGCTTTGTTAATCGCTGCACTAAAGCTTTTTATGAGTGCATTATGAACAAAGGAACATACTATGTGAATCCCAATACTACACACACACACACGCATCAACCGCAAGACAGAACCTAATAAAAAATGACTACTAATAATTAGAGCCGCAAATCATGCTGTTTGCATTGAAATTGCCTTTTTGATGGATGAAATTAATCACTGATTGAAGCCTTCCCACGGCTTCGTCTTTTCAAAAGCTCCATGGGGAGTTATTCTGTCTTGTCTCCAAGCACAAACCCAGTTTGCAATTGTTCTGAAGCCACTGGTGGCATAATGCTAATAACCAGCACAATAAATGACTGTCACGTCTGCTCAAAGCCTAAAAGAGCTTCCCGTTCATTTGACAATTGCACAAAATAATACTGCACTCTACAAAATCGCACCTGTACGGTCATAATAGAGCATGTAAACACACACTTAAACACATATTTAATTATATTGCTTGTAAACGCTAATGCTCTCCAGTGAACTTCTCAGCTACGCATGACTGCAGGTGAGCATCAGGGAGCGTGCACTTCGACCACATTAAAAAGCATTAGTGGGAATATATCAGTGCAGCATGAACGGACACAAATTGCAATTCTTGTTGCTGTTCTTTCTGTAAAAACAGCGGGATTGGCAGGCATCCGTATCTCCTAAATGTGTTTCAGAAATCAAATAAACTGCTAAGATTGGGGATGCACTTCCCTTGCCATTGTCTCTCTAACTCGGTCTTTCTCCCACTTCCTCTGAATGCAATCTTGTTTTGTTTCATTGTGATTGGATTGGACCACGGCCCATCTCTAGCTTCATGTTCCACTGGAAATGACTGTGTTCGTTAGATAGCGCATCACTATCCTAGCTAGATCTCCTCCAAACCTCTGTTAGTTAAACTCACAACACTGAACAGCTCATCTTGAACTATTACCTGGTGATTATAGAAGAACCCACCAAAAAAACTAAAAAGTTAAAAAAGAAGTTTATGCACTAATTTTTATTTGACATGCCCTAACTGAGAAAAACAGCTAATTCCAGTAGGATTCTTTTCAGTCATATCTTTTAAAGTGCCCCTTTTTCAAATATTACCTTTCATGCGGTGTGTAATATAGCTGTTTGTGACTGTAAAAGGTCT
Source organism: Phoxinus phoxinus (assembly GCF_949152265.1). Taxonomy (NCBI): domain Eukaryota; kingdom Metazoa; phylum Chordata; class Actinopteri; order Cypriniformes; family Leuciscidae; genus Phoxinus; species Phoxinus phoxinus. The sequence goes on from NC_136888.1 coordinate 25,101,503, forward strand.
GCTAAGTATTAAAGATCAAAACGCGCAACAAATAAAGCTATTGTCTCCTAAAAGAAAAATGAGTTGTCAGTAATTCCAGTCTCACTTCATGTTACATACCTACGTCAATGTAGCAAATTTGCCTAATGCCAGCCTATGGTCTTTATTGGCTGCCCGCGAACGACGTCTACTTTGACCCGCTCTCGAGTACTGGAGTTGTAGCTGAGGCCTGGAAGAGTTTGGTTTGTGTTGTCGACTGTTTTCACTGTTGTTCACTGTTTTCAAGTACTGAGGAAGTACCGCTTGCTGCAGTAGTCAGTGGTACCAGTGTTACATTATGGCCACCGCGACACCACCTCCACTGTCGTTTTGCTTTTTTATAGAAATAAGATCCATTTAGTTCAGTTGGACAACAGATGCCACAATTTTAATCTGAAAGCATCTCTTCTGCATCGCAGCACAGTGCAGCAGGAGTTCGATTTTTATCACGTGAAGACAATTAGAAGAGAACACTTACAGGAGAACGGCGAAGGATTTGGTGCGCAACAGATCCTGAGCATCACTGACAAATGTCCTATCTTGCCAATACATCCAATAATGTCCTATACACAGAGTACGCGTGATTGCAAATCCGAAAGTGATTTCAATACCCCGCATATAGATAGCGGCTCACTGATGCCCACAAATTATAGGCCGCTACACAGAGCATGCTTGATCGCAAATTCAAAAGTGAAAAACAATCGTGCATTCAAAATACTCAGACATGGTAATAGGTGTTTTGTTTCCGACGTGCTGTAAATGGGGGGAAAGAGGGATTTAGAGACTGAATCTTTGAACAAAACATTTTCAGATTCTTTGAGAAATGAGGTGATGTGCAGTGTATATTATGAGAAAATTAAAGTGGCTTTTGACCTTGGATGCATGTAAATCTATTGTATGAGACCCCTAAAACTAAATTAGTCATCTTTAAAATGGCATTGTAAGGGCATTTTAATTAATCAGATGATCCAGCTCACAAAATTAGCATAAATGATTTGTTTAATTCAAAAGATATTAGTGGAAAAAGAGTGGCATAGTCTTCAGGTATTTTATTAGGGCTTAAATGTGTTAACATCAGCATAAGATTGTGTAGTCAGAGATAGTCTATTGGATTTTACAGTCAGTTCCGTCACTATAGGAAAGGCTCAATCATATTTCACTTTAGACAGTTTGGTGCAATTGAAGTCAAATGCAATACCTGTACCTTTTATTTTCTATCCTCCTAAGAAAGAGAGACAGAACTGATCTTATACAGATAGACACTGGCAAAAGATTGATTGTGCTCTTAAAGCACACAAAATGAGATGGAAACTGAAGTGCAATTCCTGACCTACTGCCCTGACTAGGCACAGATATTCCTTCAGTCTTTTAAAAACCACTGCAAACAATTGAAACGTAAATTGAATCCACACTGCTAGGAGAAAGTCCAAGAAGTAGCCTACATAACAGAAAGTTATATACCATAATACTTATATATATATATAATACGTATATATAAGTAACGACCAGTGGACAAAAGCTGCACTTTAATTACTTAACAAATATGAATACACATAAGGTTTATCAGAAAACTAAATGTAAACAGTTTAGAAATTGGAAAAACTGAAATTTAACTAAAATAGATTGTCATTGCTCCAAAACTAACAAAAATTATATATATATATATATATATATATATATATATTATGTTTAGTTTCAGTTTTGCTACAATACAAAAAAAAGAACGTTAAACAATTAAGGGTTAGCCAGATACAAAAGAATGAAAAAGCTGTATTAAATAATTAATATATAAATGATTAACTTTTAAATACATTTCTAAACATATTTTATTTAATGTAAGATAACAAAACTGTGAAAAAATGTTTTTTAACTAAACAAAAATAATATATAGAACCTAAAAGTAGAATTACAAAGTGAGAATTTACATTTAAAAAATGTAACTGTCACAATCTGACATTCAAAAAATGAATGCCATAAAGCTGCTTTGAATCTGTGAATAATATAGCATTAAAAATTACACATAAAAGGCAGGGTAGAAAGTGTTTGTGGATTATCAAAGCAAAGCGGACTCCCTTTAATGTCTCCCTCAAAGCGCTTTGGGTGATTAATAATGCATATATCTGGTCTCTCTCCGAGTCTGAACCTACTAGCTGACTCACTCAAACCCTGTATCTGCCCATAAATGAGACACAGCAGAGAGCAAAGATCTGTAAGGATTATCATTACGCTAAAAAAAGTGAATGTGATAATGTTTCTTCACATTGGAGGCTTGTCTAATCATAAAACAAAGGCAAATCTAGACTATCCCATATCATGCTTATGACTCGAGCTCCAATACAATGCATGTTACATTAAAAATATTTCATGGTGCGGTCACATTAACCATTGCTCTGCAAATTTTCACAGGCAAAATACATCCAATCTGTAATTTCACATTAGGGTGAATGATTTCCCCTCACTGATTTTGCAACAGGTTCAAGTTGACCAACAGAAAGCTGATTGGTTTGTCTGAATTCTGTGTCAGTGGTGCTTCATACACCGCTACACTATTGACAATGGACCTTTTTTGCTCGACCACACCTTAACGCACACTCCAGGGGAAAAAAATATATTTTTAGCATTCAAAATGAGGCTATTTGCAAGTCACCACCTTTTTTAGGCCACTTCATACATCGCTACAAGGATATGTGCTCTATTGCAAAGCCTAGTGAGCTTATATACGCTGCCCATATTTGTATGCATATACCATATTTTAACCAAATTCTAATCCCAGAATGCATTGCGACAAGCTCATTGAGAAATAAGTACAAGATAGCAAACAAGGCATGTTAATGTGGATTATCAACATATTTCATTCAATACTGAAAAGTATTGATTGTATAGATAAAAAAATGAGCACACTGTATTAATCAAATTAAGTAAAGCATGTATTTTTATGCTTATTAAGAATATTGTGCAGTTATCTTAGCAACATGTAAACAGCAAACGTAAAGCTGCTTATGTAGGCAATAACCCCATTTGGCAAAATACTTTAACTTATTCTAAATGCGTTGTATTTCAAGATGGAATATATATTTCATTTAAACCTTAAATGCCAAAATATATTACAAAACATGTCATGGGGCAAAAATAAAATAAAAAATCCAATCTTAAAATACCCTTTGAATAAATGCAAAATGTATTTTTTTTAAAAAGTGGACAAAACAATTATAAAATATTTATGTACAAATACTGTATATTGTGGCTATTTGTGCCTTTAGAAATATATATATATATAAAAAATTATAATATATATATATATATATTATTTTGTTTTTTTGCCTTATGGGTCACCTCACTAGGTTTTGTAACAGCCTTTGTTTTAAACAAAATGCATCTGGTCTCAGTGAGTATCAAAGTGAATCCTCTCAGAGCTTTTCACAAACAATTCTCATCAACGATTTGGCCTTTGAGGTTTGCCTCTTACATAAAGAGTTCACGCTGAGAGACACAGGGAGAGTCTACGAGAGAAAGTGAGTAAAAGGTTTGTGTGTGCTTTAAGAGGATTACAACTGCCTGCTTTCCCCAACCGCTTTGTTTTTGCAACCTTAGGTCATAGATCCACGGTCAGTTCATTGAGGACCCATCTGGAACTCTGGTAATAGTAAGTCAGTGCGTTGTCTCGAGGTGTCAGTGATTCAGAGATGATGACTGGACTGTTATATAACCCAGCACAGTCACAAACGAAGCGAGAGAATAGTGTGCTGCCAAGCTATTTCCCAGATTACAGGTACATAATGAGGAAAAAGAGATGGCCTTTAGTAAATAAATAGGACTTAGGAGATAAAAATAGACACATGAGATCATCCCAGAGACCTCACTCGTGACCTCCGGCATGGAAAGAATAGGAGAAAGCTGGGAAGAGGTGATGGGCAGAGCCAAATTGTCCCCATGAGAGAGCCATAGTTTCAATCCATCTGACATCAGCAAAATCTTCCTTCGGGTCAAGCTGTAATCAACCTATTAAAGCTGACACCTTCTCCATTCTGTTTTCAAATCCCTCGTTAGGTTTTTATTGTGCTGTTATATGGTTATGATATCCTGAGTTGTTTTAGTTAGATGATATGCAGTTGCTAGAGACCGTAGCATGTTGCAAAGCAGTTGATGGAGGGGGAGGGGATATCAGACTGGGACACAACTTAAGTGTTATTTAGCATGTTGATAGGGCATTCTGGGTGGTCCTTGCATTCAAAAACAGTAAGATGCAGCACAGCAAAACAGGCTCCAGGTGCATCGAGATTTTATAAAAGTCAAAGTCCTTTTAAAGGAACACGCTGACTTTTTGGGACTTTAGCTTATTCACCGTATCCCCCAGAGTTAGATAAGTCCATACATACCCTTTTCATCTCTGTGCGTGCCGTAACTCTGTCTGACGCACCCACCGCTAGCCTAGCTTAGCACAAAGACTGGAGGTAAACGGCTCCAGCTAGCATACTGCTCCTAATAAGTGACAAAATAACACCAACATTTTCCTATTTACATGTTGTGATTTGTATAATCACAGCATGTACAAATAACAAGGTCACATGAGACACAGCCATCTTCTAACCGTATACATACTGGGAACTATATTCTCAGAAGGTGAAGCACTGCTACTTGGGCGGTGTGTGAAGAATGTTAGAATGTTACTATGAGCGAACGCTCTGCTCCTCACCCTGGGGCTTCTCAGGTGCTGCGAGCAAATCACTCCGCAGAAGTAGCAGTGCTTCGCCTTCAGAGAACATAGTTTACAGTGTTTATACAGTTAGAAGATGGCTGTGTCTCATGTGACCTCGTTATTTGTACACGCTGTGACTATACAAATCACAACATGTAAATAGGAAAATGTTGGCGTTATTTTGTCACTTATTGGGAGCAGTATGCTAGCTAGAGCCGTTTACCTCCAGTCTTTGTGCTAACTTTGTGCTTTGTGCTAAAAATGTGTCACTCATGACGTAAGATGCTCAAAAAAACTGAGAATCGTCACAGTGGTCAAAGACTTTAGTGCATATTAAGTCAAAATAACATTTTCTAAATGCATGTTATTGGTCTCGTTCTTCCACTTAAACAACAGTCTTCTCTTCTCTTGGGTGACGTGTGCCAGACTTGTCCAATTATTTAGTCTGCTTAAACTCCGCCCCTTTCTTACAACCGACTGCAAGCTCGCAACATCTGCATCCATCCAATCAACAACCGATAGACAGAACCAAGTCCCGCCCTACATCTGTTTCACTTGGATGTACATGACAACACGGAAGAAAAGGTATGTTGCTACTTCCATCACATTGTGATTTTTAAACAGAAGAACAATTTGAAAAACAGGGCAGAAAGACTCAAAAACATGTCCAGTGTGAATGGCCCCTTAGCAAGCACCACTCATGAGAGTATGTTGGGAATTATAGAAAGAGGACAAAGAGTAGATGGCTTGCCAAATGGCTTGATGGGAAATTAGAGTACGTCTTTCTCTATCTTTCTCCCTCTCTTTCACGCACTGCTTACTAAAAAAGCCTACAGAAGCTGTTAGCATGCTGCCAGAACCTTGCCAGCATGTGTAAGGCAGGCGGCAGAAGCTATGTGTTTACGTGTGTGTTCATTAATCACACCAGCCTCCTCCATCCCCATAGAGAGACTCCAGACAGGACCAAGTCAGTGACAAGTGATGCGGAGATACCCGCAGTGTTGTTCCCAGTTAATCTCCTCTAGGCACCCAGGGAAGCAGAGAAAACAAATTTGTGTGAACCGCAGAGGCAGGGTGTTTTCCACCCCCTGATACCACTGGCTTGAAACCAAAGAGGGGGGTATTCTAGAGACGACGACGCTCGAGCCCCAAGCCACCCTGTTGGGATGCAGGAAGTGGTTGGGCTAAGAGAGGATTAAAGGGATACTGAGCCGATCCTGATCAGTGGTTATCCCTGTGCCCCGGGAGAAAGTGCACTGGCTTAACGCGCTCTGATGTTTGGGTGCATGAGACTACTGGAAACAGAGCTTGTGTGTTGTTTTGGGATCAAACCAGCTAAATGTTGGTGTCCTACAAATGAGTTGCTATAGCCAGAGATGAGATGTGGCTTAGCAGTTTAATGTGAACATGGCCAAATATTAGCAGATAAATAATTTTGGCCTGATGCATTTTCCCAAAAGCACTGTGCCACCAATATGCTCTACGATCTACTTTTTATCTAACAAGTCACGATGCTTTTGGGAAACGCAGATATATCTGGCCGATATATCGGTCTTTCACTCATAAGAATAATTTTACAAACTACTTCTTTCTATTAATGTTTCACAAATGAAGCTCATTGATTATTGTCACAGTCTAACACTGCTGCTCAAAGGTTTGAGTTCGTATTTATGCTCACCAAGACATTTGATCAGAAATGCAGTAAAAATTAAATGGAAATTTGGAATGAAACATATATTTTATTTGTAGGGTGAATTATTACTTTAAGGACATAAATTATCATTAAAAAAAATTAAGTTTTTTATCATTATATTTATATAATTTTACATGTTTTTTAAACAACTGAAAAGGAGTGGTTTTGATGCACAAAGTTGTTTTTATTGTCTCTTACGAAAACAATATTTTATTTAAACCCATGAAAATGCAGATCCTTTTTTAAATAGTGAAAAATCACTTTTTAAAACTGTGATTTATGATATACGACAAAAGAGCCACAGTGTCTTCCCTGATTGCTGCAATTTTCATTTTTATTATATATGTTTTGTGCAAATTGCCCAGGAAGTGACGATTTTGTTCTCTTGAACACATGGCATGGAAACGATGCTTTAATCGCAAATGTTTTATGCGATATTGCAATTTAACACATAAGTTTGCAACGCAACTTTGGATAGAAACATAGCAAGTAGAATGTTATTAAACTTATAGACAACATAAAGAAAGCTCCAAATGACTCAGTGCTGTAATAGTGAAGCTACACATCATGTCATGCTCCCCACCCACATGCTCCTTGAACATTTCGACATACTAATCAATGAAGAAAGCCCACTCGCTCAGTAACAGCTGACCTTACTGTCAACCACAGTATAAGGAAACGCACACACAACCCCCCGAACAACAAAACACTAATCTGACTCCATGTTTAATCAGCCAAGGCCTCTGTTTATGGGACCTATCCTGTGGCAGACCCTCTAAGTCCAGCTCAGTCACCATAGAGATGAAAACACAAAACCGACCTGGAAAAGGCACGCTGGAGTAGACCAGTAACCGCTGGTTGTGCTGACTCATGCTCTCCTGAGAAATGGCACAAACGGCAGGGAGCTCTGGTGGCAAACGAGGCAGGGAAGTAGGGAAGGATAATTTTGAAGGAGTCGCAGAGAGTCTGACTGAGAAAAGTAGGGCAGCATTAACTCATGGCTGGCTCCGCTTTCCCGCTTCTGACACAATGCTCTTTTCAGTGTGCTTGAAAGCCAGGGCTTTCTTCTCCTGCAGAACCCAGAGCATTGTGCACACATAACAAACAGCCCAGAACAGTGGGTGGGGGGGGGTGGTTTAAATAAACTAAAGTGTTGTTCTTATGGTGGGTTGCGGATGCCGTGCGGTAATGACACTGGATGTTACATGCGGAAAATCGTATGTCAAGCCCCTGCTCAGCACAACTGAGCTGATGGAAAACAGAAGTGTTGTTATTGTTAACTGAAATTAAAACTACCGGTACTACAAATCTGTTTTCCTTTTGAAATAAACCTGAAATAAAACATACATTTTTACTTAACTTAAAACTATTTAAACAAAAAATTGAATAATGTTGCCTGGGTATGGCAACTAACTGAAGAAGTTGTAAAAAATAGAATATTAAAAAAATTGCAAAAGCAAATAACATAATTACTAAAACATAAACTAAATTGAAAACTGAAAATATAAAAATAAAAGCTAATAACACTAAAATAACACCGAAGTGTGTGTATTTTCAAACTTCTTCTTTCTTGTACAATCTGTTCTGAATAAAAGTACATTGGGAAAGGCTTGCATGGCTCTCACTTTCCCAGTGGTGCAAATTACAGTTCTAAAATTTCTATTGGACAATGGACATTCAAACAACAAATACTGAAAAATGCAAGTACTCTATATAAAAGCCTTTTGGCTGGACTTGTTCTGGTCGACACAACACACACATTGTATATGAAAGTAATGCACCACATTTTGCCATTGCAAAGCATTAGCATATTTTGAAGCAAAATTTGAATAATCCTATCTGCTTGACACCCCCACAAAGGACTCTTTGTTTTGGAAGCCCTTGAGAGGGAATGAATGAGTGGAATAATCCAAAAAAACTCCTTAATGTACAAAAATAGCACTATACTACGCCTTCAGCGGGACATGTGTGCTTCAGATATGACACCTTCAACACTGCAGTTCTCATGACTAAAAGGCCCAATACAAAAAAAAAAAATTGTACTGACCCCAACATTTCAAACAGAAGAGTATTTAGAAAATGAAAAACATGTGCGAGAGAGAGAGAGAGAGAGAGAGAGAGAGAGAGAGAGAGAGAGAGAGAGAGAGAGAGAGAGAGAGAGAGAGAGAGAGAGAGAGAGAGAGAGAGAGAGTAGCACTAATAGCTTTGGTCGTCTCAGAAGGCCACGCAGATGGTTTCAGAATTGTTATCAGTAGCGTAATGGGAGAGTTTGCCAAATAAAGAACAAATGCAAGTCATCTGGGGTCTGCTACATAACAGACAAACAACGGCCATGTCAATATGTCCTATTTAGGGGAAGACGACTTGTATTATCCCTCAGTGTGCAATTTTTTATGAGACCACTGATCAATAAATAACAGCTCAAGAGCCATAATTCAAAAGGAAATTGATGGCCTAGCTTTGAACAAATCGACAGCCTTGAAAGAGTTATTACCGTGTATCAATATTTACCTCCAAATTCAAGTGACAGCCTTGTAAAGTCAATGAGAAAAAAGATGAATAAATGACTTCTTCCAACTGTGGCTCTTATGAATTGGATTAGGATTTCCAGCTTTTACATCCTTGCTGGCAAGTTTGTGGAGAGCTCAAGTTTAGAGGCAAGTGGAAGCTTTTGTTCATGACATTCATTCTTACTCACTTTTGGTTTTCTTGTCTAGTTCGGTCGGTAACGTGAGCAGGTCTTTAATCCTAATCCTGTTGCACATGCATCCATCAGTGGCTCAAAGGACAGCCAATAAGAAGAGAGAGACGAGTGCCAAGAACACTTCTTTGGCAGCAGCAGCTGAATGAGACAACAGTCAAAAAGACTGAGACGTCTGGTAGAGGTTTAGATGCCAGAACAACAGATATTCCGTTACTCCCTTTGCCAGAACTCACCGCCAATGTTTAATCTGAGTGAGGACATGAGGTTATGTTCCCTCCAGAATCCTTCAGGAAATAACCAAGATGATGGTCACGTTTTGGCTGAATGAAAACAATACTTTAAAGGTCGATCTTAAAAGAATAGTTAACTCAAAGGTGAAAATTATGTCATCATTTATTCACATTCATCCCAAACCTTTATCTTTATCAATACAATGAAAGTCAAAAGGGGGCCAAAACCGCATTGGACCCCATTGACTTTCATTGTATGGACATGACTGAGACATTTTTTTAAATGTTTTATATTATATAATCTTTTACATTTTTATGTTCCATGGAAGAAATTACTTGAAGGTGAATAAATGATGGATATTTTTTATTTTTGACTGAACAAACCCTTTAAATTACTGTTTTTATTCAATGTGGCCATCATCTTGGTTATTTCCCAAAAGATTCTGAAGGCAAAATAACTAAAATAGTCCTTAAAAAATATATACATTTTTGGGTGACCTATCCCTTTAAGTGTATATTTTCTTTAAAAAAACAGTAAGCAGATGAGTCTGAGGCTATAAACACTTTAAATGAAGGTTAAATCTAATGCCTATAGAATCTGCCTTGTAAATTTGTTTGCTGACCCAGTATCCCTACATTAGTATGGTTGGCTGATCAGAAACTCGTGAAGCGTTTAAGAACAAATGACTTCATACCAGATCCAGAGCTTCGGCTGAGCACTGTACTGCTGAATGACCTCACCGCAGCGCTCTCCAGCACACCCTCATTCAATTACCCACAGTCCTACGCTGGCCTGACAAGCCAGAATACAGGCCAGCCATCACAGCAACTCTCACTCTCATTCAGCCAAACAGACAGAAAAGCAGAGCGATTGTCTTTTTTCATTTAACAACTTGTAAAACACAATGTTTAGAAGTGTAACTGATGAATGAGGCATATAGATTAAAGCGCTGTTAGAGGCTGAATGAATGACTCTTATAGACGACATGTTTTTTTACACAATGCTCTGTGATGTCACTACAACCGCACAATCTTATCATAACTCCAGTGTAAACTCAAGTTGGTAACCTCAGATGATCTCAATATCCACCCAAGTGCACACATGGTAGATTTGCAGCTATGCCACATGATCCCAGAAAAAACATCACTCTAATATTGGATTTTCAAACCGAAAGCTTTAAAGAAATGCACCGATATTAAAATTCTGGATGATACTGATAAGCTGATTATTATTTTCATGTTATGGCAGATAACTGACTAATGGCCCATTTTAAAATTCAAAACTATTTTGTCTAAAATAAAATAAAAACTAAATAGGCCTAAAACTAAAATCAATCATTTCAAATACTACAAAAGGATATCCATTTTTAGGTTTTGCTAAATATACATTATTACTATAAAATTATTATAATATTAATTAATAATAATAATAATACATTTAAATTAAACGTATATTCTTCATAATAAAATATTACTTTAAAAATGAATTTTAAGAGAGTGTTAGGTGATGGTAAAGGTAATCGTAATGTAAACAAAGAAAATTTAGATATTTTAAATATTTAATTTCATATATGTGTGCTGTATCCATTGATAAATTATAAAATCTCTCTGATAACTGACATGGTACGAATACTGTCCATGCCTAGAACGAACAGAATTATAAGAGAGAACATTCATCTTCTGTCAAAGGAGATTGGACTTAGAGTAGAGTGACATAAACCCTGCTCAACCAAGGGTTAAACTACAGCTCAGTAAAACGTTTAATGTAGAAACTCATGCAACATCATCACATTGTACATAAGAGCAGGGAGAGCTTCAGACTGCTTTCTCAAGCACTGTTATGTCATATGAGGTCTCTTTTGGTGTATGACAGAACAGTGACACATACTTTAATTCATCCTGGAACAAGGAAATCCCTAACTACCCAAAAGCCTCAAAGCACCAGCCAGAAAACATACACAATCACATGACTATCACAATCAGGTTGGCAGAACAACAAAAACACCCTCGAAAACGACAACACCTCAACAAATCAAAACAACATCCTCATTCTTTCTTTTGTCGCAAAGGTCTTCATTTTCATTTTTATGGTAGAACGGTCTGATGTAATAAGAGGCAAGAGATTTTTCACTGCATTGTTTAGTTCAAAACAAAACTGAAAATAACATCACACACCTTCAACCCTCAGGAGTGACTAGAGGTTCAGGATACCTAAAACACTTTAAAAATCTTGAAACCATGGCATTTTGAAAGATTTCCTTCAAGAAACATTTGCTTTGGGATCATATCAGCTAGAAGCCTGTAAGAAAACTGTAAACTGGTATCAATCCTTTTCGAAATGAATGATCCATCACAGTCAAGAGGATCTTGATAATCTTTGTGCCAAAGTTGAGGGACTAAAGAAGGTCAGAAAGGTTAAGTGCAGCACTTGATGCACCACCGTCCAACTCCAGGCAACATGTTTACCTGAGCTTGAAGAGACATAGATCATAAGATGGACAAGTTCTCAGATTAAAGACAAAAAAACAAAACATGATGGCTTTACCATTGCAGAACTGCAGCAGTGAGGAGGTGTCATAGAGACTGCTGTAGCTGGAGAAGCCGTCCTCCATTCTCTTCCTCTCGTCTTCCCTTTCTCCGATAACTCCCTGTTACTTTCGCTGGCTGGCCACTGCAGCTCTCTGTCCATTCAACATCCAGTCTTCTTCTGGGGTCAGCCTGCCAGTGTCAGTCACCATGACAACCCATTCACCCAATGCTCGAGTCACGCTAACTCAGATGCTCTCCTTGAATGGGACTCCAAAAAAACAGAAAGTGAAAATATTTATGAAGTTGCAAAATGCGGATCTTCTTGTGCACTTTTTCTCTCCTGATCCTTTCTGTGGCGTGTTCCTGTTAGAGATCTCCAGAAGAAAAATAAGCCAGTACAGGGCTTTAGCTCTCAGAGGAGTGCGTGCGAGTGTTGAGAGTGTGTGGGTGTTTGTGTAATGTCGAGGACTCTCCGTTGAGCTTGTCTGTGAGTCCCGGTCTGACAGTGGGGAACGGACCAATCAGAGCACAGGGGGCGGAGCCTCCCTCAAAACATAAATCCTCCCCCTCCAGCTGACTGAGACTCCACTCTGATGCAGTAGGAAACAGTGCTGGAGAAACTAAACCAGAAAAGATTACTTTTTTACTGCATTAGAGATGTTTCTAAAATGTAGACACAAGTCGGGGTGAGTCGATATTTAGAGTTGGTAAAGGGCTACTAATGATTAAATGTATTTGTGTGTGTTTGGATACACAGACTCAGAAATTCATTTGTACTTAAATCGTACACCGGAGTAAAGAGGATTATGACTGTGTTGTTTGTGGGGGAGGCTAAATTTAACGTTTCACGTTTCACGGAAGCAGAAAAGATGCTGTACTGTGAAAGTATAGTATATATCTTAGTATATAGCAATTTAAAAAAACATAAAGCATAAATTTATACTACCATTCAAATCCATAAATCTACACTACCGTTCAAAATGTCGGGGCCGGTAAGATTTTTTCAATGTTTTTGAAAGAATCATCTTATGCTCAGCAAGGCTGCATTAATTTGATCAAAAAGACACTAAAACAGTAATATTGCTAAATATTATTACAATTTCAAATAACTTATCTAAATTAATATATTTTAACAAAATATACAAACATTATATTTTTGGATATATTTTAATAAAATTTAATTTATCCCTATGATGGCAAAGCTGGATTTTCAGCATCATTACTCCAGTCTTCAGTGTCACATGATCCTTCAGAAATCATTCTAATATGCCGATTTGCTGCTCAAGAATAATTTCTTATTATTATGTTGAAAACAGGTGTGATGTTTAATATTTTTATGGAAACCGTGATGCATTGTTTCCAGTATTATTTGATGAATAGAAAGAACAGAACTTGAAAATCAATTTATTCCATCCTTGCTGAATGAAAATGTTAATTTATTTCAGACAAAATCGTACTGACCTCAAACTTATGTTCTGAACATATACACATGCTGTAAATACTATGTGTATTTGATAAAAGTGTACATTAGCATATGATGACCTCAAAGCTGATAGACATTTACTGTTAAAGCTGCAGTCCGTCGTTTTTCCTCTTTGTCGCCATCTCTGTTAGAAATCTGCAATTGCAGTTATTCGCGGAATTATTAACTGTGCGTGGGTGGTAAATCGGCATGAAACAGCGCGGATGAACACAATGTATTGAGGAGAACCTGTCGCTGCCGCGTCGCTGTGGATACTGTACTGTCATCAGCAATCTCAGAGTATACTTTTTGAAAGTGTCAACATTAGAATTTTCATCAGAAAATGTCATCTGAACAAGTAAGTAACATTCACTTTTGTTCTGACCAAATTCGGGGGGTGGGGGGAAGCATTGCAGTAGCTATATCATGCTGATTAAATCTAACGATTGCTTATATCACGTCAAAACGTGAAAAATATATTTTTTCTGTAGCCACTCTAAAGTCCGAAGTCTTTGGGTTTTACAACTGGTGAATCTCCAGTTGTCACTGGTGATTGTCGCTTTAAACTTTCGGGATCCGCCATACCAAGTGCTGAGCTAAATCTCCACCTCCATCCACCACACACGCTAGCCGGGCGGGGACTCCTTCTCTATGTGTACAGAAGTGACGTAATGACGCAAAGACATGCTCGAAATTCCCGCGGGAATCCACCAGTACCACTGGAATTAAAATCACTATTACAAGCTTACCGTTTTGAATCGAGGTAAGGCAAGCAGATCGTTTTGAACACTGGCTGGTTACGTTTTTTTTCAAAAATGTATTTTTTTATATTTTTAAACCCAAAAAAGTGCCGGACTGCAGCTTTAAACTGTTATTTTTATTTTGAACTACACAAGCTACTAACAAATATATTGAAGCTACTGTATTTAAAAGTTATGATGCATTATTTTATGTTTGCAAACAGAATAATATTTACTGGCTCAAAAACAACAACCCGATAAAAAGTACAGTCTTTAACGGGTACATGAACACTAAAAACAACCAGAAAAGTTCAAAATAACCACAATTTATACAACAGAGTGACAAAATAGTGATTAATGGCATTGGCAACATTTAACTAAATAGTTCACGACAACAAAATACAGAATCGTAAACTCTTTTTTTCTAGCCAGTTCATTAAAATTAATGCCCTAAATAATCTGATATACACTAAAATGAATCAGATTTCCGAATGCGTCATATGAAATAGTGAGTTTAGTAGATATTTAGGAAAGCATGTTTGATTTCACAGTTCCCTCAGCTGTAAATGCAACACGACAAAAGTAGTGACGTACTGTACAGACTTGTCACGCTACACCACAAGTAATCTGAAAAAGTAGCTACACTGCTATGCTGTTTTGAAAAGCTGCTGTCACATTACTTCACAATTGCAGTAAGTTACCCCAACACAGCAGACACTAAAGAAATAAACTACAGAGTGCTTTCCACGAGGAGCCAGGTTTTAGGGGACTTTTCCACGTATGAGACACAATGCATGACCTCACACTTTCCACCCTTTATTCCACAATCCAAACAAGCTTGAAGTGTAATAAGCATTGACTATTCAAAGCTTATCTGCCTTCAGACAGACAAAGCTGTCTGGAAGACCATCAAAGAGAAACCAAGGTTGGCAGAAAAAGAATAAGAATGTATCTCAGTTTTGACTGTGGGTCGTCACAGGGGAAAACCTTTTTAAATTATTCAGGAGGCAAGCGCATATGGAGGAATATGCATAAAGATGACGACGTGGCCTGTATTTACACATCTTCAAACAGACAAAACACAGTCAAATTAAAAAGAAGAAGAAAAAAAGCACAGAAAAGCTAGAAGAGCCTCTTTAGAGATTATTCTCCTGACCCCATCCCCCACCGCGAAATAATGGAAAGTGGACGAGAGCTGTGTTAAATTAGATTTCTGGGGTTTCTGTGCCCAATTTGGCCATGGCTTTACATCAGAATCCGAAAAAAAAATGAAATGATCCAAGGTGGATGATGAGACATTTTCATGTCCCATCTTTCTCCCTCTTGTCCTGAGGCCAGCAGTGCTTCTTGAATCTGGCATCAGAGAGCCTATAGTGTTTATTCTCAGGCCACATAACAGTGCTGACACAGACACTTCTGTCTGTTCGCTAAAGATCAAATCAGGGATTAGCCCCAGAAGCGACAGTGCAGTTCTTTCCTGCATTTTTCACATGATGTGGTCTCTTCCTCTGAAATCATTAATAACGGGACCTTTGATCGTGTCAGCTAATAGTTTTCATTTTAAATTTGCAATTTTGAATGCCATAGCACCAGCAATACATAGTTTTTGTTTTATAATGTAATTATAGAGGTAATGTTGAGCATGGTTACATTTATAGGTAAAAATGTATTATTGAGCCAGAGCATAAAAATATAAAGTGCACAAAAAAATATTAGTCTATGCCTAAGTCTATGGAAATAATTGTATTTTTTTATTTATTGAAGCAGTTTATTATTTTATTAACCTAAAGCGGTTTTATTCAAGGACAAAAATAAAAACGTATTTATTCTTAACCCTAATCTTAGACGCAGTAACCAATTACTGGAGGGAACCTTTTTTACGTCAATTTTACTTCTCTACGCTTCATGCACGGATGAATCTGATGATTTGACTGTTTTTGACTGAGTTTCCTGTGATCACCATATCAGAGCAGCAGTGACAGCTGAGTATATAAATCATTATTCTAGGAAATGATGTAATAATGACATACTTGTACTTGACATTAAAAGTAACAGTGAAAACATTAGGAATACAGAAAAAAAATTAACTATTTTCAGTTTCACTCAATTCTATGATTTCCTTTTCCAAATTGATTTTTCAGAACGGCACAAGTGGTTTTTGATGATTTTTTGGCATCGGCTGCCTGCGTGTTAATCGAGGCTCAGGGCGAACAGAAGCAAATATAGTACAGTGGTGGTGCTGTGAGATTAGACCCCCTGGAGAGAGACACCAGCTGGGGGAAGGGAGAAGCACTTCATCATCTCTGTGTAAGTCTGGGGATCCCTCGGGTGGCAGCTGGACAGAGCTACACCCTCCCATTGTTCTCCAATTATACTGGCTACACTTTACTCACACAAACAACATATGCACACTTGTACACAAACACAAAATGATATACCAAAATACAGCATAAAGGATCTTGTTGGGGATCAGTTATCGTTTGTGAACTATAGTGAGTCTAGAATGCAACAAACAAAAAGTTTTATATCAGAATATATATATTTTTTTTTATTGTATTTATTTTTATTGTGTTTACTTATTTATTTATTTATTTATTTATTTTTATTGCCAGGTAACAGATTAGCATATGATGGTCTTTTCTTTTACATTTAGCCTAGTTCAAGCTATTGAATAATAATATTATGCCTAGTACTATACATGAAAAATGGCTCTAATGTTTGTAATCAGCTGACTTTTTTCTCCACCAGTAGTACAACTGCATTAATGGTATGTCATGAGCAATGTCAGGAGGTTGTGCTGATAATCTCAGGGTAATAGACCATGCCAGTGCCTGAGGTTTAGAATAAAATAGCAGCTGCAGCTTTCTCTGCTCCAATGCCTATTAGTGAATTAACATTCGTGTGAAGCACATACTCAACCAGCTCATTAAAATATTTTACATGTGCAAGCTTCTTATTATATAACAACTTATAATCATACATAGGCCATAGTGAATGAATGACTCTTTGTGAAGGGAAGATATAGTAATCCCCCAGTGACACTGAAATCTCTATACAGGTCAATTGAAAAAACAAACCCTGGTCTAATGAAGTTGAAGCTTTCTGAATCACTCTTTGAAATTAAACTCTGAGCTGTCCTACTTTAGCATACTGGATAATCTCATGTTAGATTAGCCATTTTTATTATGACTCTGTCACCAACGGCATCTGCCCCACAGCATTCACACAACCATCAGTCTGAACACTTCCTTACTTTTAATATTTCATAACTAACAGTTTTACACTATAATGCGTTACAGACCATTAGTTGTCTTGACTTGCAATAAAATGGCCTGCAGCCAAAAAGTGGGTAAAAATGTCTAGCAGTATTTAGATTAAAAGACTGATACAGTATTACTGGTATGTCAGTATATGTTGTACTGAATTTTCTCAAAAGGTCAGTAAGATTTTTTTTTTATATATAAAGAAATTAACGCTTTTATTCAGCAAGGATGCATTAAATTGATCAAAGTGACAGAGACCTTTATATTGTTACAAAAATAATCCATTTTTAAATAAATGCTGAGAAAAATTAACGAATCCTGAGAATAATTATCAACGGTTATATTATTATAATATAAAGGAACACAACTGTTTTCAACATTGATTAATGAAAAAGGTTTCTTGAGCACCAATATATGTATGTCTGTCTGAAGGATCATGTGACACTGAAGACTGAAGTAATGGCCACTGACTTATTTTAAAATATATTCAAAAGGAAAAGAGTTACTTTAAACTGTAATAATATTTCACAATATTAGTGTTTTTACTGTATTTTTAATCAATTAAATGCAGGCTTGGTGAGCATAAGAGACTTCTTAAAAAAAATAAAATAATGGAAACTAAACTTTTTGAATGGCAACAACGAAGCACTGCTATGGATCTGCTATTGTTGTATATCCTATAAAATACATAATTCTGTAATTACTCTCTCTAATTCATGATTCTTTATGTGACTCTCTGTCTCACATTCTGCCCCTGAACAGGGATCATCTGCTTTGAGGACTGAAATAGCACTCATGATCCTCCAGGCAGTGAAAAGATGTTAGTTCGGATCCAGAATCAACTGAGGATTCAGACATCAGAATTGCAGACAGACAATGTGTGTTCAACTTCCACTGATCTAAAGCTAATCAATTCACATCATTACAATGTTGGTCAAGCCACAGTGACATCGTTTAAATGACATCATACATAACTGGAGTTCATTTGTCCAATGAAAGAGTATCAGACCAGTGGAAAGAAACAGATCAGCAGAATTAGCAGAAAGACTTTGTTGGGCCAAACAAAGTTAGCTTCCAGGTGTCTTTTTTTTCTTTTTTCTTTTTTTTTTACAGCTTTTTAAAATTTTTGAACATTATACACATGAAATATTGCCGTATAATCATTGTCACAGATCCATATACTCATAACAAACAAACACAAGACCAGTCCACACAGATTCAACATCATGTTCTGCATTTCCCAAATCTTTTTCTCTTCACTACCGGCCCGTTTGGACTCGTGAAACAGCTGGTGTGGGTGGGGACCTGGGCAACCAGCCATGTGGACTCCCCTGAGACATTATTCCCAACAAACCCCGGACCACCACCTGGTCAAGGCCCTGCTTCCATCACCCCTGTAGTCTGGATGGTACCAGGGAGGATGGACCAACAGGCAGGCAAATAGGCAGAGGGATCAGGGACATCAGGGACAACGTGTGTGCGCCGCGCCACCCCCTACTGTTCCCATTCAGATGATGATGTCATTAAAGCTTACATCAGCGCTCATAAATTCACTCATGCATCCAGCCAGCCAGCAGTTAAAATGCACTAAATTAAATGAAATCCCTCAAATATGATCAGTTTTTATGCTGAATCATATGGCCAAACAGAATCAAATATTCCAGACAGCCATGTAGTATATATCTGAAAATGAACTATAAACATATTGTTATATTTGATCTATGTTGGTTGTACGACATATGTGATTCAAATGTCCTTTCCTTCGTGATGATTATATAAGGGTATGTTCTCCTGCTTGTACAGCTCTGTATTCTGTGAAGCAGCGAAAACATTAATCATATCTGACTTGGCTGCTAGAAATAAGGTAACCCCCCCATCCCCCATCCCACAGTTATTATATTAAGAAGAACATATATGATGCTTTATATGCAACAAACACAGAGCTCTTTCTAAATGCACATATTCTTTATCATACAACATATCATTCATAATCTCGGATCCAAAAGAGTTTTGAATTGTAATATACGGTTCAGGTCATTATTAATAATGGCTGCACTGTAAATGGGAAAACTGTGAGTTGTTATCTTTAGGATCTATTTTTACCTGCTTTGACCTTCATTGGTGTTAAGCCAAAATAGTGAAGTCAATATTTACATATATATATATATATATATATATATATATATATATATATATATATATATATATATATATTCAATGTTTTTAGCGTTAGTAAGTGTTAGATGATTGCAAATGTTAGTTATTTTGGAAAGAGGTTATATTCTGTAAATGATATAGCCTAGCCCTCATAGACTTACACCTTAATTGTATAATGTTACAGTATACCTAAATCCAATAACATGACTAGTTCACTAGTTAAACCAATTAGTGGCCAGTTCAAAATACAGGGCTCATAAATCACATTGCACTAATGGGATATAGAGCAAAAGTAGGCGTGCTTTTCTCCACAGTGTGAACATACCACTTGCTTTTACTAGAACCTCGCGTTACCAGTCACAGATTGTCAGGATTATTCTGGTCGATCAATATACTATCTTGAATAGCGCTGCCTACCAACACTAAGAGGCTGAAATTGCATTATGGGAGGAAATGCTCCTCCCCAGACCAGATGAGTGAAGTCATTATACAAAATATCTCTTGCAATGGAAAATACAGTGCTTTTCAACATGACAATACACAATTACCTTCTAATGCAGCAACAAACATGGGTCATGCCATGATGACAGATGTTTGCCATGTAAATTGTAACTGCACAAACTCCACTATAAGGGGTAGCCTATTCTCCATGTATGAAATTATTTTGGTTATTTCTCATCCCATATGACAAAAGAAGTGCTCATTCTCTAGCCTACCAAAATATAAACAAATGAAGGCTTCTGGCAGTTTGTCACACCTCAACAACTGTCAGCTCTATAGGGTAAATGTCCTCTTAAGGCCCAAGCCTTAATACTCACCCCAAGAGATCAGATGAGCAGAGCTATCTATGGCCGTCTGACTATGTCATGTATTAGTACGGCACACAGTTAAACTAAACACAACTAAGTGCCATTCTGCCACAATATAGGCTAATTCTCTCTTGTTGTTATGAATTGCCTGACCTTTTAGCAGGTGGGCGTACTGTGTGCACTGTCGTTATTTTAAATGGCTGTATAGTGACATCTTGTGGTTCAATTACAGCAAGCACGTGCAGGAAATTTCCCCTCATAGTTCAACTATTATGCGAGAAAAGCTTGAAGTATTCTCTGTTGCTAGTAAACAAATCGGTTTTACTTCAACTATGAGCCCTTATGTCCCTGTAGACTACAAATAAACTTTAAAACACACAATGTCGCGACACTAACTTGTTTGTGCACTAACAATGCCAACAATTAATGTAGAGAGGAATTCTTTCATTTTCGAAACGCCATTAGTATTTCCACTTATTATATGCGTTTAATATAGGATTCCGTGGATTAAATGACACTGTAATTATTATTATTATTATTATTATTATTTCATGGGGAGAATGACCAACCTCGCTAACGCTATCATCATAGCTAGCATTTTATTTATTCGAATTAAAATACAGCATTAGAAATATTGCCACGCTTTTTGCGTATAGGCTAATTGAAGAACATTTTTTCTTGACTGGAAATGGCATGTAGTAAAATGAAAGTGAAATTTACCTTGACTGTTCTTTGTATTTCTACATACTGTGTCATATTTAATCTCAAGCATGCTCTTCAGTGACGTTTCTCCATACAAAAAAAAAAAAAAAACTTTATTGAGGCAAAAGGTTTGGCTGTGGACCAGTCGTGTCACATGTAAATGTTTTTCACTTGTTTAGATATAATTTTAAACTAACAATTTATATTTGGATATGTTATAATTGTTTTGTGCAATTAAGTCGCCTATTGAAAGTTTTTGTCTGGAAAAGCATGAAACAATAAATACAATTTAAAAACATTTTTTAAAGAAGCGAAAATAAATAAAAAAGTCTTATTTAAAAAGATAATTTTACAAATAAATGAAACTGTATCTATTTAATTACATCCAACTCAGGGACAAACAGAACACTCTCGACAATATTTAAATAATGTATTGGGCTCCATTTCTTTTAATTATGACTGAGAAATAACAATCCCACTGTACATTAAATCGGATTATTTCAGATTATTTATTTAGTGCAAGGCCTGCAGTTTATTTGGGACATTTAAAGATTCGGTCAGCGGAAAACAAATGGCCTTCTGTTACACAGAGGCTCAGGCTCAATAGTTATACAAAGTAGGTTCATTAAATTCTGAGCTTCATTAAACAAAGACATTCTTCACAATTATGAAAGGGATTCCAAAGTGCAGCCAAACTAATTACTTCTGCTAACAGCTGAAGGTTATCTGTTTATGTGCTGTCTCATGACTGCACAACTTCTCTCAAGAGACTCAATAACAAAACAGAGTCACAGGATATACTTTATAGAGAAGTTATTATTATTATTAGCTCATTTTAATTTCCTGAACAAGATAAACATCATATATAAAACAATTGTATTCTATGGCTCTGCTGCACAAACAGCTTCACTGAGACCATTAATGATCACAGATATACTGATCACTTATATACAGAAATTCATTCAGAAAGTTCATACTCCAGCACTAGCAGCGCACTTACAGAGTGGATGGTAAACACTTATCTAAACATATGTTTTCAAACTCTGATGTATGTGAATACCAATGCATGCCAAATTCCTAACACATATTGCTGGCCTTGGCACATAACGGGATTGAGTTATTACGTGCTGATAATGATAATAACACCCATATAGATGCACTGACTTCATTCCCATAACAAACCTTCAAATATTAAACATTCTGTTATGGCATAATCCTCATACCTGGAGGCATTCGTGGCAAAACAGAAGGGTGCAAACCATTTCATTACAAATCATACAAACATTTGCAGTTTAACATTACTATATGCTTGAGTTTATTATATAGGCTAACAGAAGTGAATACAGGCGGTTTACCTCAGACTGTGTTACATTAGTTTACTGCTAGTATAATGCTTGAGCAGGTCAAATGCCTGGTAAACGGTATGTTCCTCGCACCAGGAGTCTATTTATATCTGATTGTTTTTACTGTGCAGACAACCAGCCAACGTTCAGACTTTCCTAGACTCTGCTCTATGTGAGGGAAATGATCCTTTCAAGCGTGGATTATGTTTGTGTTATAAATGTACTGTCATGAATACACCCATGCGGGAAGCACATAAAAACACGGCACTGTTATAAATAACAGCTGCAATGGTGCTCAGCTGTGATGTACAGATAAATTATTTGTGGAGACTACAACGCATACTTTGCAACAGATACACTCATAGAACTGAAGTACATTTGTAAACTGATAGTCTCTCTCTTAAGATGCCCTATGATGGAGACGGTCAGTCTGAGAGCAGCCATATATGGCTAAAACCTTTGCTCTCTCATCAAGCAGAATATGAGAACATATTTGCAGGATGAGTTGTCGGCGTGAGGCCAAGCCAAAAACAGGATAAATCCAGAATTCCCTGACACTGAATATACTCACCCACTGGAAGTCCCTCACAGTCTGACATTATGGAGTAAAGTGGAAAACTCTCTCTGAATGGATGGTGTCCAACTCAAAACTCTGACGATGAAACAAACAGCTCTTTGAGATTGCGCACACCATCAGACCTCTGCTTCTGTCCTGCTGCTGAGAACCATGGGATGCAAAGAATGCATATCAAGCACTCGTGGCCCTGGACACTATTGGACGATAAATGTTTACGCCCTCCCTCTTCCCTCTGGACGCAATCCATTTAATCTAACCGGGCCTGCTAGTGCTACACCGACAGGCTCCATTCCAGGATACAAATGTTGTCACTCTAGCTATTTTCAAGCCAGCTGAACCCATCCAACTCTAAATTTACCAGTGGCTTCAAATGGGTAACAGCAATTTGAAGTTTCATTTCTCGTTCAAAAAAAGAATCATAGACAAAAGGGAATTGTTTATGTAATGACTATATTGTATCAATGTCACATGTGTATCATTACAGGTTTTCTGAATGGCTAAAACGCTAAACCCCATACTCTGAACCAAATTCTCAATAGCTTAAACCAATTTTTCGAATAAATCACTCTTTCTGTAAAACCTTATACAAGTTCTGGCAGTTAGACACCATTTAATCTCATGCGCTCTTTTTGCAAAACTGTAAACACATTCTCACCCACTAAAACACATTTCGCACTGTGATGCACTTGTGTTGCAAAATGGTAAACACAAGTGGCAAAAGTTAAACACTACTAAAACACAGTTGTCATTGTTTACACACAACGACTCAAGATTGTTCACGTGTTTCTAATGACGTGAGCAAACCAACTGTACAAAATAAGCCAGTTCACAGGTGGCATAGCACTGAATGTTGATACCAACAATATACTGTGGAAACCATCTAAAAAGTAGAGGAGGGAGAGTATGTGTAGAGGTGGTGGACAAGGAGGATGAGGACGAGGATGTTGTCAAGGCTGGATCCGGCACACTAGAGGGGTTTTCCCTTTGCCTGTCAAGAGACGACATTCCCTGTGATGTGGTCCAAGTCCTCAGGCTGGACCCAACATGAAGACGTCATGCTGAGGCAGAATGAATCTCTCATGACCTTGATTTTGCAGTTGAATTCTCACTCACTAAAGCACATTTCGCACTGTGACACGTGTGTCGCAAAACGTTAAACACAGGCAGGCAAAAGTTAAACACACACAACTACAACACAGTTGTCCTTGTTTACACACAACAATTCAAAATTGTTCACTCTTATTTTTTTACGATGTGATCAAACCAACTGTATGAAATATGAGCCAGTTCAGAGTGCACAGGTGACACAGGTGCGCTGATGGAAACAATCTGAGAGAGGAGGAAGAGTATGTGTAAGAGGAGGATGAGAAAGAGCAAGATGTGGACAGTGTTGTCAAAGTGCTGGATGTGTCAGACTAGAAGGTTTTTCCCTTCGTCTGGCAAGAGACAACATTGCCTGTGATGTGGACAAAGTCCTCAGGCCAGAGCAAGCAGGAAGACATGATGTTGAAGCAGAATGAATCTCTCATTGACCTTGATGTTGCAGTTGCACAACTTACAGTATACCGTAACATGCTTTTAATTTAGAGTTTTATTTGAGCTTTTTGGATTTTGCAGTTGGACTGCAGTATTTTTAATCAATAGGCTACTATACTTGCAGTGCATACAATATACAATATATTCACCTTACTCATTAGCAATTATTATACTTTATGTAATTGCAAAAATTGTTTACGGTATACAATACTTTTTCAGTAATGTTCAGGATGCTGTGTTCTCCATTTTTTTCTGTAGTGTCTAATGAATGATCTGTAGTGTTTATTTAATTGACTCATATGTGTATGATCTGAAAGCATTGTTTGATTTTGAGCACATGTGAAATGGTTTTGAGCCGATTGTTTGATTTTGCCAGAAGAGTCAGAAGTTCTCTGAATGTAGGTTTTGAGAGAGTGGGTGAGGGTTTCGAGAAATGAGAAAGAAAGAAAGAAAGAAAGAAAGAAAGAAAGAAAGAAAGAAAGAAAGAAAGAAAGAAAGAAAGAAAGAAAGAAAGAAAGAAAGAAAGAAAGAAAGAAAGAAAGAAAGAAAGAAAGAAAGAAAGAAAGAGCTTGTTAGTGACACATTTTGATTGCACATCTACATTGTGAACACAGTTCGTAAGGACACCGCCAGATGGCACTGTTGGAGAAAAGTTAGTTTTGAGAGCTCAATTTATTTGGATGTTTTAGATTTGTGCTTGAAATGGAAAACACATCACAAGAATCAACTGTTTTCAGTTAAAGGAACTAATAGGATATTCTCTACGTTTTAAGTGACGTAATCAGTGTTCCCTATAGCGCTTTTGTCTTTGTAGCCTAGGCTATGCCTCAACCCTATCAACACCCTTCATTATTACAAAGCTGTTAATCTCAAGCATGCTGTAATCATTATTGGAATCTTTTAATAGTTCTTTAGATATTTTTAGATTTTCTGATCAGCATCAATTGTATTTTGCATTTTAGAGAGTTCATGATAGGTTACAGTAAACTAGGCCAGTG
The DNA here is from genome assembly GCF_949152265.1 of Phoxinus phoxinus. Classification (NCBI taxonomy): domain Eukaryota; kingdom Metazoa; phylum Chordata; class Actinopteri; order Cypriniformes; family Leuciscidae; genus Phoxinus; species Phoxinus phoxinus. Next base: position 25,126,960 of record NC_136888.1, read on the forward strand.
TTTGACTTTCAAAAATGTGTTTACTTTAGGGGAGTCTATCTGAAAACACTAAAGGTCAATCTTAGGTCCCCATCAACACATTGGTTTCATCCGGGATTTTTAGAGATGTCAGATTATGAGGTATTGCTGTATTGTTTAGGCTGTTGATATTGCCAGGGACTTACATAAGAAAGTCATTCACATGACTGAGGCTCTGAATCATGGCTCTTTGGCTCAGTCCCCATTCTCTGCTGGACTTCTGTAGACCCTTTGAAACCTCCACATGGTTGAATCCTTATTTGCTCACTCTCTCCAAACGTAACTTTACCCAACCTCAACCCCCACTGCAACAGCAACCCCTCCAGCCTCTGAGTTTGGATCAGTCCATCTTGTTTTCTCAGAGTAATCACTGAAAATTACTTTTACTGCCCTAATGTACTCCTGAAACACACAAAATTGGTGCCCATTATTACAAATTGATCGTAAAAAGTCTGAGACTCACGCTAAGTAATGTTTAAAGAGGCCCTTGTACACATATCAGAATTGACAACACCAAAGATTACGTGTCTTTACATATTAAGTGTAATTAAAAAGAAGGTGGATATTTCACCTCAGGCGAGTCTTAAGTCGTACGGGGAACCAATGCCAAAACCTCCCTGACAGGAATGACAGAAAGACAGTTTCGTGACTCATTCCATTTGGCTGTGATTTGCATTTAATTAATATTCCTCAAAGAAATGTACTGGCTCTATTGTAACAATGCTGACTAATGAACTCCTAATGGTGTCAAATTTAACAGTCTTCTGACTGATTCCTTAACTGTTTTATTGATATTGGGGCAATCTGCTAATTACAGTAGAGACTATTGAATAAACAACCCAGGATTTCTGGGGCCTCATTTATAAAGCTTGCGTACACACAAAACGGGGCTGAAAACATGCGGACGCCAGTTCCTGCGCAAAAGGTGGGATTTATAAAGAAAAACTTGACGTGAAGCGAGATATGCGTGATATGCGCACCTCCACGCAAACTCTGACCCATGCGTACGCACATTTTGAAGACAAAGCAGTTTGGCGACACTGGTGGTAAGTTGAGGAATTGACTGCGGATAAAGGGAATTAACCCTTTGCAAAATGGCAAAATTAAGTTTGACATATTTCAATATTTACAATATTTACAAGTTGCTCATAGGTCCCGGTTACAACAAAAAATACAAACTAGAAACTACAAACTTGTTGAGACAAACTTTAAGTTGACTTGAGAAAGCCAGACCAGAGAGTTTGAAGAAGTTTAAAGTAGTTTGATGTTTAAAGTAGGTTAAAGTTTGATAGATAGATAGATAGATTTAGAATGGTAGTTTACTTGAATCTAGGGCTTCAGGGAGTTTATATTTGAGTTTTTGGCTTGTACACTAATGGCCCACCGTAGTCTTGGCTCAATTTGAGCACTCTGCAATGTAAGTCTATGGGATTTTTATGATTTTTAATATTAATTTTTAAGAAAACTGAAAGTCAAATCAGTTTGAAAAGATATAGCACACCAAGTCAGAACAGTCTGAAGGTCTGACCCGAGTTTGGAGTTTGTAGAATTAAAGCTCTAGGAGGAGTTAGAGTTGTACATTTTTAGTAAGAAGAATAATAATAAAAAGTTTAAATAAATTTCAGTAAGTTGGCTTTTCCAAGCCAACTTAATAAGTTTACATAGGATTTGAGTAAGTTGGCTTTCTCAAGCCAACTTAATAACATTAAATCACCATTATGGGTCCTAAAGATACATACATCCATGTTTAGTTTAAAGACATAAAAGGAACTATATGCTGAAAGTACGTAAATTTAATTTCTTTCACTTCCATTCTTAAATGGATGTAGGCCTATCACTCATTATGTTTTAAAAAAGACAAATTTCCTTGCTCCTTTAATATATGCATGGCTAATGAGGTAATTTGCATTGTCTATATATGGTTGAATGTGGGCGGAGAAAGGGCGGTAAATGATTTTTTTTTGCTTGCGCAAATTATCAGTTAGGCTGTGATTTATAAAGTGAAAATTGCGTGCAGGTGTGCGTACGCACGGTTTTATAAATCTGATATTTTTTTGGCGTACGCCATTTTTGGCTTTTGTGCGTACGTACACTTTTAGTAAGGTTCCTACGCACAGTTTTATAAATGAGGCCCCTGGACTCTGTTACAGTCAAAGGAAATAAACAACAGTTCTCATATTTGATTTTGACAAATAGATGTAAATCAGTGGCAGTGTGATAATGTAGAGTTGAAAAATCTGGAGTAACTTGATATAAAGGTAAATATGAATTCAAATGAATTCAAAAATGATCCTTTACTGAATATTCTGAATGATTCAGTTAAATTAAGTTAATTTTGTAATATTTTGTGTGTGTGTGTGTGTGTGTGTGTGTGTGTGTGTGTGTGTGTGTGTGTGTGTGTGTGTGTGTGTGTGTGTGTGTGTGTGTGTGTGTGTACTTTATTACATATATATTGGTTTGAGTAAAATTGTATGAATGTTTATTAAAATGCTTAAAATTTATTTGGGCTACTACTGAACTTTTTGATTTAGTTAAAACTTCATTCATCTTTAAAAAAAATGGTGTAATAGCTGCTATTTAACTTTTTGATTCAGTTAAAATGTTATTAGAGCTGCTATTGAACTTCAAAAGTTTAATTTTAGTTGCAAATCAGTCTGAGACCGAAGAAACAACACAAGTGCCAATAATAAATATTAATCAATAAATATGAAAAATAAAATGTATTATTGTAGGATATACTTTTTCTCAGATATGGATTTAACAAAAAAATATCTTCAATTAAAGGAGTAGTTCACTTTAAAATGAAAATTAGCCCATGATTTACTCACCCACAAGCCAAGGTGTGTATGACTTTCTTCTCTCAGACGAATACAATCGGTGTTATATTAATAAACACCCTGATGCTTCCGTGCTTTATAATGGCAGTGGATTGCAACCATCAGTTTGAAGCTCAAAAAAGTGCATCCATCTATCATTAAAGAACTCCACACGGCTCCGGGGGCTTGATAAAGGCCTTCTGAAGTGAAGCGATGCGTTTATGTAAGAAAAATATTCATATTTAACATGCTACAAAGCAAAATGATAACTTTTTTTTGTTTGGCCGGAACTTAGTTATTTTACATTAAAAAGTTTTAAATATAAATATTTTTTCTTACACAAACTCATCGTGTGGAGTTCTTATATAATGGATGGATGCACTTTTTGAGCTTCAATTTGATGGTTGCAATGGTTGCAATCCACTGCCATTTTAAAGCTCGGAAGCATTAGGGAGTTTGTATTCGTTTGTATTCCGATTGTATTCGTCTGAAAGAAGAAAGTCATACACACCTGCTTGAGGGTGAGTAAATCATGGGCTAATTTTCATTTTAAAGTGAACTACTCCTTTAATCTCTGAGTGATGTCAAAGACATCAAGTAAGCATGTTCTCTAAGTCCCCTGAGAAACTGTCAAACAGCCACAAGGTTAGAAGGCCTTCACAAACAAAAGACTTCCAAGCTTTGATTTCTCTACCAGCTGGCCCAACCGCCTCAGCTCTCTGCCGATGTCTCTAGCCCCGAGCACTCAGGCCAGCCAGACCGAGAATGATTTACAGAAGCTATGTGCCAGTCCACAACAGTGGAAAGGAGACCTGGTGGACCCACTATGATGGATGTCCCTTAACTGTGGCACGACTTAAAGGCATTTGAGGAGGACAGGGAGGAGGAGGAGGAGGAGGGGGCATGAGCTTCAAACACAAAGCACATCAAGCGCTTCACATGTGGGAGTACAAGCAGATATCTCTAGACTTCTGAATTTGAAATGCATACATCTTAAACTTGAGGGTGTAAACATACATATATATATATATATATTTAAGGTTTGAAGTACAGGTGCACATTCAATATAACTAAGGAAACTTATTTTTCGTAAAGTATAGGCTAAATCAGTGGTTCTCAACTGGTTTGGCCATGGAAATTTTTTTTATCAATTTATTTTAGGAATTTGACCTAATTCTTGAAAAAAAGAATCATTCTTATCTTATATACATACATCTTATATACATATATTGGCCTATAAGAATTAGTTTATAGCTATATATATTTGCTTTTAAAAACCAATCAAATTTATTTCATTATTGATTGACTTTATTTAAATAGGCTACACATAAATTGTAAGAATATGACTAATACTGATGAATAAACATACAGCAGTCCCAAACTAGTTTTTATGTAACTAGTAAACTACAAAAGTCATTAAAAAATATACAAAATATCACAGTGAAAATAAAGTGGCATTTTTGGGTTAAGGCAACAATTGTAAATAAATACACAACACTAGCATGAACTGTTAATCAAACATATGGAAACTGCCCCTAATTAGAGACTTTTTTTGTAAAAAGTTACAAAAATAACATACAAATGATGACCACAGATCTCATCTGACCACAGGTACTGAACAAAGCATTTTCCTCAGGCACTCTTTAATTAAACTGCGTCTGGCAGACGAGTCAACAGCTTCCACACAGTTTTTCCAAAATAAAAGTCTTGCATTAGTAAAACATAGAATTACGTTTTATGTTGTTTCTTTGACTGCACAATCCGCAACCCACCAGTCGAGAAACAATGGGCTAAATGATACCATTGATGTCATATTTTATTGAGATTTTTTTTTTATTCAAATGTTATTAAAACATGGTTTTGACTATTCAGTCTCTCCTCATTCAAGTAGACAGGAGCTGTACTTGTATGCCTACCTACACAGAAAAGAACTGCCGGAAGGCATGACCAAAATGGCCAAGTGAACTGCTTTAAAATGACTTTAATTATGCTCTCATAACTGGGACTGCTGAAGCTTATCCTGCATTAGCAGAGCCAATCTACACAAGTCAGAGGAGAGAGCTGAATCCTTTACAGAAATCTCATGAAGTTCCTCACGGCTTTACAAACACAAATGCAACATATTTCTAAAACCACACAAGCTCTGGCTTGCTTTTGGGCTACATATCATTTCCAGATGGAGGTCATGAATAAGAGTGATAGAAATAAGTTGAGTGAAACAGGAAACTAAAGAAACAAAAGGGCAGGGAAAGAGCAGGGCGCAAAAACAATCCAGTTCAACGCCACACAACTGCCCGGCTGTCAGTTAAAACCACAGCAGCATAGAGCCCCACTATGAGACACTGGGAGGTAAGGGCGACAGGAATCTATGTGTCCTTACACTAAAAACAAACAACAGAAATGTACTGTACGTTTCGTGACTTGTGCTATGGTGTGGGCGATGCAACTGTGATTCAGACTGCGATTCAAGAGCCAACACAAATAAAGAATGAAAAAAGAGAAAACAGTTGCCAACATGTTCTTTCATTCTTGACATTGTAAAACATATGTAGTGCTCTTTTTTTTTTAAAGGCTAGAGTGTGTTTTAGACACTGTAGTGTTTCCATCTGTGTGCTGTGATGCATGTGAGTTTGGCCAAAAACAGCTACAAGTCATGTCTGCCATTACCGTGTCAGTATACAAGCCAAGAAAAACACAGCAGATTCCAGAAATTTAATTGTAGGTTGAAAGGTTGCAAACCCCATTTGATGATCATTGTATTTTTTTGTACTTTAAAAACACAGCCACAAAATGAGTGTAGTGGCTTCACTGTAAGGGCAATTGACAAATAAAAATGTACACAATAAAGAAACACTTGTGCCAAGACAAATGTAATATTTATATTAATGTTGATTTCATATATGGTACTGAAAAACTTGTAGCAATAAAAAAACATGTTAATGTGAGTACACATAATTATATATACAGTCATGTGTGAAAAAGAAAGAACACCCTATTGAATTCTATGGTTGTACGTCAGGACATAATAAAAAAAAATCATATTGTCCTAAGCAGGTCTTAAAATTAGGTAAACACAACCTCAGATGAACAACAACACATGATATATTACACCGTGTCATTATTTATTTAACAAAAACTAGGCCAAAATGGAGAAGCCATGTGTGACAAACTAAGTACACCCTTACTGCTTCCATAGGAATTAAGAGTGTAAGTAGCAGTCAGGCGCTGCTAATCAAATGTCTTTGATTAACTGATCATCAGCAAGTGTGAACACCTTTATAAAAGCAGAAGTTTTGGCAGTTTGCTGGTCTGGAGCATTTAGGTGTGTGTTAACACAATGCCAAAGAGGAAAGACATCAGCAATGATCTATAGAGAAGCAATTGTTGCTGCCATCAATCTGAGAAGGGTTAAACTGCCATTTCCAAACAATTGTAAATCCATTATTCTACAGTAAGGAAGATTATTCATGAGTGGAAAACATTCGAGACAGCTGCCAATCTTCCCAGGAGTGGACATCCCGGCAAATTTACCCCGAGGTCAGACTGTGTACTAAAAAACACCCAAGAACTACACCTCAGACTCTACAGACCTCAGATAACACGTTAAATGTGCAAGTTTATGGCAGTACAATTAGAAAAAGAACGGATAAGTATGGCATGTTTGGAAGGGTTGCCAGGAGAAAGCTTCTTCTCTCTAAAAAAACCCAAAAAAAACATGGCAGCACGACTTAGGTTTGCAAATTTGCATCTGAACAAACCACAAGACTTCTGGAACAATGTGCTTTGGACAGATGAGACTATAAAGTGGAGATTTTTGGCCATAATGCACAGCGCCATGTTTGGCGAAAACCTAAACTCAGCATATCAGCACAAATACCTGTCCATCACCCTGATGGAGGGGTGATGATTTGGGCTTGTTTTGCAGCCACAGGACCTGGGCACCTTGCAGTCTTTGAGTCGACCATGAACTCCTCTGTATACCAAAGTATTCTAGAGTCAAATGTGAGGCCATCTATCCGACAGCTAAAGCTTGGCCAAAATTGGGTCATGAAACAGGACAATGATCACAAGCACAAAGTAGAATAAAAGATGATACAAAACTACACACAAAAAAAAAGAGTTGTTTTAAACCAAATTTGCGTCAAATATGGACAAATCCACCCATTGGGTTAACTTTTTAAATTTTCTTTTTAACCCAATTATTGGGTTACATGTTTATTGGGTTAAAACAGCATTTTTTAGAATTTTTAATTATTTAAAATAGTTTTTTCTTCTTTATATCAGGACAGCAAGTCATTGAATGCATGAATCACATATTTAATGTGTTTTAGATTTAATTGTTAGACCCAAACGAAAAACGACCTGTAAACCACCTCACATTATTCAACAGTTTGCGTGAACCTTTGGATAATTCCATCACTGCTGATTTACTCTACATTAAGTCATTCTCATATCAGATAATGTAAAATAATTGCATAAGATCTTATCAGTGGCCAAACCCCAGGAGCACCAGGGGAATGCAAGCAGGACAATGGCTCCCACCTAAACATTCCCTGCCCCTGAAACCATAGCTGGGCTTATCTGTGCATATCTATGTAGTCATGAATGGAAACCCCTAACTAGGGCAGATGGCAGCCCCATTCGTGTGCTAACAGCAGATTTACTTTAATTGTTCCTAATGCTCCTTTGTTTTGGGGCTTCTCCATGAGAAAGGGGGCCCAAACAAGCTGCATTTACATGTAACAATTAAACTATAATGACCCTGCAAGTGATTTATTGGCATGCGTTGGAAAGGTTTTGTGTAAACTTTGCGCTCGGAGATCTCTTCAGAAATGATTGCTAAAACACAAGCAGAGGAGAATGGAAAGGCAGACAGTTGATTTCACACCTGAAAAGTGAATTAACAGAAAGCACTGTGAACATTAAGATGGCAAAAAGGTTTCTGTCGACGTGATCGGAAAACTATCCTTATAGAAATGAAAGACAAATTATTATTTTTTTTTAAAATTTAGTTTATATTAAAAAATGAATAAAACAAAACACCGAATGTAGAACAAACATATCCACACAAATAACATTAATATCTCTTTCTCTGAAAGAAGAAAATGAACACACCCATGGGATGAAGTATGGCGTACTTCCTATACATATATATCAGTTAATACAGGAAAGACAATGGCTCCCACTAAACATTCCTGCACTTTTGTGGCTTCAGCACTTTTCCGCCTATTGACACGGTTCTCAGCACACACTGGCATCCAGCAAAACGCTGCAAACTTCTGGCCTCATTAACATCAAAGTAAATCTGTGAAAGAGCTTGTTTTCTTTTTCCTCCTGCAGGCATTAGCCAGTGTAAAATAGGCTCAATGTCCTTCCAGTGGACCATGCCATGTGAGCGTAGGACAGGAGAAAAAGTTAGAAGGCTGTGTTTTTCTTTCTGCTTTTTCCCTCTTCAGGTTAATTATACCTGAAGGGAAATCCTTTTAAATGCTCCTTGGCAGCGTGTAGGATTGGCAGGGAGATCAAACAGCCATTGAGTAAGATGCCTATAAATATAACACATTCATTTGTCTCAAATTCCCCCCCTTCAGTTCCTCTGGCTTTCTCTTTCTCAAAGCACTGCTCCCGAGGCTTTAACCCTCCTCATGTACACTGCTGAGTTCACATCTGGAACCAGATGGCTGAAGCCACTTCTGAAAGCGGCAAGAAGTCGACCTGCAGACAAGTAAAGGCAAAGAGAGCCCTTGGGTTAGACACAGTCTGTTCCAGACAGACACAACGGTCATGTTTTCAGATGATTTATAATACTGAACAGAGGTAGTCACCGCTTTATTGAAGGCCTGCTCATAGAATAGATATTTATTTGATGTTTCAGAGGTTTTTGTGCTGCGTTTTTCCAAAGCCGAAACGGTCCTGAGGATTTATTGCTACCATTTTCCTTGTAAAACACATTCTTTCTCAAATAACACACTGCGAAAATCATTATTTTAATCATTATTTTTTGGTTTACTGTAGAAGAACATTTATGAGATATTTCAGAGATAACATATCTTGAATGACGTTTATTTTTCATATTTAAATTGTGCCTGTCATCATTATTTAAACCATAAATCTAACCAAATTTAGTAAGGATTATGCTCGACATTTTTTTTTTATTAATTGCTAACTAAATTCAAAAAAAAAAAATCTGTTTTTTAAAAGTACATTTAAAACACTGTTAACTAAATTTGCTAAGAATTATACTTTTTTTAAAGTTCTCAATTTTAAACACACTTTTAACAAATCTAACCAAATGTATTGAATATTTAATATTCATTATTCATAATGTTTTACAAAATATGGGTAACAATTTACAATAACATTAGTTAACTGTCAACTGTCAATTTTATCATCTCTACACTGGTTACCTATTAAGTTCCGTATCAATTACAAAGTATTGTTACTGACCTATAAAGCCCTAAATGGTTTAGCTCCTGTGTATTTAAGAGATCTTCTATCGCCATATATTCCATCGCGCTCTTTAAGATCGCTAAATTCGAGGCTTCTGGTCGTACCTAGGATATCTAAGTCCACTAAAGGAGGGAGGGCGTTTTCACATCTAGCTCCTAAACTCTGGAATAGCCTTCCTGATACTGTCCGAGGCTCAGACTCGCTCTCCCAGTTTAAAACTAGATTAAAGACGCATCTCTTTAGCCAAGCATTCACATGATGCATCTCATACCTTTTATACTACAGTTAAATCAGATCAAATGCATTCATATTAAGAACAGCAGCTACGCTAATTATTTCCCATCTGCCTTTTTTGTTGTTATCTCGGGACGCCTGTCCCGAGATAACTCAAATAGAGTTCGTCAGCTCCAGTTATGTATCCAGCCTCTCATGGAGACTTCAGATGCCCCAACGCCTGTGATGAGACGACTCGACGCCTGTGAAGAGACGACCCAACGCCGGCGATATGTTATGCCCTAAATTTCATGATTAACTAACTGTATTTTTGTATGTATATTTTTGAAATGCATTTTCTGTAAAGCTGCTTTGAAACAATGTGTATTGTGAAAAGCGCTATACAAATAAACTTGAATTGAATTGAATTGAATTAACTACCATAGCAGTGATGCGCGGGTCAATGTATAAACAACCCGCACCCGACCGACGTTTTCAATAACCCGCCCGCAACTCGGACCGCAAAAAAAAAGAAAGAAAATATTGTACCCGACCCGCTTCCTGACCCGCGTTTTTTTAAAGTAGCTATAGTAAATGCTCATCGCGTCATGGGCCATAGACGGAGGAACTAGGGGTGCGCATTTTTCTGAATGCTGTACGATATCGCCTAGTGTTTTGTAATAAAGGCTTGATTTATTCATTTAATTCGTTTCATTTTCTTAACAATTAAGATGCTGCATGTGTTTATCCAGTCTAATCGAAGTGCGCGTTTCTCCCCCGACTTTCCCAACAAAAACCCCGCCCCCTAGCAAATACATAAAACTGACATTACTGAGCTATATGCGTTTAAAAGTAGCCTATTAAAATGGCACAATGGCATTGCTCAGTTCAACGTGTTGGGAAATCGGGCATTTTGTCCCGCGTCAGCTTTTATTCAAAAGTTAATAACCCGCTCATTTTGGATCAACCCGCGCATCACTGTACCATAGGTATCAGTGATGCGCGGGTTGATCCAAAATGAGCGGGTGCCTGCGGTCACCCGCGGTCACCCGCGGTTACGAGTCATCCAAAAATATTTTTAATGATATTCGGGTCGCGGTCGGTCGGTTAGTTTGAAATAAAGATGCCAATTAAACCTTTGTAATTTATATAGTACTAGACACAATGTTCTATGAAATACATAGGTGTACACTTTATTGGCTGAATAACTGCGCGAGGATGACGCACGAGCTCAGTCTGCAACAGAGATGACAGCGGGAAATCCTTATTTACCTGAATGTTGAGCGCGTTATTAACTTTTGAATAAAAGCTGACGCGGGACAAAATGCCCGATTTCCCAACACGTTGAACTGAGCAATGCCATTGTGCCATTTTAATAGGCTACTTTTAAACGCATATAGCTCAGTAATGTCAGTTTTATGTATTTGCTAGGGGGCGGGGTTTTTGTTGGGAAAGTCGGGGGAGAAACGCGCACTTCGATTAGACTGGATAAACACATGCAGCATCTTAATTGTTAAGAAAATGAAACGAATTAAATGAATAAATCAAGCCTTTATTACAAAACACTAGGCGATATCGTACAGCATTCAGAAAAATGCGCACCCCTAGTTCCTCCGTCTATGGCCCATGACGGGATGAGCATTTACTATAGCTACTTTAAAAAAACGCGGGTCAGGAAGCGGGTCGGGTACAATATTTTCTTTCTTTTTTTTTGCGGTCCGAGTTGCGGGCGGGTTATTGAAAACGTCGGTCGGGTGCGGGTTGTTTATACATTGACCCGCGCATCACTGATAGGTATATAAAAATCTTAGTTAATTTCAACATTTACAAATGCGTTATTATAATCAAAGGTTGTATTTGTTAACATTAGTTATTTACTGTGAATTAACATTAATTAATAATGAACAGCTGTATTTTTTATTAACTAACGTTAACAAAGATGAATAAATACTACCGGTAATTAATTTAATAACATTAATAAATAACATTAATTTAACATTAATAAATAATGTTAACTAATGAACCTTCTTGTAAAGTGTTACCAACATGTATGTTGTTTTAAAGATGTTTATATTTGTACTAAAAGACCAATACTTTTTATATATTTGTTTCTGCTGTGATTGGGATCTATTTTGAGTTACAAGTGGCTTTAATTTATTTTAAACTCAAAGTAAAAAGATTGTTTTTGTTTTGAGAAAGTATATGTTATTAAGTTGAGTGTGACTTTTTGCTTCACCAAAGAACAAACCTTGACTCTACTGTTGTAATGATGTAAGTGTAATCTAGTAGTCCAAAGCAAACACTGACCTGTCCAAGTTCTTTCGCTGCTAAGAGAGAAGCTTGTGCACTGTGGATGAGAACTGCAGATGAGCGCCGCCTCTCTGGCACTGTGCACAGACAGCACGCAGCCCTGCTGGTTGTACGACAGCCTGCATCTGTATTCCATATTTGCAACACTCCTCATTCCTTTCAGGACAGCATAATCTGCACAAAGAGAAAGAAATAATGCATCAAAACCATTCCAGGATCCACTCAACACTGTTGTAAGACCCATCTGTAATATATTAGCACGTTCAGAGACTTTAAGAGAAAAGAGTCCTCTCACAGTTGAATCTCATGTTACTACAGTAAATGTGTGAGCGCAAATGTGGGGACAACAAAAGAGCGGTGGCTCTGCCAAAATCTCAAAGTGTGGAAACTTTTTACAAGAGTTGCCGTGAACACGTTTGGACATAAGATTTGAAGATTCTTTGACAATGCTTGGCTGTTTTAATGCCTCCGTGGAGGTTTATTGTGGCCATGTGATTGATTTATGGGTGTCAAAGCTCACATAGAGGTAGCGGGAGAGTCTTACGGGGTACAAAACTTGCCCTTGAAGATGGATTGAGTTGCACGCGTTTTATGACTGAAGTACATCTTCTTTAAGGTGCCGTCAGAGACACATCATGCTGAGAGCTCTGCGTATATCTGGAATGCTTTTTTCCAGTAGTAATGATTGAATATGTATGTAATGAGAGCTGAAAACTGTTTAGAAGTGTAATTCATCACTAAAACCAATGCATTACCTCTTGTTATTGACGGCGGCAAATTCTCCAGGTGCAGACCAGATTTGTACGCATGCAAAACCTCTTCAAAGGCGACCAGGGTTTCATTAATGCTTTGCTTCAAATCCCCTGTGACCAGAATGTAAAAAATAAGCTTTCATTATACAGCCAGTTGCTGTGATAGCCAAGTTGAGTTCATCAAGATGAATTTCACAGCAAAACTCACCTGTGGAGTTCATTATTTGGTGAATAAGAGGTTTCAGCAGTGGGGGGGCTTGATGAGGCAGGAGGTAGGTGAAAAAATACCTGGGGAGGAAAATAATGAATTCATATAATTCATCCGAAACTCTGGCATGAACAGCGGGGTGATAATTCACGCTGCGAGATCAATATGCTACAAGTGATTCCCTGACACTCAGCAGGGTGGAGATTGAGAATTAATCATTACAGGCAAAGAGGGGAGAAGCTGTCCTGGAACTCCCCGCGACGACCATGCCAGATTCTTGTACAACATCTCTTTTTATTATCTGCCTCAGACAATAAAGATGGAATGTGGGAAGTACTCACCTGTAGGCATTGTAGAGGTTCCTCATCTCGTTCAAGCCTTCACAGATTCTCGAGGGGAAGCATCGCAGGGTGAAATTGCGGAGCGGAAACTGCAGCAGGCAGTCTGAGTCCTCCAGACAGGCTGGTTCTTGAATACTTGCATCATCCAAGTCTGTTAGCTTGAGTTCTCCTGACGCCATAACAAACTGCCGAGGCTGGAAATCCAGAAGGGCTACCGATCCCAGCGGCGAGTGCGTCAGGTATTGAAGAAGCCGCACTAAACCAAGACAGACCTGAGTGCAAACACAATCAATATTACTAAAACTGACAAAAACAGGCCCATGCTGTAATCATTTGTGAATGTCGATCAGTTTTTGTACAGGTAAAACCTATATATACTATTAAATAATTAGTATTATAATTACTATATACTACTATTAAATAATTAAAATGGTCAGTTCATTTGTAACCAATTTTATTAACCAATAAAACTTAAAAACACATTGTTATAGATATTTAAATTATAGATATTTTTTGTATATTAATATATTATATAATTATTATTTTTATTATATACTGGTTTTACTGACAGTATTTCTGAGATACATGTATTTGAGAGACAGCATTATATAAAGCTTGTTTTCAAAGAATGTGTGAAAGTGTATTTTGTCACTGCACTGGTAGAATGTTCCACTTGTTTGTAACTTGTTTAAACTTAAAATGTGAATTAAAAACATGATATTTGCATTGTGAATAGCATTGATTTTTTTCTTCTTCTTTTTTTTGCACCTACTTTTGATGTATTGTTTTACACCCGAATTTCCCTCGGGCATCAATAAAGTAAGTTGATCCTTCTATATGCACAACGTAAACTACATAAATCTGTAAATATGACCTGTAGTTTCACTAACTAGTCTTCACCATTATCCATAGTTTTTTTCTTATATAATGTTTTAACACTGGAGAGCATAGCAATGGTATCAAGTCCCCTTTGAATAAGAAAGCGTAGCCACGGCTCTTTAAAAACAGAGGTGGATGAAACCAAACACCTTTTGAATAACTCTCGACCACGTGTTAAGACATTTCAGAGAAGCTAAGGATGTCAAAGAGACACTCGATTACAGCCCTTTAGCTTAAACGCATTTGTCATCGTCAGAACCTATCAAAAATCAAAGGCACAGAGTATCAGCACCTGCTTCTTGTATACCAAAGTGAACGTGAAAGAAAATACTCTCTCGCCTCGTGAAACTTGGCATCTCTCCCTCAAACAGTGCAGAGAAATTATCAGGGTAAAGAAGAGTAAAAGGATGGACATCTGAGACAGACATCTGTCCCTCGGTACTATTTGATCAGGCTCAGTTGGTATGGAGATGGGGCTTCAGTTAATCCACCCAAGCTGAAGAATTCCATCCACCCCCACCTCAGGTATGCCCTGTGGGGGGACAGTGGGTGGGGAATCTCTGATTAACACTCCATAGGAGGCCTGGGGGGTGGTGCTCTTACCCGAAAGCGCTCTTCCCAGGGGCTCTGCAGGAGCTGTATCATCTGAAGTGGCATCCCCTGCTCCAGAACTGTTGTGATGCCACCAACCAGAGCGCTGTCCTGACATTGACCTTTCAGCTGGAATGAACACATAAAGTTCAGTAGATGGATAAACTGGTGCTAAATGCAATGCGTGGCACATATTAATCCTTTAAACAATTGCATATCTAAAACATTACATAACAACAGCACAACCTGGAGAGTAAGTCCAAGTTTTTCTTACCTCTACAATGTTGGGGTGCTGCAGTCTCTGCATTAACACAATCTCCTTCCTCAGTTTGAAAGAAACAAGCTCATGACAGCCCTGTGAATCTTTAAAATCGTCCATGCACAATCTCATGTCAGTGCCCTGATGGTTTACGGATTTCAGCGCCACAAATAATCCTCGCGGTAACTCTGCTTTTAACACGGTTTTAGTGTAACCTGAACCAAGAAAGTCAACAGCTTTTATGCCACTAAGTTCTTCACAACCAATAACAGTCTTAGCATTGATATAGTTTACACTGCCACTTGTGGATAATTGTGGATCCTTAAACCCTTCTAAAGATTTGATATTATCAAATGTAATGTCCAGGAGCTCAAGTTCCTGTTGTCTTTCCTTAAGTTGTTGGAGTAATCTCTCGCGCTCTGGAGTTAAACCATCTGGGCGGGCAGCATCACCAAAAGGTTTGTTCTCCTGGAGACCAAAGTGCCATTTTTTCAGAAAAACTGTTAAAGAAAAAAACAACAAAGCAAGAAGGAAAAAAGTGCAAAAGGGATTCCTTGAGAAAGTCATGGTAAGTTCTTGTAAATCCAGTCTGCACTGTCAAAATCCAACACGGTGTGTTCGGTCATACTTCTCTCTGGCACGGACAGAACGTGCGCACTGTAATTTAGTGTAGTAACTGTGAGCTGTGGTAACGCCCCTGGGCGTGTCCTACTGCTCATGGCCAAATAATCACCTCCCACACAATGCAACCTCAATTGACACACACACAAAAGACGCTCTGTGTTTTTTACCATTTCATTGACCTTTTGAAGGATGTATGTTAAAGATAATATACATTCAGACGGCCATTATCGCGAAAATAAATCCTTACAGGGTTCAGGCAAGAGGCGAACTGACTGTTAGTGAACGAATAAATAAATAAAACACACTAACATGAAACATTGATTGCTTGAAGTACAATTATTAGATTATCTTAGATAATAGCTTAAAGAGTCCATTACAACATTTAATACATTACTACAAAATTAATGTAAAGCCTAATGTTTTTAATAATCTGCAATCCGAGTTACTGTTTACTGTCTAGTTAGCAAAATTATTTAGCTTTCATGTTCTATTTTTATTTATTTTTTGTCATTCAGCTTATCTTTACTTATTTGTTGTTCTCCTGAGCAAAGTTTCCGTTTTATTGCTTTAACTGGGTACCGTAATCTTAAGCATTTTTTACTATAAAATCAATTGTGTCCTTCCAGAGCATTTTTTATTACTGTCGCAAGACGGCGCAAATGAGCTATTCTAACTTGCGTTAGATCATCAGGATCACATTCGCACTTGTACATTAAATAGATCCGTAATAAAGAAATATAATTTTAATGGGGTCTTTAAAAAAAATTATGATATGAAGCAACATTGTGGGACAATGGAAAGAAATCACAGAAAAAAAATTGTATTAGATATTATTAAATAATATTACTATTTTGCACCAAATGCTGTATATGACAATCTAATAGAATGATGTTATGTCTAACTTGACCTAAATTAACTTAAATGTTAAGTAAAGGGGGTCACATTATGAAATAAATGTTTTCTCCAAAACACGTTGGGAACAATTATTTGCCCATTTCTTTAAAATACTTTTTGCAACCTCCTTTTTCCAATATAACAGCTCTGAGTCTTCTCCTATAATGCCTGGTGAGTTTGTACACCTGACAAGAGATCAGAGACCATTCCTCCATACAGAATCTCTCCAGATCCTTCAGATTCCCAGATCCATGTTGGCACTTCTCTTCAGTTCAGCCAACTCATTTTCTATAGGGTTCAGGTCAGGGACGAATGGCCATTGCAGATGCTTGGTTTTGTGCTCAGTGACCCATTTTTGTTTTGATTTTGATGTTTGTTTTTGGATCACTGTCCTGTTGGAAGATCCAAACATGGCCCATTATAAGATAGCAGAGGTTGTCAGGTTTTGATTTATTATTAGTTGGTACGCTATTTGATCAAATCCATGATGCCCTGTATCTGAACAAGATGTCCAGGACCTCACAGCATTAAAAATACAGCAGAGTATTTCATTTTACACAAGGGGTACTTTTTTATCCCTGTGTGCACCAAACCCATCTTAAGTGTTTGCTGCCAAAAAAGCAAAACATTTAGTTTCATCTGACATACATACATACATACATATACATACATACATACATACATACATATATAGGCTATAATATACTGACAAATTCAAACAATATTTTTAAGAGATGCATAATCAATAAAAATGCTTTTGAGGCAGTTCTCGAGAACAATAATATGCAATGTTGGTAACCCTAACCCTATAACCCTAACCCATTCACTTCCATTCTGGGGGAAAAAAATACTATGGAAGTCAATGGGGGCTGTCACCTGTTTGGTTACCAGCATTCTATAAAATATCTTATTTTGTGTTCAATAGAACAAAGAAACTCATTTTGGGGGGAACTATCCCTTTAATGTGCATCACTCAGAAACTGCAAGGTGAGCTTACCTCTTTATGTCAGTAGGTGGTAGCAAAGTATATCTTAGGCCCACCATGTAAAACTTCCTTTTATCTTTAAACATAAATACCAAAGATTTAATTTTCAAGTTTTTTTTTTTTAGATTGTGTAGGGGAATATTGGTTACTAAATACAATATTAGGATGCGTGTACCACAGATGGTGAAAATGCATCTCACATGAACAAAACACTCTCATCCTAAATGTTAAAAAATACATCATGGGCCTTTTATTAGGCCTGGTATTAATATACTTATTGCATGATTCTATTGCAAATGATCGGCTGACACACATTACCGTTTACAAATGGTATTAACATGCATTTCATATGAGATCAGATTTCATCATAAGGACTTAAGGTCTCATTCATTTTAAGGTTCAAAAGGAGGTGAAAATCCTAAAACATATAGATGTGATAAAGTCACTCACAGTTATTATCTTAACACATTATATATAAATGTGGTCCAATTTTTGTTGTACAGTTGAAGTAGTCTTAAAACGTAACATTTCCTCCACTTAGTGTCTGACGAAGAATGAATTATAGTTGCTTGCAGTATTATTGAAAGCGTTTTTATAACTATAAAACTTTTACTGGAATAATGTGCGCAAACAGTGACACTAACACCAATCAAATCCACCCGGACACATTATTTTAAAACCAAACACAGTTTAGAAACACAGCAAATAGAAATGTTATTTCACTCATACATCTCTTGCCACTAAGCCTTTTCTCACTGCTTTTTTATTAAGGAAATGTGTCTTTCTGTCTTGAAATACACCAAGGAAATAAAACAACAATGTATAGCACTCACTGGGAGAAATGTGCCACTAGAGATTACTATGACTGCCAAAACAGAAACACCCATGATCTGAAGCAAACATGCTCGAATGGATCCAGAGGCAACTGCGCTGTGGGCTTAACACATATCATGTCAAAACTCGTCGAGTTAAGGCGCATGTGAGAAAGGGTCTTTTTCTAGCACACTGTCTGTAGAGAATAGTGAGTCATAATAATAAATAATATATTACTTCGGTGCCATTTAAATTTGTAATGAATTTCATTATAGTCTCATCATCTCAGCTCAGTGTGTGATGTTCCCTTTCTGCCTGTCAAACATAAAGCCCAATAACTGTGTAAAATAATGCTGCCTTTCTCACAGTCGTATAACATTATAAATACATGGTCGTTTGTATATAAAATGGATATTCTCAGCAGTATCTGATATAAATGGTTATATCACTTATATTTATCAGGATCTGCTGGGCCAACCACTCTTTGTAACCAAACCAACATTAGCTTTTGAAACAACAGAAACGTTTCCACCATTATTAGCCAGGAAAAGGGGACCTGCATGCCGTTAAATAGCATATTATAGTTTTATCTTGTAACAAATTTAAATGGTAAAATAATAATAATAAATTGTTGGAAATTATAATGAAGGCCCTTGAGAACAGTTCTCAGGAAATCTACCTAATTTACTCTTGTGTGAATGTATTCTGATTTTACTGAGTTTGCTTTTTTCCCCAACAACTAAAAAAAATAACGCGATTTATAGATTGTCATGACAGAATATGCTAATAATTTACTAGAAGATAGTTAACTCCACATTAGCTACATAAATTCATCAACTAACCAGAAATGTCCTGTTGCATGTCAGTGCCTGTGGGTGAGGTAAAAGGACACGGATCTTGAAGCTCCGCCTCATTTGCATTTAAAGGGACAGACACAAAACGGTGCGTTTTTGCTCACCATCAAAAAGTGAACGATTTTAACATGCTAGACAAAAATATCTGTGGGGTATTTTGAGCTAAAACTTCACATACACACTCTGGGGGCATCAAAGACTTTGGGGCATACGTGTTTACTGGCGTGAGGAAGGCAACCTTTCACGGATCACACATCACAGCAATAGCAAACTACCACCATCCAATCAATTCCTGATGGACAAAATTAAGTCCAGCCCTCGGATTTACTAATTGGAAGGAAAGGACTTGAACGGTTATTGTTTGAACTATAGATGTTTGAAACCAACATAGCTAGATAAAAAGCATAGGCTAATTGTATAGGCCTAATTTAACTTTTGACTCAAAACCATAAAGTTATTAATGAGATATAGACCACTATATTCCCTCATATTTAATTTGACAGTTAAACATGATAACTAGGAACTTAAGCCTACCTATTGCATGTAGGCTATGCAGCAAATTATTGCGGTCAGCTACCAGGTCACATGACATGACTTTGGAAAAGAATACCAAATCATTTACAATTTGTATATGGCTTTGGCTGCAAACCCTTGCAGTGTTAACGCGATGTGGTTTTGTTCTCCAGCACCACCCTCGGGTGAACAGCGCGCGCTCAACTCACTGTCAACACCTCAGATCATCACACGATGAAGCAGCCTCCATATACACACTAACGCAGCCTTCGCCTTCAACAGCACGAACACAACCCGATACGATTGCATTTCTGCACAGAATGAATGCCTACATCTGATAGTGACAGGCGGATATTAAAACACTAAAGCATGGATACCGTGTCTATTTCTAGAGAGCGTGATGATGCTGAAATCACAGATTCAGCCACGACAGAGGGACCTTCTCAGGAAGAAGCTCAAAGGTACGTGTATACTGTACGCTACTATATGTGATATCAAGGATTATAAGGCTAATTGTTGCAGGAAATGTGTTTGTGAGCGAACGTAAGTCATTTAAAAGGTTGCTTTTGCAAATATTCAGAAATAATGAACGTCGCTTTTAAAGGTGTCTCTCTATCAGACCCACTTTGGCTTTTGTTTACAAGGGAAAATACGATTCTAGGATAAAAAAACGAGCAATAGGTTGAAAGTACAAGGAGATCACGTGTAAATACTACTACTACTAAATACTATAATTTATTGGATTTGCGCTTATTTGGTCCATAATCTGGCACGAGTCACGACCGCTGATCTTGACGATACAGTTGATGTTTGTGGGTCAAAAAAGCCAATATGAATTATTTTTAGGGTTAAAACCATGTTAATGCATATTTGACTTACAATGCACATGCCTTTCAAAAAGACAAAGATTAAAAATACTCTTTAAATTCTTGCAATGAATGCAAGATAATCGAGACATTCCTGTTATGCAGTTACACTTTTTAGCTTTGTAACTTAATACAAATGAATGCTTGAATATTAAAATTAAGTATTTCTAAATGGTATGCTATATCATAAATGTGGTAATAGTCATCAAAACTTCATTAATTATAGCTTGAGAGGGACTGATGTGATATCAACTTTAAGTTGATGTTAATATTTGTTACTGCAATGTTATGTAATTTGAAGTAATGTTTTGAAGTGATATATGATCTTGACAATCCTGATGTTTTTGTTCAGAAAATATTAACACAGTTTATTTTGATATATTTACATTCATATTTATTTACGTAAATGTAGATATATTTATTAGATTAATAATAATAAATACATTTTCGGGCTAAATCCATGTTAATTTGTATTTGTTCTAAAAAAAACTACAGTAGATCTACTATTCAAAATGACATTTGAGAAATATTCCAATTCCTTTAATGAATGCCAAAAAAAGGAGAGGAAATCTTTTCTTTCTATCCTCATTAGTCAGGCATGTTTCATTTGTCTGGAGTAATTCTAATAATGAACTAAATGGAGGTGTTAGACGACTGGCACATTTGTTACTCCGACTTAGACATTTTGCTTCAGCATAACTAGGTGTAGATTCCCTGTTCTGCTAACATCAACAATGATTAACTTTCATGACGAAATCTTTCTGTATATCAAAGTATGAGCAGATGGTGAGATGCGTTCTTGGTGGAGAAGATCCAGCTGAAGCTGCAGTGACTCGTGTTTGAGTATGACCCTCTCAGGAGAATCCATGTCTTTATATTCCAATGCGATCCGCACACGTAGGCCTCCCTTACCAGCGTTTGATTTGTTAATCAAAGGTTTTGTTCCATGTTATTATCTGTTGTTTATGTTACTTAAAATGGCTGCTCACGATCCTACACACAAAAGCAAGTGCTTCATCTCCCAAAACTGTCACAAACAGCCTGGGAGATTTTATAGTCTGGTGGCCACGGCGTTAATCTGAATCTTTTGGTAAATAATTACATCACTGGGATGACAGTCAATCAACTTATGAATGTTACTCTCATCAAGTTTCATTCAGCCTGCATGTGTTCCTAGAAAGTATGGTTTAGTAAAAAGGAAAGTTGATTATTAGATTTTTTTCAATTTCAAACCATTTAAAATCGAATTGATTATAAAAAATACGGTTTTAGCCAATGTGCAGCAGCTACTTTGCACTTTGCGTGCAAGAAGATGTGCCTATGAGCAGTGTCACAGAATCGGTCCAATTATTTTTGATCTAGACTGAGTCACCATGTATCAGTGGCCTGAAGTAAATCCCGTGCAGTGTAAGTGTCCATTATACTGCATGATATTAGTCAGTGATTGTCAGCCAACATGGCTGATGTCCACTGAAATGCTGAGTGCATTTGTTCAATCAATTCGGTTTCTGTTACATTTCAGGCATTTATTCCAGATCATGACTACCATGTAAGTTCCACAGAGTATTAAAAGCTTGAGGGAGATGCAATATAAACTGAGCGGTGTTTTTTGCTGAATATTTATATGCACATCATATGCTCATACGATTTGGTGCAAAGGGAGCAAACAAATTAAGTATTTAGTAAATATTTATGCTTGCTCCAGTAAATATTTAAGCCGACTTTAGTTAAAGAGGGGTTTTTTTTGTGAGAAAATTCGCTCTGGAAATTACAATCATATCCATTAAGCTTAGTTTTCCCCATCCTTGAGGTATTCAGAGCCATCCAAAGTGCAAAATTTCTAGTGTCTTTCCTTTTCTGCTGATGGACTGATTTCACCCTTACATTCTGACAGGCCACAACAATCACTTCCGAGTCCTGGCAATGCGGACCGCCAGACACGATGTACCAGCTGCAGAGCTGTCAAATCAAATTATGCCTGTGTTCCTTTTGATAGCCATCAGAACACCTGCAGTAGGCACAACCTAAACCCATGATCCTCATCAGATGCTGAATTGAAATTATGCCGGCTTTTTTAAGTCTTTTATTAACATATGTATAAATTTGTAACGTCATTAATCCATTCATGCAGAAAGCCTTCTAATGGGAATCTGCTAACAATAATAAGCGAGTTCATCACACATTACATTGCATTATCAAATTTCCTGATGCTATTTTTGCAGCTCTGTGTTTTAGTAATTGATCCACAACAAAGATTGCCATGTTTTATTGCAGGCGACTCCGAAAGATGGAGTTAATGGAGATGAAGCAGCTCACATCCAAATACACAATGTGCCGAGAAACATTTGAAGCGTTCAGGCCAACCAAGATGTTCAGTAATGGGAGAGAGAAAAGGCATAAGGGATAAGAGCCAAGGCTTTGTTTAATCATTATTCAGACATGTCTGGTTCAAAAGTCTTTTTCCTTGCACATGATTTATGTTGTTTATTTTGTCAGTGGCTAAATGGGATCAGTCGTGCATATTATAATCTGACCATTTTAGTTCGCACATTTAAAGAAACCAAAAAGGCAGCTTATTTGTTCCTTGGACACATTTATAAACTTGAACAGCAGTCATTTGTTTGTTCCAGTGTTTGCATTGCTTGTCTCCCTGGTAATACTGAGAGTCATCTAGATCTGTGTAAAAACAAACTTGTTAAAAGCAAATAACTTAAAACTTCATACTTAGTAGTTGTTAATGTTTAAGAGAGTAGTTTAATGTTTTCTCACACCAAACCTGCCACTTTATTTGAAATATGGTTAAGAGGGATAAATAGAAACATATAAAAAAAGCTGGCTTGTTTTAACCCAACTTAGGGTAAAAATGGACAAACCCAAACGTTGGGTTAAAAAAGTAATTTAAAAATGTAACCCAATATTTAGGTTTGTCCACATTTGACCCAAAGTTGGGTTGAAACAAACCAGCATTTTTTAGTGTTATATCACATTATTTGATCAATAAAGCTTATACTGTATACTTAAACATTTCAGCACAGTAACAACTGATTGTTCCCCATAAAGAGCCATAATAAATGTTCATAATTACTGTGATCATACTGAACGAAGAAAAAAATGAATAGGCCTACTGAATCTTAAGGTTTGGTTCTTCAAGGTGATCTACATTATTCAGCAGTACATTTTAAGCAGTTGTGGCACTCATATTGTTTTCTGAGCAGTTGAGTTGCAAGTAGACCTACTAGTGAGATTTTTTTTAATCTAATCTGAACAGGCTTTTTATGCGGTTGACAGGGTAAACTGATGGAGTCCCTCCCACTTGGCCTAATTGGGTCTTCAAGCATTTCGCTGATACATTTTCCAGACATTGCTTATCTAATATATAGTAGAAGACACTCACTAACTAAAACAGTTGTCAGCTGTAAACATAAATGTTAGAGACATTAAGTTAAGTACACTTATGTAAAGTATTTGTGGGACAACTAATTATTTTACATTACAAAATCTTTAAACATTAAATTTTTTGGTCAACATAATGGATTCAGGCATTCAATGCGCATGATCTGCAAATATGCAAACGTTTCTTTTTGTTCATGTCTGACGCTAGCGAACGATTAAACGTTCAAAGGAATCAAAGTGCCAAATTGAAGTGTGTATACAAACAAGTGAAATCAGCAGCAAAATATGACGTTAAATGCAGTAAGCATAAACACATTGTGGTCTCAAAACAACAAGCCGTTACAGCTGATTTGGCACTTAAACAACTTAGTCAATCATAACCTAAATATGATTTTCATTTAATATTAATTAAATGGTTCATTTAATGACTGGATCAGTCCATTTGTGAACCGGTTCATACAGTAAGAATCGGCTTTAAAAAAAGATTCAATACGAGTCTGACATCATTGCGTCTTGTGAATTCCTAATGTCGAAATAACTAGTAGGACAGGTATGTTCCCACAGTATAGTAAAAACACCTGATAATGCGATTCTTTTATTTGCAGTGAAATCCCTGAGGTTTCGCTGTGTCCTCCGGACAATGACAGCACAGAATCTCAGATGTGTCCGGTCCAGATAGAAGAGAACCAAGCAGACAGCGACAGTCCATTCAAGTCAAACTCCTCTACTCAACTCCACCGTCAAACATCACAGGGCTCTGGCTCTCATTCACCACAACGCAAAAGATGCCCCTGCTGTGGCCACCAGCCTTCGAATCAAAGCGATGTAATTCTAGGTCAAAAGAATGCTTACCATCAAGCAGACTTGCATTCAGCGAGTCCTGTTAAGACTGTCCATAGCTGCAGTCCATCGCATCTGCCTTCGTGTCACAATAAAATGCAGTGCCATTGGCTTCATGGATCTCATGATGGCAGTAACCACAAGCCTGTACAGCGTCACATGGTGACAGTGAGGTCCAGACCTTTTTTCTATTATTAATATCATTCTAATGGACATACATCTAGTTGATTGTAAACATTTAAATATGTTATATCTCTATGTTTGTCTTCATAGTAGGAATGATGGCCTGCATAGGATACCAAGGAGGTGAGATGTTTTTATAGCAACTAATGATACAGATTTATTTGTTTATAATAACATCACAAGAAATTCAATATTAGGATTATTATTTACAGTAATACAGTAGTGCACATTAACAAATTAGCCTTATGTTCGATATTAGATTTAAAGGAATCGGGAAGAAGCATTTAAGCATAAGGCTAATGTGGTAATGTAATTCTGAAATGCAGGGTGGCAAATACCAGTAGTATGATTCAAGTTAATGTGCCATACAGCAATTCGATTAAATTTGACCATTTGAACATCATTGATTTTTACAGCTATTCCCAGGTCATAGTGGAGTACCCGATGACTGTACTCATTTCATGTACACTAGTTCTGTTTGCCTGTTCCCTGGCTGGGATTTTGACTGGTCCTCTGCTAGACTTTTCAGACCCTTTGTTGGTGAGTATTTCCATGTCTATAATATAGAAATTATGAAGTTTAATGCTTCATGTTAATGCATATGTGTGTACTAAAAAAATTTAAAGAATTCAATTAAACATACTAAAAGTGATGTAAGAAAATAAGTAAAATATAAAAGAAATCAATGTAAGATTAAGTTTAATATGTCAGTACAGCACACAAGTAATGTTTTTTGCTAAGGCACGTTTATAAAAGTGACTTAATTGACCTAATTTATCGAAGGCCTAATCCTGGCTTAATTTAAGCCCCGTCTCTGAAACCAGGCCTAAGAGTTTATTTTCAACTTGAATATATTTCTGAGAATAAACTAGCCAACGCTGGACTTCAGATCTTTAGAATTGTAAATTGACCTCTCAAATGACTTCAATTCATTTTTATAATGATTTCAAAGAGTTTCTGCTTACCTCTCATGTGTCTCTGATCGGATCTTACAGGGATTTGAACCTCGTGGAACAGACATCAGTATCCGTCTAGCAACCTGGATGAGGTTACAGCAAAACACTGGGCCTGGAAAATCATTGTCCCCAGTTCCATGGCAACTCACAGAAAGAACTACAGCAGGGTATTTCTTGGCGATCGTATGATGCTAAACACTTTAAATTTACTTTAAATTTATACTACTGATATTTTCACTAAATCAGACTTTTGCTTTTAATACTAAATGATTGTATGTTATGTTTATATTGAAACACATATTTGTCTTACAGAGAGGACACAATTAGATCTGAACCTCAGTTAAGAGAACGATCAAGGAGAATGTTGAGAGATTACGCTGAGCACTTTTTTTGTAATCCCCCAGGTGAGATTTTATTCAGGTATTTCCTAACCTAATAAATCAGTAAATGGAGCACAGCATGTTTTATGTGACGCTGTTTTCTGTCACCTAATCTGTGGTCCTGTAGGAGAGAGCTATGCTCAGCTGGTCTTCCGCTCTGGAAACTCTGCCAGTCTCTGGAGTCTAAAGGCAATTTACTCCATGTGTCAGATGGAACAGACACAGGTAAACCAAGGAGTATATTTTTCCAAAAGGATAATATTCTCAATAAGAAATGCAGTGTTTTGTTGGATATGTGATAGAATCTATTCAGTGTGTGTTAATAATCAGATTAATATATTACAGGATTGAATCATTAGTGATCATTTGTAATCATAGGTACTTGTACAGGTAGTTTGGTTCTGAATAAGAAACTATACAAATACATTTTCAATTTAAATATAAAAGATTCGTAAATATTTATTTGGTTGCAGTCTATATTTTAGCATATATGAATGCAAATGGTATGTACAAATACCTACAAAATATGATGAGATTGAACATGAAAACTGAAAGCAATACAACTTTTTGCTGCGAAATGCAAGTAATTTTTTTTCCATTATCATTTTAGATCCGTTCAGGGACACAATTTGATCAACTCTGCCAGGTCAGATCAGAGTTAAACGGCTCCACAGTGGAAAATGAGTGCTGTCCAAGTTGGTCTCTGGGAAACTACTTGGCTCTTCTCAACAACGTTCCTTCCTGCTTTAATCTGACTTCACAGCATGTTTCTGAAAGCCTTGGTCTGCTCAGATTCTGTGCCCCTTACTACCATGACAGAAGCCTAGTTGCATCATGTACTGAAAGGAGTAAATTTGGCCGTTGTGCATCTGTCCCACACCGCTGTAAACTGTCAAGCATCTTCCAGATTCTTCATTACCTTGTGGACAAGGACTTCCTGGGACCACAGACTGTTGAATACAAGGTCCCGTCTCTAAAATATAGCGTAGTATTTCTACCAGTGGAGAAAGGTGATCCATTGATGAAAATTTATTTGGACCATCTAGAGGGTCGTGAGCTCACCTACAACACCACCACCATAACAGGAATGGATTTGGGAATTAAACAGAAACTTTTCAAGTATTATTTGGCACGGGACTCTGTCTATCCTGTTCTTGCAGCTCTTGCACTTTTGTTCATAATGGGAATATATCTCAAATCACCATTTATAGCAGTAATGTCACTGGTGTCTGTCCTTTTATCACTTTCCACCTCATATTTTTTCTACAAAGTCGCATTTCGCTTGACATTTTTTCCACTCCTCAATCTTGCATCAGTCCTTGTCCTTTTGGGAAGTTGCCTAAATCAAGCCCTGACTTTTGTTGACTTCTGGAAACTACAGCTAAGCCACAACCCTCCAGCTGTCCCTGAGAAGAGAATGAACCGGGTTTTACAGGAAATAGGATACTTGATATTAGTGTCAGGTCTGACATCTAGCATCACGTTTTACTCAGGCTACATAAGTAGCATCACTGCCGCGAGATGCTTCGCTGTATATCTTGGCAGTGCTTCATTAATAAACACATTATTTGCTCTTGTTTGGCTTCCTTGCACGCTTATTTTGCAGGAACGCTATTCTGAGCTGTCTTCAAACCCTGTTGCAAAGGCAGCGTGGAAGCCCTGCTGCTCAAAAAATACAGGTGGATTCTGGGAGACAAGTTCAAGAAAGCGTTGTCTGTTTACCTTGAGGCAGAAGCTTCGGACGTTAGGCCGAGGGTTTTCAGACACATCAAACCTGCTTTTTTTAAAGATCCTGCCTTGTGGAGTAGTAAAATTCCGATACATATGGATCTGTTGGTTTGCCGTTCTCGCAGTCGGTGGAACTTACATATCATGCGTAGACCCTGGCATGAAACTGCCAACTTCGAACAGCAGGACAACTCAGCTGTTCCGTTCCAGCCATCCCTTTGAGAGATACGATGCTGAATATCGTCATCAGTTTATGTTTGAGCGAATGAAACAGGGAGAAGATGAACCCATGACGCTGACTCTAATTTGGGGCATCGTTCCATCAGACGATGGTGACCACTTTGATCCAAAAAGTAATGGATCTTTAGCTCTTGATCCAGGGTTCAATATGACCAGTCCCCAAGCCCAACTGTGGCTCCGGGATCTGTGTGGAAAAATTCAAAACCAGAGCTTCTATTCTCCATTTTCAGCGGACCAAGAAACCGCAGAAGACAATTTGTGTTTTGTCGAACGTTTGATTCACTGGGTTTCTATACGCCGCTGTTCAGAAAGCGAGGATGCATTTAGCTTTTGCTGCAATAATATTCCCTTTCCGTATCCACCAAGTGTTTTCGAGCAGTGCCTTAGCATGATGGTGGCAGAACAGTATGCAGAGGGGCGCTTAACCAGTGGTGGAGGCCTGAGGTTTGATTCGGAGGGTCGAATCACTGCCCTTGTAGTAATATTCAAGACTGTACAACTTTACAGCTTCAACTTCGCCAGAATGTCACAGTTCTATCAAGAGATCTTATCATGGTTTAATGGGGAAATCTCCAAGGCTCCAGTGGGACTGCAGAAAGGGTGGTTTGTAAGCCAGCTAGGCTTATATGACTTCCAGCACTGCTTGAGTTCAGAGACATTGGAGGTGGCAGGCTTTTCGGTAGCTCTCACATTTGCACTGTTCTTACTGACGACGTGGAATATTCCATTAAGTGTGTATGTGTCCATTGCGGTGGGAGGAAGCGTGTTTGCTACTGTTGGTCTCCTTGTGCTTTTGGAATGGCAGTTAAATGGTGTGGAAGCACTCTTTATTTCAGCAGCTGCAGGTCTTTCTGTTGACTTTGTGGCCAATTACTGCATTTCATACAGATTGGCCCCACACAGTGACAGACTGGGCAGGGTTGCACATTCCCTGAAGAGAATGGGTTACCCGGTAGCTACAGGGGCTGGGGCATATTTTTGCGTGGGTATTATTATGTTACCCGCAACTGCATTGCTTTTCAGGAAGCTTGGGATCTTCCTCATGCTTGTGAAGTGTGTGGCATGTGGCTTCGCCACTTTCTTCTTCCAGTCGTTGTGTTGCTTCTTCGGCCCCCAAAAGAACTGTGGGAGCATAACCCTACCCTGCGTTACAAAGCAAGCCACTGAAAATATTCTGTCGTCCTGTTCGGCTACAGAACAAGGGACCACTAATCCCGCAGCTAATGGGGCATTTGGCTGTGGCACGGGTTCTCGGGTTCGAAGAAGTTTTAATAAAGAAAGCGAAGGCTTTCTTTGCCCCAACCAGCACCACCATAGAAAGCGCCAACCGATCGGAGGACGGGAGCCAGAACAGTACGAGCTGCAGCCACTTGCTTGCCAGTTGAGCGACAGCTTCGAGAATAGCACTTGCACAAGCAAGCTGTCCAACAGACCGTCTGTCCTTTCCGACGATATTCAGTTTTGTGGCTTAAGTCCAAGGCAAGACTATGATCGAGTCAGCATTGAGGCTGACAGCGCAGACATGTGTAGCAGGCACCTTAAGGGTTGCAACCCACCTCCAGCACTCCAGACCTCATCCCCGTACAAAGAGAATATATCGCGTCCCGTAGTTGCTCCTCCACAAGATGCATCTAAGGAGAAGGTTTTGTGCAAGAAATGCAGAGGCCAGACGAGAGGTGGGCTCCAACTTTGGAATGTCTCTTTATCATCTTCCTCAAGCATGGAAGAAATCATGATCACTCAGACTACAGACACTGTCAATGAAAGGTCACTCTCAATAGATGAGGCCACTAGCTGTCATCTACACAAACGGCTTTTGTCATGTCAGTCTCAGAGTTCCATGGAGGGACTCGAAGACTCCAATGAGACCTGCTTAAGTGAAGTGGAACCTGCTATCTTAGTCTCTCAAGCTGTTAAGATTGAGGAAGAGGTACAACCTGGCCACCTTAATGGCAAGAGAGACACTTTACGTCTGTCCTTGAAGGAGACTGTGTATGACCTTGCCTCCCCGGGGTCTGGTAGGGTGAGGACCACACAAAGTGAGGTGCCAGTTATATTGCCCAACAGCAAACCTGACATGCCTGATGTCTGGATAAAAAGGGAAGGAAAAGGTGAAGGTGGCAGCTGATCAATATTGTCAACACACTGAGCAAATCTAAACAACCACAGCATGGCCAGTACTTTATATGGTGGGCTGAACTTTTGTACTCAGGAGCAATTAAATTTCGGAATCTGTCTGAAAGAGACCTAGACAATGTTTTGCAAATATCAATTAATTGTTTCAAAGTATACACAGTGCGTACAAATTTTCAAGAGGAGACTTTTTTAGCATGATTCCTTGCATGTCATGTAAATATACACTGAATGTGCACCCACAATAGCCTTTGAAAAAGCCTTTCTTCAGGGGCCTTGAACTGCAAACTTACAAACACTTAAATAACAATTGTGCCTGATCTTTTACACAACCAAGCCATGAACTTTTCAACTAATCTCCATCATTTTTAAGGTCACAGTCATTATCAATTTCTTTACTGTTATTTAGACTCAACAATCAATTAAGTTCTTCAAATAATTTTCAGTTTTTATACACAAATTATCAAGCACTGAAAACCAACTATACAGTAATTTTAAGCTTAGCTTATGCTGGGAAAACTTGGCATAAATGTGCTTGCTACTGAAAAGCTTTTATTGCATGTTATGATAAATATTTTCAAACCTATTTTTGTTATTGCCTAGCCATAAAAGTACCTCTTTTAAAAAAGACAACGACTGCCCATTAGAATATAGGCCAATTACAACAGTGTGCTGTAGTTAAAATGCTTCAGTGTGTGGACATGTTTCACTAATGCCAGATTTATAAATACCTGCAATATGACATTTGAACTCTATACAAGACTGTGAGTGTTACCTCCATGTTCAGTATGTATTTGAAAGATATGCATTAATCAGAATGCAAAAGGTTGTATGTAAACAGTGGTGTTTTGTGATGTGCACAAAAAAATCAATTATAAAAATGGAATCAAAGGTCAGTTAAACCTGTTACACTGAGGAAAAAAAAAAGTTTGCTAGAAAGAACATGTCTCGCTTTTATACTCAGATTGATTTAATGTTACTTCATTAAGGCCAGCGGATGTGCCCTTGAAATTATCAAAGCATCTTAAAATACAAAGTGCCAAAATTTAAGAATGAATTGTGCCAAAAGTTGTTTCTCCCCCCCCTGAAATTATGCAGCTGTATTATAAAACCGGCTGGTGTGGAAATACTGTCGTTGATAACCTGTGTGTAAAATCAGATTTGAAGTTGTCAAAAGAAACTATGATAAAGAATTTCAATAAAAAAATTTAATATTTTTATTTGAGGTTACACTGCAGTCTATCTCTGACTTTGTGGGGTGGTTTTCAGGTCTCAACAGGTTGAAACTGGACTTCATAAGATGCAATTCAAATTTTTAATTTCTATGCATAACATGGCATTTTGCATGAAGCATTTTAATCAAAATTACTCTCACCTGTAGAGGGAGAAGGAACTTTAAATTATATACAGGTATTATACATATTATATATATACACATGTTGTCCTTATCAAATAAGGAATTAAAAAAAAAAAAGACAAAACACAGAAATGCACTGCAGTACAGACTAATAAATTCATCAGTTTATATGAAGAGAAATCAAGTCATTTTGAATTTACAATTAATATATTTAGTAATCGAAGTGTGTTTAAAAAAAAAACATTTGTGTAAACTCGTGTGCAGTAGTATCTGGTAACAAATGTTGCATGAATACATCTGATTTTAGTTTAATCCTGAAGCCAGTCTTCTTTGGCCCAGTCAGGCAGTCGGGTTGAGTATTCAAAGTCAGCTCCTTTGTAGCGTAATGCATGTAGATACATTAACAAATCCTTCTCTTTTGGGTCAGGGCGCACAATTTTACACTCACCACATAAATTATCTCTGACAAAAGAATTCGGTTTTGCAGTTCTGGCGGCTTCATCTGAGATCGAATTATTTTCTCTTTGAGCACCATTCATTTCGCCCTCAGACTCGACTGCAGATGTGCTCTTGTGAAGTCCTTGGCTCCCTTCTGCCTTCACTTCACCCAGAGGCACTTTACAGGAACTATCACCGCATGCACCACCACTTGACTCAAGTACCGTTATCTGATCATGGTGTTCTTGAGCACCAACCTTACATTCTGTCTTCGGCCCTTGTTTTCCTGAGACCTCTTCATCAGGCAAATCCAACAAGTGCAGACTCTCCTTTAAACGATGTTCTTCTATAAGAGCTTCTAGAAGCTCCTCATCACTCATACCTACCAGCCCTCCTTTGGCTCTATTAGGACCCCATGCAGAAGACCCATATATGGGATCGTTGAGGATTGGGAAGCCGAGGAACTGAAGATGAACACGAATCTGGTGAGTACGTCCTGTGAGAGGCAGACAGCGGACCACACTAGAGCGTCCGTTATAGCTCAGTCTCTGGAAGACTGTGCGGGATTCTTTGCCTTTGGGATCCACTCTGCAAAGGCCCACCCGGAAGGACACTACCAGGATAGGTTCCTCACACACCACCTCACCCTCTGGAAACTCCCCCTCCACACGGCACACATATTCCTTTTCTAACTGTGAAAAACAGAACCAAAGTATGGTTAAAGCTTTATGATTCAAAGTTTAAACGATATCCATAACTTTTTAATTAATTTGACAAAAAATGGCTTGAATCTCTTCTCCCAACCACTATGGAAATAACTTTTACTGTCTCTTCTGAACACGCTGAAAAAGTGATCCTCTGTATTTTTGTAAAAAAAAAAAAAAAAAATCTAAATCAAGGTACATTAGAAAAACGACAAGATAAGAAGTCTTTTTTTTCTGAGTGATATAAAATGCTATCGATTAAAACAAGAACAAATATCTGCCAATGGTCTCAGAAGAAACAACTTAATTCAAAGGGAAAACAAGATTTCATACACCATTGACATTTTTTTTGTTTTAAGCATAAAATCTTTTTTTTTTTGTTTTTTTTAAAAAAAAGATTTCATATAATTTTGCATTAAGTAAATGTACTTTAATTTAAGGATTTAGATATATTTAGATATTTGAATGGGAAAACAAAACAAACAAAAAATACTTAGGAATATATAATATCTAATGCCATTTAATGATTTTAGATTTTTTTTAAAATCTGATTTAAGACCTTTTTAAGGCCTTCGTTGAAGGGTGAATTGAGACCTGCAGCTAAATATTGTATATTCTTGTTTTGATATGAATAAGATTGTTTAAAAACTTAAGTACAATTTAAATGTGATGAAATGTCCACTGATATGAATTTGCACAGCTACAAATTTAAAGCATAGTTTATGCAGGGTTCCCACACCCTATTTCTTTTTAGTATTCCAGTGGTATGAAGTTATTGGATAAAGTTTTTTTTTTTTTTCATTTGAGAGATTGCATAAACATTTTCTTATTCATATTTTTTTTATTAGTTACAAATTACACTAAGGATAAAATAATTGTACAAGATAGGTGGACATTACCAATTAACTAAATTAAAACAAGGGAACAAATTAATAAAACCGTAATTGGAAGCAGATTATTAATTTGTAGCCACATTTTTTTGCGGATATCATTTGCAGGGTTCCCTGTTTTATAGCTGAGCAGCACATTTAGGGGGAAAACTGTACTGAAAATAGACACTTTCATGACGTTTCTAGGCCTGAAAAACAAAACAAAAACAAACATGATATTTCCAAGTTGTCCATGATTGTGGGAACCATGTTTATACCAATTTAAATGGATGCTCCTGGTTAAGCACTACTTATTGACAGCATTAAAATCCATTGATCCTCATCAGAATATAATTTTGACTCATCCCTCACTCATTGAAAGAATGAACAAAAAACCCAGTGTTGACAGTTACATGCTTACAATGGAAGTTTGTAAGGAAGAGTTGACAAACTGACACAAATAGTCATTTGAAACAGTTTAATTCATGTTAAGGATGTTACTTAACAAAATAACAATAGTTGCAATTTTGCCAAGTTTTAAATTTAATAAAAAAAATTATAATAATAAAGAATTGGGTAATGGCTTTTCTTAATCCATTTACCAACTCATCTATCCATTTGTCAATCAAGTGAAAAAAAAAAAGAGGCACGTGGGAGCAACCAATAAACTTTAAACCAAAATTATGTTTAAGACATGGCCCTTCGAAGCACAATGAAAGCAAAGACAAATGTTACTGGAGATTTTGTTCCCCAAAGTCATAGTTTACATACAGTACACAGTATTTAAATAAACTACATAACAACATCGACTGTATAAAACACATGTCTGCGAGGTTATACCAGTGTTGTGAGAAGCATATTACAACTTTTATGCACACTTTTAGCTATTAGTCACATGCCATGATGATTTATGGAGGATGTGTCTTAAAATTATTTAGAAAGTTCATTGGTTCCTCTCAAACTGTCCAGCGGAACATCAGCATTGTTAACTGTCCAATACAATGTTTGACTTGATTGGCAAAAGGATAAAGCAAAGCAATTTGTAAATGTTTTATAAATGCAATCATTTCTTGTTACATGCAACTAACTAGGCCTATATTTTGAAAGATGAATTAAACAAACAAGTTTAAATATGTGTATTTATTTGTTAAATTGAAAAAATATTAACTTAGTTTTTATTTTTGAATTAAAACATCAATAAATTATTTAAATGAGTGATCCTACTAGTCCTCTATGAGGTCTGTACTTCCCACGAAGTAGATTTTGATCAATTTTCCAAAGCTCAGGAATGAGCCAAAGTAATTTTCTGTGATGACAGAGCTTAACTTTTACTTAACCTACGATTCCTATAGTAAATGTGAAGGGGGTAACAAAAAGAATGCAGACATTTCAAGACTGTAAAACAAGTAGGCGTAACTCAGAGAGTTTGTCTCACCTGTCTCTCACGAACCATTTCGTCCAGTTTTTGGGAGACCTCGAGTGTACGAGCAAACAGCAGCACACCTGAGGTGAGGCGGTCCAGTCGATGTACTGTGTGTAGGCCACTAAGGCCCTTCTCCTTCCCCAGAATGAAGATGACAGTATTGTGACGGTAGCGCCCACAGGGATGCACAGGAAGCGAGCCAGGTTTATCCACCACCACCACTTCACCATCATCCACCAGAATCTCCATGGGCTGCCCGCTCACAGGGGGCTCGTGACGATGCACTGTGTTCCTCAAAAAGTCATTGTTCTAGACGAGCAAAAGAGATACAAAACAATTAAACAGGACCACATACAAAAAGACAGTCGGTGAGCATTGTCACGTGATCTCTTACCTTTAGTGTTATATTCAGGTCATCCACAGGAGTTTCATTCAGTTTAATCCGCCCCTCTTTAGCAGCCTCATTGTAGTAGTCCAAAGACTCCGCGCGAAATTCACTCTTGAAAACGTCTAGTAGAGTTTTACCAACCCAACGTCCCTTACAGTAAGTCTTAAAATCAAAATAATAAGGATGCACTTTGCGAAGACCGCCTTCAAAATAGTAGGAGGTTTCCGCAAAATGTTCTTGGCTGAAACTCACACCAGGGTTGCGTTTCTGTGGAGGAGGCACGTACCGCTCTCCGGGACGCAGCTGTTTTCCGCCCCTCTTTCGCTTCTTACCGCGGCCATGTCTTGCTGCCTGATCCGTCTCCTCGTGTTTACGTTTACCGCAGTTTGTTCCAACCGTGCTGTCCGTATCACAGATGTCTTCTTCAATGGTGGGACCTTTAGTCTCCATATCGTTTAACTGTGTGCAGCGATGTTGTTTTGAGAAATTAAAGGAGACTTGTGCACTATTTCTCCTGACATTTAACGCTGTTCGTTGAGTTCCCAGAGTTTTAACACTCGCGTTTTTGTTTCGATACAAGTGTCTCAGGAAATTGTTTTCTCTTTTTACAAAGCAAAGTAATGAATTGAAACCTGCTACCTTCCCCTTCACACACGTGAGCCATGCCATCCAGCGGTTCAATGACAATGTTATTTCCGTCTTGGGTTGATGACATCACTGTGACGTAATGTGTTTTCGAATTATTTGCATGTTATGGGTGTAAAATCTCTTTTCATTTTATTTTTTTCTGAGCCTGATTTATACATATTATTCCACGCTATTTTTGCCTGAAAAATGGATTGCTTTATTCAATGACAATGGTCAACTAATTTAATCTCTTCACACAATATAAATGCATGCATCCCCCCACCCATTTTTTAATGCAGTGTTATATATTGTTATATTTCTTGGCAATTAAAAAAAGTGTATATGATTCATAAAAGTGTTCATAAAACACGTAGCAGTTTTGTAAAAAAACA
The DNA here is from genome assembly GCF_949152265.1 of Phoxinus phoxinus. NCBI lineage: Eukaryota > Metazoa > Chordata > Actinopteri > Cypriniformes > Leuciscidae > Phoxinus > Phoxinus phoxinus. Next base: position 25,163,397 of record NC_136888.1, read on the forward strand.
CACACACAGGGCTTTGTATTGTTTACATTTAATTGTTTACATTTAGTATGTAGATTACGACAACATTTCTTAGATGAATTAAAAATGTAAACCAAATGACACACCTAATTAGACAACAGCAACACTTCAACTAAACATCTGACTCTGATCTGACAGAATTAAAAAGAAAAGAAAAAAAGAGAATACATTTTTAAACTCATTATTAATTTCAATAGCTAGAAAGTATTTTTGTTTCCCATTTATTTAAGCCTTGGCATGTAACTGAGTGAGTAGTGAGACATTAAAATAATTCATCAAAAGGTAGCGTGGTAGCAGTTACATTTAGAACTGTACTCTATTTTGATCGCTTCTAGCGGTCTAGTATGTTAAAGCTGAACACAAAACCACTTATGAAGCATACTGAGATCACAAGCCTTAGATATGGAAGTTCTTGCTCCCTCAGTTTAAGTATGTAAAGGGCCACCACCTCAGAAATGACAGCATTGATTTCAATCCACTGCTGCATTTGAACTTCAGTTTTTAGTCAAGAATCCGTATGATCCAGACGAGTGTGTTGCTAGGCAGCAGGTGAGATGGGATGAGAGGCCTTCCCTCAGCACTAAGGGCTTGCTGAACCACAGCACCAGCGCCATCTCCTGCAGGGGCAACCATACTGCAATCAGAGCTCATCACTGGGAAGAGAAACAAATGTGATGAGCTACAGTGCAATATAAATCACTGCGTTCTGAATCCGATTCATCTCATTAGGACTAATACATACCTTGGCCACTGGTGGTGTTTGTCTGTCAGTGGGACATAAACCACACCCATCAGAGCTTTCCTGAGGAAAGTGCCATCGCTCTGACGGTCATACTGCTCGAGAACTTGGCTTCCACCCTCCGGGCCCACAGGCAAAACAAGTCTCCCACCTGGTTTCAACTGTTCCAGGAGCTGTTGATGCACATGTTTAAATCAGACCACTGCAGGCTGCATAAACAACCATTAAATCAAATGCATAATGTGCATACAGCTTTAGGGAGTGTAGGAGCAGCTGCTCCAACATGAATGGCATCATAGGGTGCTTCATCAGGAAAACCTAACCGTCCATCACCCGCTGCAAAAAAAGCACAACACAAAAAAATATTCTTGTAATTTCAATAGCAATATTCATAAAATGCATAAAAGTCAATTTGGCAATGTTTGTGCTTCTATGTATAAAAAATAAAACAATTCATTTGAATGTATTATTTTAATCCCTCACCCACTAATTTAATTAGTCCAGAGGCAAGCAATTCTGGGTCGTCCGTCTGGACATTTTTCACAGAGGCTTGCACCAGCTCATCTATGTGCTCAATTCCCACTACCTTTCCAGAGGGCCCTACCTGCAGTATAAACATAGTTAAACTAATTAAAAAACATATATATATATATATACATATACATATATATATATATATAACATAATATATAAGCACTGATGGGTGTGGTTTATGGGTTTAAAATACTATATACAGTATCGGTCAAAAGTTTGGAAACATGACTATTTTTAACGTAAGTCTCTTATGCTCAGCCTGCATTTATTTGTTAAAAAATACAGAAAAAAAAAACATTAATATTGGGAAATATTATTACAATTTAAAAAAGGGTTTTCTATTTTACTATACTTGATCTGAAGCTGAATTTTCATCAGCCATTAATCCAGTCTTAGTTATTAGTAACCAAACTTTTGACCGGTACTGTATATATAGGACTGATATACTGTATATTTATAGTATACCCGCATTTGTTCTTTTTCTGATTATTTGCAACAGGTATGTTTTTATAAAAAATGGGGGGATAAAAAAATGACTTTCATGACATGCTGAAACAAGACTGCACTCACCATTCTGGCAAAGCATGCAGTGAGATATCCACTTCCTGAACCCACATCCAGGGCTGAGGCTCCTTCTTTTAACTTGTCACTGAGAACCTCAAGAGCATGTGCATGCTACACAAGCAATCATTCATTAGAACATATTAAATATGACAGTCACATCTACTTTTAGAAGGGTTTGTCTGACCTACCATATGAGGGGCACTGATTGTAGCCTTGAATCCTTTATAGAGAGAAAAAAACAACAATGTGTAAGTGAAAAATTGCTCCGCACTCTTTTCAGTTTACTTCATCTATTTTTAAACCAACATGCCTGTATTTGAAATAAATCACCTATGGCCTGGGGAGAATCAGCATAAGGGTGGTCTCTGGAATAAATCCCTCTATCAGTGGCAAGCATAGCATTAAACACTCGGTCACTGTGGATGACTCCATGATCTGTCACAAAAAAACACATGCTAGTAAATCTATATCCATTAAATTACATAAATCTGTGTATTGACATACATATGTACAATAATACCCAAGTTTTGTTTTTATATAACTATCTATGTCTTTGTCTATTTATATTTCTATCTATCCACTAACCTCTCAAGCGAGTGATGAGCTCTATCTGTGTTTTGCCACTAGAGATCCATGCCATGGTTCTGGAGAGCAGCAAACCCATAGGGACCGCTACTGCTGCCAGTCTGAGCACAGTCTGCATTGCCTGACTGGCACCGCCTGCAACACATCACATTTTTATTTCTTGTTCATTCCACAAAAATAACTTTCATGTTCGGACAGTCTGTAAATTCACTCTGAGATCACTCTGACCTGAGTCTTCAGTTATTACCCTGCTGAAAAAAGAACCAACTTAAACCACTTATTCCTTGTCAAGCTGGTCTACAAAGTCTATAAATCCCCTTTTAAGCCAGCCAACAGAGCAGCCTCACCACCTAGCTGGAAGAAATAAAAGCAGCCAACCTAGGCTTTTTTTCCCCCAGCAGGGTAACGTTACATTGAGTTGTTAAAAGGATATGCATGATTTTTGTGTAAATTAAAAACTAAACGAGTAATTTAATTTGTGATGCATGTTATACTGTGTTTTCTCATTTTAATAGCTTTAATGTCTGGATACCTGTCTTTAGACCACTGATGCGTCCAACATGCGTCCTTGATTCAGGTCAACAAACGTGAGAATCGGATCTGACCTAAATGTTGTAAGCCAGACAGCAAATGGACAGTGAAATAACCGGAAATAGCAGAATATTATTCTAACGTTATATACGCAACAAACTGGGCTTTAAAAGGTTATACGTAGTTTTCTTATCGCACAACTAAAACATCACTGAGCAATAAAAAGAACAATATGCAGCACCTCAAGTACAAGTTTACACAATATTGTTTTAAAATGTTAGATGGACTAAATGCATAACTGTCAAGACAGATCAAATGTCTTACTTGTAAAATTCGACCCGATGTCAACGTGCTGAAGAAATAAACGGAAGTAGCGCTTCCAAACGTATATCTTCAACCAATCGCATTCACGGAATTATTGACGGACAGGTGCGACGGCCAATCATATTTGATGGTTAATCCCTGCCGGTTACGTGCATCAGCAGTAGCAGAGAAGGCAAAGCAACCATAAGAATGGGTTTTACATGCTAACGCTTGAATTTATTTCTCCTTTTAATGTGTCATTTTAGGTCTGTGCTGCGTTGAGAGCATTGTACTTTAAGGTAAGCACCACTGCTTTAGTTTTATGAATGATAATTTTCTACAGCTCCATTGTACGGGCATGCTTAAGAGCTAGTAATGTCAACAATCGTTAAGATTTTTGAGACCTTATATGTAAACAACCAGCTAAATTAACGCTATTAAAATTTTGCATTGATTATCACAAAAAACTTGACAGGCCTGCCTTTTTAATTTTTAACCCATGATTGTTGATATCCCATGTAACGTTATAACACGCGAGTTTGTTTATAACTGATTTTTTATTCAGAAACGTGATGATTGACGACTTCGAAATCCATGCGGCCCGATCTAGTGGAGAACTGTGGTCTGAGGTCTGCTCAAGTCTCCCAGACCCTCAGGAACAGGATGGTGGGCAATTTACAGACTCATTTGAGCCTTCCTCTCCAGGCAGCCCACATACAAACTCCCCCAGAGCATCTTTCAGCCCCTGGGAACCAATGGCTGACTCTGACATTTACATTGCCAGTTTAGGTACAGGGAATTGCATTTGATAATCATGTTATTTAAATATGGCCTGTTGATTTGTTCTCTAAGAGCGTGTTATGTTCCTACTGTACAGAAAATCGATTGAAGAGGATCAAGGGACAATCGAATGAAGTTACATCAAGGGAAATGCTCCGTTCCTTGTCCCAGGCTAAAAAGGAATGCTGGGATAGATTCCTCCATGATGCCCAAACCTCGGAACTGTTCCAGGAAGGAAACTTCGATCAGAGGTTAGGATGAGGAATCTTGAACTATTCACCCTCTCTTATATCTGTAGATAGGCTCATTGTCTACACTACAAGTATTGTAAAAATTCAACTTATATCATTCAGCTCACTTTAATTGTAGATTATAAGCAATTTGAATAACATCTCTTAGTTAATTACAATTAGAAAAAAAAATGGATTACATTATTATACTTCATTCAGCATTAATATTAATATTAAGACAAAAAAAAGAAGAGAGAAAATCAGTTTGTAGCTTTAATAAATATCAATGTATTTTAATTCATACAGTGAAGGCTATGCAGTGTTATATTTTTTTACATTTGATAATTTCTGTAGTATTTCTTACTAACTGTTGGCCTAAAACTGCTGTCACATGGCGCTGTGGTTCTGCATAACTAACTGCTGGTCTGGATAATTAGTCCAGGCGTTTTAAGCCAAAATGGGGGTCAACCGTGAACAAATTGCAACAGAATCAAACTCAACTGATTTTGTATTCTCCATATGTCCCGAGTAAGGAAAAAAAAGCCCAGAAGAATCCCATTAGGGGAAAGTTCCGAAAAAGACCCAAATATATCCTATTCATACGCCTATTCATTATTTTTGTCACATGAATAGGGTAAAAAAATGTAACCTTTAGATATCACCATGAAAATTACTGAGTTGATTACTTATATTAAGACAAACAAAAAATGTATTACAAGTTTTTTTGAATTGTTTGTTAACATGGACAAACGGTGCATAATCTAATTACAGATGTGCTAATCTGCATAAATAAAAGGATTGTAATGTCGGCAACACTGCTACTTACTCCCATATTTAATTAAAAAGGCAACGTTTCGACCCTACTGGGTCTTCTCCAGGCAAAAAAAGGCTTTTTTTGCCTGAAGAAGACCAAGTAGGGTCGAAACGTTGCCTTTTTATTAAATATGGGAGTAAGTAGCAGTGTTGCGGACATTACCATCCTTTCATTTTAATATTCCTTTTTGTCCAGCACCTGCCAGAAGTTGGGATATGCACACAATAACCCTTTCTAAGCTGCATAAATACCATACCACAACAGATCTAAACATTGGGTACAGCAGGAGAAAATGTCTTGTTGAATCTTGTTGACATATAACAGTAAAAGACTAAATGTTAAGGTCTAAATGGAACCCATTTAGGCTACCCATGAGCATAAATACATAGAGGCAGGAAGAAGTTCTTTAAAACAGCCTTTATTAATCATTATTGCAGATATGGGGTTTGGGGCTGGGTCCGTGGGACTGTTTCTGGGGGATGAGTCTGAGGGAAGAACAGTTGAAAGTTGTCAGTTGAGTGGACCTTGAATTAATGACTGACTGAATCTCTGAATGTTTTAAAAACGCTGTACCCAATGTTTAGCTCTGTTGTGGTATTTATGCAGATTAGCACATCTGTAATTAGATTATGCACCGTTTGTCCAAGTTAACAAATAATTAAAAAAAACTTGTAATACATTTTTTGTTTGTCTTGATATAAGTAATCAACTCAATAATTTTGATGGTGATACCTAAAGGTTAAATTTTTTACCCTATTCATGTGAGAAAAATTATGAATAGGCGTATGAATAGGATATATTTGGGTCTTTTTCGGAACTTTCCCCTAATGGGATTCTTCGGGGCTTTTTTTTTCCTTACTCAGGACATATGGAGGATACAAAATCAGTTGAGTTTGATTCTGTTGCAATTTGTTCACCCTTTTTTCCTAAAACGCCTGGACTAAATACTAGAGCAGTGTTTTCCAACTCTGTTCGTAAAGCACACCAGCACTACAAATTTTCGAACTCAAATCCTTTAGCTAACTTATCAATGTTGCAAACGCAGCGTTCACACTTGTAACACTTGTCTTAACTGTCACCCCCTTTTTTTGACGAACTACCGGTATCTAAACTTAAATGGTTGTAATTCATGAATGCTTTAGAATACAGACCTAAGGTTGGTCTCTTTTTTCAAGATTATTGCTAAAGAGTAAAATGAAAGAGATGTAAACAAACAAAAAAAGTTATAGAAGTTTACTGTAAAGCAGACATACTGTACTAAACATTTTATGTTTTATACAAAATATATATTTTACAAAATATTTCATATTTTTCTAAAACTGTTATTAAAAAAGCCATCTATCTAACCAAGTTTTGTTCTAAATTTGAAGTTGATATCACAAAAATTGTAGTTCCCATGAGATTTTATTTAGGGCTGTACCAAAAATTGCCACCGGGTATTCCAACACTCCATTGAATGTTTTTTGATGTGTTCTCCTATAACAAATTAATACATTTGTCACAATATCACTTCTATCACAAAACAATCACCAAATATGGAACCTTGACTCTCAGACCTTTCCAATGATATGTGTTTTGTCAAGATTATAAAATAGTGCAGCAAATTTTGTAATATGAAACATGACACTGCCCACTAGGGGGGAGGAGCCTGCTAAAATGAATTTAATTACTGTTTCCAGGGTAACGCAATGTCCTATTTCAAAATGGTTTTCACAGGATGAATACGGAGGGAGTAAGCTTTCGAATAATACATAATTTATGATGATTAATAAGATATGTGATGGAAGAAAAGGCAATAAAAAAGTGCAGTGACAGTTAATTGGTTAAATTGCAAGTAGTGTTGCTTAAATTAATAAATAAAACAAAGAATTTTAAGTTCCATGTTCTGTCATCTATTATACAATTAGTTTTTGCTGTAAATATTGATATCAAATCAATATATTTTAGTTGGATATCATATCAAAGTCATACTTTTGGTATTGTGACAACACACCGATTTTTGTCGTTGTTCTCTGTATTGACAGCACTCCAAATTTACTAAAAATTTAGTTCTCCTTTTAGTAATGACTGCTGAAAATTCAGCTGTATTTTAAAATATATTTTTAAACTGTAATAATATTTCACAATGTTTTTTTACTGTATTTTTTATTTTTAAAAATGCAGCCTTGGTGAGCATAAGAGACTTCTTTCTAAAATCTTAGCAACCCCAAACTTTTGAACGGAACAGTGTAATATATAACAATCGTGCATGTAACAGTGCTTTTTACTGAGATAAGGCATAAATTAATGGAATAATTGTGTGATGTTGACTATAACCTTTGCATATTTATTACTCTTACAAAAATAGGGCCATTCCTCCATACCAGACTGTTTCAGCATACCGGTATATCATTTCTTGAATTTCTCACTGGAATGGTCTTCTTTAGATAACACAGTAAAATGTCAAGGGAAGGTCAGGACTCTGACTTGGCCAATCTAAAAAACTAAATTTATTCAGCTTGAACCATTCTGTTGTTGATTTACTCTTAGATTGAGTCTGTGAACCAACATCGCCTATAACAAGTGCCAAATATGTTTAGCTACTTAGCCAGATAAGATGCCCACATATAACTCCCAAGTTTGTTTTAAGAGCCTATTTTGTTAATAATTATGACTTGGGTCAAGATTTTAGGAGCCATTCATTCTGATTATGTTGAACAAATGCCATTTATTTCTATGGTCAATTTTAGTGTGCATGTAATTATTCGGTGTTGTCTTTCATGCAGTGCTTTGGAGCAGTTCAAGCGCTGGATGTCTCCAGAAAGGGTGGCCATTAATGCAGAGGAGCTGGAGTTACTTCTTTTGCCCACACAGAACAGTGAGGCTCTTGCTAGCTCAACCCAAACTGACAAGCCATGTGAGGAGGAAGAGTGCCCAAGCCCAGAGAAATAATCGCATTCCAACGATAACCTGACCAGCAGTATTAGGGGAATTAAGAGTGTATGGGCTCTTGTTGTGGAAAGCAACTAAATTATGATCCATTTAATGGGATCATTTGTTTCACATAGATAAATGAAGGTGTCTTCGGTTGTTTGTCTCCCTCAATCCAGTTTTCAATTCAAGGTACATTATAAAATCTCGACCTTGGAGACATTTCAGAAACAGCCTGAAGAACTTCACTACGTTATCATGAAACATTCCATTTATGTATCATCAAATTAATTTTATTATTTACTTGTGATTTTTTTTTTGCTATTTACTCCTTTCCTGTAGTATTGAAACTTGTATACACTAATCCAAACATTTAATTTTTTCATTACATTATTTCATTTACACATTTGTATGAATTGATAATCAAATTTTGGGCATTCTCCTGAATTTAAATGTAGGTTAGTGGACTAAATTAAACTTGAGTAGAATGTTAAGTGTTTCTAAACATGTTAGTAACTGTTCGCTTTATTTTAAAAGGATAATAAAAACTATGAAGGAGCCATAATGAGATTCCTTTGTGACCTTTGTAGTGATGCATACTGATATGTTTGCCCAGCAGTAACCAATAGATGTCACTATTGTTGAATATGGATGAGTCACCACTTTAGGGCATTCCTGTCATTTTATTCGGGAAGCATTATTGCTTTGTTCCTCAGCTGACCTCTTTAATTAAATGTTATTCATAGTGTGTGTGTAAAATAAATTCTTTATTGCATGAGTGCTATATTTATTATTAAAATGTATGTTTTTTGCTTCCAGTTTCTTCCTCAACATCATAAGTTGTTGTTGAGTTAATTTATTTATTTTGATTGCCTTCCTCGACACATTAATGAAGCCGGGGGAGAAAATCCAACATCATTTATTTGTAAGAGTAGTTCTTTCATTACTAATACGAAAACTTTATGGTTGTGTCTCAAAACCTCGCGAGCTGCTGCGCTAAGAAAGCACGTTGGACATTAGAAATGCTCGATTCGTTAAAATGCAGCAATGATGTCCAGAAAATGTATTGGCAGGCAGCTCACTGGATTTAAAAAATATGTTTTAAAATTGTATTTTAATTGCGTTTAATGAAATTATTATTTTTTAAATTTAATTTTGTCGATTTTAATTCGTTTTATTTGGTTACATTTATTCATTTAGCAGATGAGGTCTGAAATCGTGTTGGAACAATGTAATAGTTCATCATAAGATTATGTAAGCAGGCTGGTCGTGGTCGTGGTCGTTACTGAAGGTTCCTCACACTTGTGCGCATTGACGTGTAGGATGCGCGTGTCTGGTGGCGATCTTCGCGCCGATTGTACAACCTACACAAGTTGTGAAGCTTTCAAGAGGGACATTTGCACGGGTCGCATTTAATAGACAACGTAGTGATTTACTCAAGTCTGTGAAGAGTCTTACCTGTATCCTTTTATAGAGTAAGTGCTTTTGGATCATGCATCATCCACTGAAGAAGTGATCGAGACAAAGGTGGGCAATTCATCCTAATTGAAATAATGCTGTGTGTGTGTACCGAAATAATGTTTTAATTAGAAAGCTAAATATAGGCATACTAAACAATCAGACAAGGATTTTTAATTGATTAATCAGTAAATCAATAAGTGTCTGTAAATGCACTATGCAGAATTATAGTCTTTATTGTAAGAATATTTTGAACTTGAAAACATCCGTTTGATGGATGTTAGATTGAATAATTGCTCATCAATCATTATAATTTCATTCATCCATGAGTGTTTCGTCCTCTAAACTCCTCATTTATCATCAGAGGAAAAAATGTTTAGGTAGGCTCTCGTTGCTATCTCACACTCTTGAGTTACAGTAGCCTGTTGAATTGAATCTGACTTTAAGGTTTGTGGGCAATGACTCCACCAATTACAACGGTTAAATTGCCTTTCTCTCTCTAGTACTGAGAGAAGGATCTTAGTAATGTAACTGCTGTCTTCTTCATTTAGACTTGAGGTGTACTGCTATTGGTACAGTTTTGTGGGAAATCATCATTCTGTGATAATCCAACAGAACAGATCACAATCACTGTATTCTAATCGAATGCAACATGCAGGACTGTTATTTCAAATGTTAATGCTTTTCAGAAAAATGCAAACAGTAAAGCCATCTATTAAATTAGCTGCAATAAGCAGGCTCTGATGTGGTTTTTTTATTGTTCTATTATTTCTTCTTATTCCATTTATCCTCTACAGTGAACACTTGTAAGTCTGAGCATCTAATATCTTGTGAGGGTCCTCTAACAGAAGCCAAAATGTCTGCTGAAGTTATTCAGTATTGGCCTATTTTAAAGTGACTTCTTACAAGTACGTTCAAATGGCTGTTCATGGAATTTTATTTCAAAGAGATAAAAGTGGTTCCACCTCAGTACACCTAATGCACTGTAGATTTCAGAAAATGATGAAAGACTTAAACGGTTTGCTATCTCTTGTGTAGAATCTTGCAATGAATGATTGAAGTCAAACATAATAGAGCAGAGTCACGAATCACGTCAAGATGATATTTGTACATCTTGTCACTTACAGTATGGGAGGTCAGAGAACCCAAAGAGAAGTATTACTTGCTATGTTCTCTGCAATACACCATGGTCTGTTCATTTAATTGATAGTGGTAGATTTCTTTACCAAAGCTTTTCCTTTATATGAAAGATTGGTCTTGTTCTAGACATAACCTGTCCACTTTAAATTACACACAAATAATCCATCCAGTCCGGTGTAGTGTAGTGATCTGTGTTGATTTCACAAAGGGCATTTAGATCTAAAGAATTTGACAGAACACTGAATTTGTTTCAGACCAAAATGCTTCAGCATTGGTTCTCAAAATGGGTCACAGACCCATTAAAGAAAATACAACCCAGACTAAATTAAATGTGAGTTTCCATGTTTAGAGCTGACCATAGTATGTTTTGTGTGGTGAATTATTAGCTGCCAACAGCATGAAAGCAGTGCAATTCAAGACATTTAGAATATAAAATTGTTAAACTATTTAAATAGCTTATAAGCAATATCCAAAATTATGAATATCAATAATAATAATTAATAATATAGCTGCAAGCAGCGATTACGGGCCAAGTATTTATTCATATATATATATATATATAAAAAAAGCCGCCACCCCGTTGCCTTTCGGGTTCCTGTGCACGACAGGCAATAACGTAACCCGCTTTGACTGTCGAGAGGGCAATATAGCCCTATGTATCACTTGATTTTATTTAACCAAATGTTTTTGTAACAAAATATCCCTATACTGCCCTCTTTTACTAATACTATATTATATTTCATCGTTTTCATGTCTTACCCTCAAACATATCTGTTTAATCTGCTTATTTTCAAGTTACACATAATACATTGATTGAAAAAGAAACTCAAACTTTTTGTTAATGGTAATATATTTGATACAGAAAGAAATAAGTGAGACTGTGGGAGTGAGGGGAGGGGAATGACAGACAGAGGGAGACAGAGACAGAGAACTTTTGAAACTAAAAAATTAACATCCTAACTTTGATAATGTTTAAATATACATAAAAATGCAGCATAGAATTAATTGAAATTAGTGTACTTTAAAACACTTGTTTAAAATAAAAAACACATTTATACATAGTATAAAACACTAGATGGCACAATTGTTCATAGAGTCTTTCTGCTCCCCTCCCCACACACACAGACAGGGGGGCAAATATCTGACTTCCTGTTGGTCGGAGCTAATGACTGTAAATTAGAAAGTTGTCCGGCTCGGGGAGATAAATATAGATACCGATTTTTGTTACTTTAGGTAAAACTAATACCCCATTTTTGACTAAAGGTGGCGCTACTGAGCCCCTTACCACGCCTGTTACTGAAACTTTGCACAAGTGTAACTAGGCAATAAATGTAATGTGTCTGTCGAGTTTCATGCAATTTCAAGCATGCTAAGAGTCTCAAAAACATCAAAAAAGAATATTAAAGTTTGATGCGTTGCCATGGCAACAGTATTTAAGATATCAATAATCCTTTCACAGGTCTACATCTGCCGTGTGTTTACATTATACAGATGAAGTTTGAAGCAAATCGGTAAAAATAAGAAGGTGATTTCAAAGCATTTTGAAAGTGACACACTTCCTGGTACCAGTTGGTGGCGCTATAACTTTGACTCACAATAGTCACATCCATGTGATCGGCCTCTTACAGCGAACACACTGCTGAAGTTTCATCAAGATCAGTTAATGTATGAGGATGTTATAACACACTTCCTGTTTCCAATATTCGCCATAAATTTGTTTCCTCGCCACGGCCAAACCATTCGAGATATCAAAAATCCCCTGGCAATTTATCATCCTCCATGTCTTGAGTTCATGCTGACCGAGTTTCGTGGTCATCGGATGAATTCTCTGGGAGAAGTGTTTCAAATGCCAGAACATGCGTTTCCATACAACCCATTATAGCCGACTTCCTGTTGGACTGGCGTAAAACTTAGAGCACGAAAGTTGTTCGGCCCGATGAGATCTACATGTGTACCGAGTTTCATATTATTACATGCAAGCGTGTTTGATATATGGACATGTTTTTGAATCCCATTCCAGGGGGCGCTGCCGAGCCCCCCTGCCACGCCCGGGTACCAGCTTCAGGGGTTCTGACATTTGTGCAAAGTTTCAAGAGTTTTTGAGCACGTTAAGGCCCCCAAAAGTGCCCAAAAGGTAGTAAAATAATAATTATAAAGAAGAAGAAGAAGAAGAATAAAGAATAATCCCAAGGAAAACAATAGCGCCTTCGCTTTTCAAGGCTTGGGCCCTAATTATTGCAAATTTTATCATGTTGTACATCGGTTTGTCTAGGCAATACACATACATCGTAATTTATTCCTGTGATGGCAAATCATTACTTCAGTTTTCAATGTCACATGATCCTCAGATCCTTATTCTTATACGCTGAATTGATTATTATCAATGTTGAAAACAGTTTTTTCTAGATTCTTTGATGAATAGAAAGGTCAGAAGAACAGCGTTTATTTGAAACCTTATAAATGTCTTCACTGACACTTTTTGATATACATCCTTGCTGAATAAAACAATTTCTTTTCTTTAATTAGCTTACCTGAACATTCTGAATGAGTGTGTATCAAATTGAATTGTATATATTCACATTGTTTACATTTCTATTCAATTTTATTCGAACAGGTGTCTGTTTGCGGTCATCACACCATGACGGACATGGGCTATCTCCATAACGAATCGTGGATAAACATGTCTTTAGATGCATCGGCGTCATCGTTCAGTGGACTCCAGCTCCTCATGGACCTGAAGCCGCTCTTCATCCCTCTTTATGCCGTGCTAGTCCTGGTAGCGTGCTCTGGAAATCTTCTCCTCCTCATCCACATCGGACTGAACAAGAAACTTCACAGCACCACAAACTTCCTCATCGGAAACCTGGCCCTGGTTGACCTGGTTATGTGTCTGTTCTGTGTTCCCCTGACCGCGTTTTACGCCTTTGATGAGCGCGGTTGGGTTTTCGGCCAGTTCGTGTGTCATTTTGTTACCCTGATGCAGACTGCGACTGCGTTTGCGGCAGTCCTGTCATTAACCGCCATTGCGGTGGACCGATATGTGGTGGTCGCCTACCCTATTCGCCGGCGAGGAGGTCGTTCCTTCTGCGTCTGGCTGGTTGTCAGCGTATGGCTCTGCGCTTTGGCAATGTCCACCCCCACTGCTTTACACACGGTGTACCTGGATCTGAGTGCAACTGGCCACGAAATGGCAGTTTGTGAGGAGTTCTGGCACGGGCAGGAGCTCGGTCGTCTAATATATTCATGTTTCTTCCTGCTTCTTTCTTATTTTGTTCCTCTAGCAGCAGTTTCCATTTCCTACTGTGCGATCTCCTGCCACCTGCAGCACAGAGCTACTCGGCTCATGGCCGCTACACCTTCCAACCAGGAAAAGTGGGGGCGCAAGAGGCGCAAGACTTTCCGTCTCCTACTGGTGTCTGTGCTGTCGTTCGCGTTCTCCTGGCTCCCCTTGCAGGTAGTCAACCTCATTCGCGACCTGGACACCGACTTCGCCATCCTGAGCAAGAATCACGTCAATGTGGTACAGGTGTCGTGCCACTTGTTAGCCATGAGCTCGGCTTGCTACAACCCCTTCATTTATGCTTCTCTTCACAAGAAGTTCCTGTCATATCTATGCCATAACATATTTCAAAGAAGAAAAGCTCATCGTGCTCAGAGCAGCCTCACAACCTCCAGCCGAATGATCCGCATGAATACTTCTAGTACTCTAGCTGACATTCCCATGGCCATTAGTAAGATCTCACAAGATTGAACCTTCACCACACACAGTTGTTGCTTCTTTAGGTTCTAGAACTGAACAGTCCGAAGGCAAATTCTGTACCATCACAACTGTTTTGTTGTGATGACTTGTACCACGTTGTGTGTGAATATGCTAAAGCTTTGCAGAGATATAGCCTCACGTCCATTTTGGCCTTTTCGTACATGCATACCATAACTGTTTGTCGGCATGGTCTGGAGGTCATGAAAATCGGAGCATGTTTAAACAGTTTAGATTTGTTTCTTACTGTTTATCAAAATTTCTTAAGTTAATCCTGCACCGGGTTATTCCAACTACGAATACACACAGGTGGTATCAATGAAAAAAAGAAGAAAAAAAACCTCATTGTGCTTCTGTATTCATTTAGTGGCATTGTAAGGCAATGTATTAATTATGTATGTCCATTTGTTTAATGTGAAGCACTGCACTCAAGCGTCCATTAGAGGTTTACTTAAAACAAAAACCCCTCTGTAATACAATTCAATGTAATACATCAAATAATAAATTCAACGCAATAAAGGTGTAGCAAGCACATGTATGCATTCTCAGTATATTCTTTGATAAAACGTAATGTTTACACATTATAAAATATTGGTAACACATTAATAAGGTACCATTTGCATTAGTTAACTACATTAGTTAACATGAACTAACATTAAAAAGTACTCATAAAGCATTTATTAATCTTAGTTCATGTTCATTTCAACATTTACTAATACATTTTAAAAATCAAGAGTTGTATCTGTTAATATTATTTAATGGACATGAGCTAACATGAACTAATGGGAACTAATTCAATTTACTATCATTATGTATTACTTATTGTTAATGCATTAACTAATGGGACCTCATGGTTTAGTTTACACTAAAAATATTATTATTATAATTTTTTATGTATTTTTCTTTTGCAAGATGAGTCAGTCTGTGCTTTAGCAGTGGGGGATTCTTCAATGATTCTTTATGCAGGTTACACCAGTTTGAGACAAGTGCTTGTTTTTATGAATAAGTTCATTGAACCGATTAATTTAGGAATGGAACATATGATAGTTTTTATGAGTGATTCTTATTGTTATTTATTCAACCTATTAGTTCAAAAACACACAGTCTCTGTGGTGGCTTTGTTTTGAATGATTTGCTTGGGCAGAACGAAAACAGACAAAATAATTGGCAATATTGTCTAATATCCCACAAAATGGTAGTTTTCTCAACATTATTATTATTTTGTTTATTGAACTGTTGTATAAAACTGGGTATATAACACTGGCAACGGCGCTTCCTCTATGATTTCCTGCGGCATGAGCTTGCTTGTGTGATATTGCATTACATTAATTTAAAATAGATTTAAAATATTTTCATATGTTTATATAGATTTTTAAAAAATAAAATGTCTTGATGTAATTTATTAAAGAATTAAATAAATAATATGTGTCCATTTCTTGCATACGAGTATGATATATTCATGTGGCTTTAGTTCAGCAGATGGTAAATGAGCCAAATGCAAATGACCTAATAAACATCCTGCATTTAAAATGATCATGGAGCGCATTTCTGTAAAAGCATAAAAAAAACAAATCATACAGCACACTCCATGACCTCACATAAATCATAGCCGATTACATTAAAGTAATTTCTAATTAATGCAATTCAATTATGCTTGTTATACTTTATACAAAAAGCTAGTGAATACATTTGATATTGTAATTAATTATTATGCATGGAAGTGCGTGAGGAGTCTAGTGTACGCTCAAAGATCTTGAATGTAGTGTGGATTGTGTTCTGTACACTGGACAGTATTTAGGTATTATCATCTTCAAAAGAAAATGCACAAAACACTGTCATGCTGCATAAAAGGCCACGGACTCTCTACTGTATTATGAAAGTACTTTCATCTGCGGCACCTTCTGTTCATTCTTCCCCCCTTTTTGTTTTATTCACTTGGCTGCTTTCATATTGTTATGCATCAGAAAACAGATGAAGCATAAGTGTTAGACCACTGATGGTTTTTCTAATGTCGGAAGACCTTTTAGTGCTTTATTTTTAGTTTTCCTTTAAGTCCTCTGTGCCCTCAGACGTACATTTATTAATTTTGCACTGAGTTCAGCAGGATGTGGAAAATAATGTGCATAGTTTAATTTGTGTGTACAGTATTGGTCTAAATGGTGCAACTTTTAGACTTTTCTCAAACTTTCTGAGTCTCTTATTCAGAATCCTGGACTTCTAAAACGATGCATTTGGTCAAGAAAACTTCAGGAGTATAAGGGATAAAATATAGCACACATTAACAAGATGAGAGATTATTGCAGAGCCCTTCTGCCAAGTACATGCTTGAGATTTGCCAAATCAGACAGTAATTAAGAGGGAATTAAATCACTATCAGCCAGGTGTTTCATAACATATTCATTGCATTCGTTCTCTGTTAACACAAAAATGCAAAAATTTGCATTTGTCTTAAACAACTCTGAATTTCATAAATGTACCATGAAACACCAATCAAATGTTTGTATTGCACATTTACATATCTGAAAATGCACTGTGATGCACTCAACATAAATGTCTACACTGGTAAATGTTCTGCTTCTACAGGTCAGTCTCCCAGACTCAGCACACTGAATAATTCAATCCAAAAGTGCTAAAAAGTAACATAAAAAAGTAAAATAAATAATAAACAATGGCAGCACACGACAGTAGGTGTGTAAAACAGAGTCCCTGTCGATGATTACTCATGGGCAGCAAGCTATGTAATATTTACCTTATAAAAATATACTTCTTTGGGATTTGATAAATAATGTTGGTTAAAAGTAAGAAAGAGATTTCTCAGATTTACAGTATGATAAAGGTTGTTTCAGACTCTTTATCCTTCTGTCTGTCAGTCTATCTATCTATCTATCTATCTATATATACACTGTTTCTGTCTGTCTGTCTGTCTTTCTATCTACTGTTTCTGTCTGTCTGTCTACTGTTTCTGTCTGTCTGTCTACTGTTTCTGTCTGTCTGTCTGTCTACTGTTTCTGTCTGTCTTTCTATCTACTGTTTCTGTCTGTCTGTCTACTGTTTCTGTCTGTCTGTCTGTCTACTGTTTCTGTCTGTCTGCTGTTTCTGTCTGTCTGTCTACTGTTTCTGTCTGTCTGTCTGTCTGTCTACTGTTTCTGTCTGTCTGCTGTTTCTGTCTGTCTGTCTGTCTGTCTGTCTGTCTGTCTGTCTGTCTACTGTTTCTGTCTGTCTGTCTGTCTACTGTTTCTGTCTGTCTGCTGTTTCTGTCTGTCTGTCTACTGTTTCTGTCTGTCTGTCTGTCTACTGTTTCTGTCTGTCTGCTGTTTCTGTCTGTCTGTCTACTGTTTCTGTCTGTCTGTCTGTCTACTGTTTCTGTCTGTCTGCTGTTTCTGTCTGTCTGTCTGTCTGTCTGTCTGTCTGTCTGTCTGTCTGTCTACTGTTTCTGTCTGTCTGTCTGTCTACTGTTTCTGTCTGTCTGCTGTTTCTGTCTGTCTGTCTACTGTTTCTGTCTGTCTGTCTACTGTTTCTGTCTGTCTGTCTACTGTTTCTGTCTGTCTGTCTACTGTTTCTGTCTGTCTGTCTGTCTACTGTTTCTGTCTGTCTACTGTTTCTGTCTGTCTGTCTGTCTACTGTTTCTGTCTGTCTGCTGTTTCTGTCTGTCTACTGTTTCTGTCTGTCTGTCTGTCTACTGTTTCTGTCTGTCTGTCTACTGTGTCTGTCTGTCTACTGTTTCTGTCTGTCTGTCTGTCTCTCTTTCTATCTACTGTTTCTGTCTGTCTGTCTACTGTTTCTGTCTGTCTGTCTGTCTATCTACTGTTTCTGTCTGTCTGTCTGTCTGTCTACTGTTTCTGTCTGTCTGACTGTTTCTGTCTGTCTGTCTGTCTGTCTATACTGTTTCTGTCTGTCTGTCTGTCTGTCTGTCTGTCTGTCTGTCTGTCTACGGTTTCTGTCTGTCTGTCTGTCTTTCTATCTACTGTTTCTGTCTGTCTGTCTACTGTTTCTGTCTGTCTGTCTACTGTTTCTGTCTGTCTGTCTGTCTGTCTGTCTATCTACTGTTTCTGTCTGTCTGTCTACTGTTTCTGTCTGTCTGTCTACTGTTTCAGTCTGTCTGTCTGTCTACTGTTTCTGTCTGTCTGTCTACTGTCTGTCTACTGTTTCTGTCTGTCTGTCTACTGTTTCTGTCTGTCTGTCTACTGTTTCTGTCTGTCTGTCTGTCTGTCTGTCTGTCTACTGTTTCTGTCTGTCTGTCTACTGTTTCTGTCTGTCTGTCTGTCTGTCTGTCTGTCTACTGTTTCAGTCTGTCTGTCTGTCTACTGTTTCTGTCTGTCTGTCTGTCTGTCTGTCTGTCTGTCTACGGTTTCTGTCTGTCTGTCTGTCTGTCTGTCTGTCTACGGTTTCTGTCTGTCTGTCTGTCTGTCTACGGTTTCTGTCTGTCTGTCTGTCTGTCTACGGTTTCTGTCTGTCTGTCTGTCTGTCTACCGTTTCGGTCTGTCTGTCTACTGTTTATGTCTGTCTGTCTGTCTACTGTTTCTATAACATGAACCCGTGATGAGAACCCCTAAAAGGTTCTATATATGAAGCTCCTGATGGAACCCTAAAATGTTCTATAGAACCTTTTCTTCCAAGAGTGTAGAAAAGAGTATACGAACATCGTTCTAAACATCTCTTCCAATGTTTCAGTAAAAGAAAGAAAAACATGGAGTTTTGAGATGATATGAGGGCGAGTAAATAATGGCACATTTGAAATCTCTTGTGCAATCAGGAAAGCTTCACAAGAATTGAGAAACAGACTCACCAGAATGGCACGTTTATGGATGAATATTCAAAGGGAGTGTGGGCTGAATATTGAGTGCAGGGGGGAAATTGATTCAAAGCTAATTACAAGAAAACAGAGGAGGTCCTTGTGGGCTTTTTGTAGAGTCTGGCTAGTTTAAAAGATGAAAAGTAAATTGGCATCTGACAAAAGTGAGGAACAAGCCTCTCAACAGAGATGCTCACCAGCAAAAGGGCATCAATTATGGTCCATCTAAAGTGCTCTCTTTCTCTTCACCTCTAAGTTTCCCATCTGCCACTATCCTGCATCATGCATCTGGAGCTTGTTCTACACATACTAATACCATGTCTTTCTGTTAGATTGCTAGTGTCAAAATTGTGATTATATAGCTGCCTGCATGAGTTTTATGTTAACAATAGTTTGAACTAAGGAGCAGATCTCCAAATCTGCTGAACCATGGACTTAAATATTTTCACATATCTCCCAACCCTTAAATATGGTGCTAGATTTAACAGAACTGAGTACAATTTTGGATAATTGGATGAATAACCAGTAATTGTAGTACATTCCTTTTCATTTCCACATGGATGGACATGCAATAAAATATGCATGGACGCCGGCTTCAACTTAATCAGCGCTGGCTGAAACAAATGTTTGCTTGCTTGTCCATGCAGAAATAGAGGGGGAAAAAAGACTAAACCACTGCAATGGTTTTAAATGATTTATTCATTTTCTATTTCCAATCTGCTTAATATGACTCATCATATGAGAAAACAAGAGTAACCAAATTCACTGAACATAATATACATCAGGGAACTTCCTCCGCTCTCACAGATAATTGCCCTTGAAGATGATGGTGCTAAATTTAAGTGTTTTTCTTGGGTTTCTTTCTTTCATTTCTTATTATAAAGATGGAAACCATATTTATTTAATCAAATTTTTTTAATGTTCATTATTAAGTAAAATCAGTTGTTATTTTGTTGTACATACATGGTAACAATAACAACATCATTACAAAGCCAGAGGAAATGACATGTTTTGGGGGATCTTTGTTTAATCTCCAAAGAGTTTAAATAGGATTCAAAGTCATTATTTAAATTTAAGATATGAGTTTAACTAGAGCTCATTTTTCTTGTCTATATGTAATCATCCTAGTAAAATAATTAACAGGGTCCATATATCAGTCATTGCGTTCCAAATAATTATCTTTAGAATAAAATATTACATCAAATGCACATACATTTCCAAACAGTGAAAGGTTCCTCAAAGAACAGTTAAAAAAATAACCAATAAATAACCTTTATTTTTAAGAGTGTTGTATAGAAATACTCTAAAAGTACAACACAAACATATATTTATATTATATTTTAAAAAGTTAGTTAAAAAGATAGGTTAGGAAATACCCTTCTGCCCATCATACAATAAGTGCACAGCAGTGTAAACGCATTTAATTGAAGAGTTTCAGTCCATTCTCATGTAACCTGGTACACTCTGCTAGACGAAATGTATTAGTCTTTTTTGTTCCATCCACCAAATTCACTGTCCACTAGAGAGACCGAAGCGACTCCCTGCAAATCCCCATATGCAAATGAGGCCTTCAGTGCTTCTGAAGGCATTTAAACTTCCATTTCAGAGTGAAGCAGCTTTTATCAACATGTTCCGTTCCTGCTTTACAAGCTTTAGTCTTGATGAATCTCTTCTCATAGCAATTACACTGTCTCTGCTTTTCAGTCAGTCCCTCAGATTTAAGAAAAGGTCTCCATAATGGCTTCAGGTTAAAACCTGATCTTTGGGAAAAGCAATGAGTGCCCGAGCTCCAGTGGCTAACCCATTTATGCCGACTTGTTATCCGCGGCGCCAGGAGGCAGGTCTAATGAGTAGCACACGGTTACCTGAGAGAAGGAGAGGGTGACCGGAGGCAGGAGGCAATGCTTATCAATCAACACTTATTTGAATTAATCACTCGCAGAGCGGCAGAGGTGATGCATTAAACTTAAAGCAGTGCCGCTGAGCTCTACCGTGCTTTCCGGAAAATATGTCACACTTTAAATTTCACCAGGTTAAATTGCATTGTTAAGAAAGAAAAGACAGGTAAGTCACATCAGAGTATAAGTCAAGTTCTAGCAAAATACCAATAGCCCTAAATGACACAAAACCTTAATAAACATTTTAAACAATACAAACATTTATTTTAGTTCATCTCACTCCACAACAAATCCTTTAATTTTTCAATATTTAGAACAGAACAGGAATTAAAAATGTTAGGCCTGTTGACAACAAGAACGATAACTATAAAGATAGCGTCCACACCAACGCACGCATCTGCCGCTTTAAATGTTCAAGCTCTTTAAAGGCACACTATGCAAGATTTGTACCCTAATATAACAGCTTCAAAGTCATTTCGATGGTAAACGAACTCGTAGGGCGAATCATCCCGATAGCAAAGGCACAACATATACAATTATGCAGTAGCCTAATATTTGTATGAAATCGTGAAACATTACCTGGTCAATTTCAATGTCATCCTACTGAACAGGTACCGGTATACAGGGGGGAGGGGATCAGGCCGCGAGTGCAGAGACGGCTCTGCGTGAGTTGTATTTACGTCAGTAACGTTAAATACAAGTGCTCCACAGTGACTCTAGGGGTCGCTGTTTGACAAAAACGGAAATCTTGCATTAAAGGCCCACTGAAGTAACTTGGAACGCGCAGCTTTGTATGATGCGTTGACGTAATTTCCACTGAAACAGGAAGCTAAGGCGGGACATATTCAATGTCTCCTCCCCCTTTTCAAATAGCCAACAGCGTTTAGTTTACCTCACAGACTTTAAGACGTACTTGACAGCACAATGGAACCGAATCCGAGCGCTGATGATACGTTGGATTTAATAGTAGAGGTGTGAATAAATTCTAGCCATTTCATTCTTAACCAACATACAGTTGTAAAGCGGAATAAAACTCGAGTGTTTGAGGTACCGAACACACATCTCCAACCCATATTGCTCCATGACGTGTCAACGGTCGCTTTGTCCAGGTGTATTTATAGCATCGTATAGTTGAGTCATAGGGAGTCGCGGGACACTTTAGATTCTATAGAGCATTTGATTGGACAAAAGATGTGATGAGAAGCTAAAGTCTGCGTTGATGTCATAAAAATCTTTGATTCATTTTAGCGGAAGTGAGAGACTGTAAGTTTTGAATGATTATCTCCTAAATGCGAATTTTGTTATTGTTTTGTTATAACAGCGTATTCATAACCTTAAAGGGGGGATGAACTGAGAAATAAAAATTTTCTTGAGCTTTTGACATATAAGAGGTCATCATCCTATAAGAATATCCTATAAGTTTCAGAACTGAAAACTCATTATAATATGCAAAACTGTTATCCAATCATAGCAGTGGGCGTTTACTTCCAAGTCTTCAATGCGGCACGCCCATAAAAACCGAGCGTTTCAGGAGCTAGGCTCAAAACCAGGGTAGAAAATAGCCTTTACTTATTCATTTTGATGTTTTTGAATGTAAAAACCAAGCGAATGTCATAATTTGACCTGTAATAATTTGATCATGACCCCTTTAAGGCTAACATATTCATACTAAAAGCTAAAAAACTTCAATTTTGATTTCAGGGGGCCTTTAAAGTCAGATGGATTCTGATTGGCTGTCAATGTTTTTATCGTTAATCAGCTGGGGAAAAATCTTTCCTAAAGTGATTCCAATGATATTGTTCCTCTGTCATTATCGTTATAGTTGTCGTGTAGACGCCACTATTCATTCAAATTTTGAATTATTTTTAAAACTAAATCTTTATTTTTATCTTTACAGTTATCATGCTTGTCGTGAACAGGCCTTATAAGTATAAAGCAAACCTAAATCAGATAATGATGGAGAATGTAAGGCTATTATACCAGCCTTAACAGGAATTTTCATTTAAATGCTCAAATGGAGCTTAACAACCAGGCATTTATGACGCAGCGGTTGTTAAGTAGTATTGAGAGCATTGATGGACACAAAGGTATTGTCCCCTCTTTTTGATCAAGAGCGGGGTAAAGAAAAATGAAATGAAAAGGGTCTGTTAGTATTTTTTCATTACTATGCAAATGCATGACTCAGAAGAGTTCAGTGACCTCCAGCATTAGGTAGAGTTGTTACTGGATGGAGATCTCATTTTCATGCTGCACCAGAGAACTGTGTCTGGTTTACAAACACTGGTGACTCTGGATGAGTGGACAGCAGGGGTACATGCTTTAAAATTATTTTTCACAGAGAAAAGAAAGTCCTGAGTAGTATCTCTTCCATTGAAACGGACCAATGAAATATATAAGAAAACAGCATTACACTTCAGACTAGGTGCTCTTCTTCTGAAAGATTTCCTTTCCCACAAATGAATAAATGCATGAAATATTGATTTGAGTTACATTTATTTTATAAACCTACCAGTATTTCATCTTACGGCTTAAAAGGATACACTGCAACATACAAAACAACCAACCTAGCAGAAAAGACGAATACTGCAACAATAGTATAGTGATATTGATACTAAAGTCCTCTTAGGTCATTTTCACTAAAATCAATAACTGAGATGGGGGAATTTCAGGTTCAGTTGTTCATATGATTCGGACAAGAGGACTAGCATACAGCTGCTTGTTTTGAAAGTGACTTTGTTGTGAGCTGCGTTTCATACATTTACCTTTTTTGCTTTATGCTTCACCTTTACTGTTGTCTGGCAAAAGTTTGTATATGAAATCCAGTCATTTCAATAAGAATCTGTCACCTGAATATGAGAGACATGAAAGTAGCGGAGGTTATTATGTCCATATATAAGGAAATATCTGACACCACTGAACCAGTTTACATTGCTTGTTTTTCATTGAACAATTACAATCAAGTACACCTATGCATAATGTTAACCAAAAGCCAAATATCTGTTTAGGGATTGTTTTAGCTTCTTTCTTCTTCTTTTTTCCCAAGAAAGTTGTTGATATAAATTTGAATACTCTAAAATAAAAAACTCTAAAATTCAATAGCTTGTAAGATTCTTTATGGTATTTCAGAATTTCATGTATTGTAACCCTAATTTAGTCCATGCTTGTGAATGTTGTTCTTTTCAGCAAAAAAGGCCACTTTTTATGATCAAATTCCCATCTCACAATTCTTCTTGTTTAATATCTCGTAGCCTATTTCTCATCACAGTGTCAGTGTGGAAGTAAAATGGACTGTGAAAGACAATACCAGTTAAATTTAGTAATTATGTTTGTTATTATGTGTACATCTATTTATTATATAATATTTTGTACATCATTGTACATGTGTTCAGAGGAACAGTGGACCACATTCTGTTTTACATCACTAATAGTCATTAGTATGTCTTTCATGTGTCACGCTTCAAAACTAAGACAGGTGCAGTATATCTAGAGTAAAACAGCTGCAAGTCATTTCCTCCCTGCAACATCCATCATATCCAGACACTCTCAAGCTATCAGAAGCATACTGATTTCCCCCACTTAGATTTATATCACACTGTTCCTCCACGCTCTCTGAGTTTAGTTTGTAGTAAGCATTGAAAGATTTACTACTTCTAAAAAATTCAAATTGCAAATAGCAACGGCATCGCCAAACAACAATAGCCAGAAAGGATTTTACTAGCCTACTTTCTTGAAATGTTTTTTTTTTTTTCATTGATGTATGAAGTGGTGTTTTTGAGTTTGGAAATGTTTTGGTGCATGTTTTATGCTGCAAAAGAGATGTTGACAACAGTGTTAACTAATCAGAGGTCTTAATGAATGAAACTGCTTGCACCTGTTGTTGAGTTTGTTGTGTTGCTCTCCCTGAGGAAGGCATGGGCCGAAACACGTAGCACAGTTTTTAGATCTTTTGTGTGTAGCCATCTGATAATAAAGGCTTTTTCATTTGAAAGAGTGCCATGGTCATCCTAAAGTTTTCTTTGAAAGCCAGAAGTGATTCAACTATTGACATTGGATATTATAATATTGGGGGTGGGGGTGGGGGTGGGGGTGGATGTCCGTATGAGCGAGTCATTGAATAATTAATTCAACCAATTCAGTCAACACTGATTCATTCAGGAATGAAATTTAACTGTCTTTACAAAAGAATCATTAAATAATTAATTCACCAACGGATTGCTCAGAGGTGCAAAATGGTTGATTCTTCTTTGACACTGTTGATGTAGCAAAAATAGATGGAAAATTACAGAGCATATTGTGTAAAACACTACTGACTTCTTGTTTATTTAACTGTTGTACACAAACAATATCACATTTTAATATGATTTTTAAATATGAATTATACGGTTTGAAATCAGTGTGTGGCTACTGTATATTAATAGAATTTACGGTAAAAATTTGCCTAAAAATCCGTTTCTTTATATGCACACACAAAGAAAGCATTTCTGTCCTGATACATCTGTTGCTCTCGCCGAAATATTATGTTTAATATGTATTTTTTTGACTGACATTAAAAGATCATTATAAATTATATTCTATCCAAAAAAAATGCATTTAAATTTATATTATACATGTCAACATAAAGAAAAGACAGAAGTAAACACCACTCCTTGAGGATTTAATTTCCTCTCCCTATAAGCAACGCTGCTGGTGTGAGCAATGGTATATTTTTCTCTTTTCATATCCAAAGCCTCACTTATCTCACTTGGGAGGACTGAGGAAAAGGTGCACCATCCAAGTCTCTCACAGAGATAAGTGAGATGGAATACAAGGACTGATATGCGAATAAATCAGATGCCTCATGAATATTTATAACACTGCTTACCTGCTCAATTAATTTACAGATTGAAATGCCATGGAAACATTTCGAATCTCTAGCGGTGTGCATTTGGTTGATAAGGGATGAGTTGCAAAATTTGATTTTGCTTTCTTTCATAATCTAAGATTTGATTACAGCTCTGAAATTGTTTTGAAATTTGTTTATATGTTGGACTAAGAATAAACAATACATCTGTGTTGGTTCTGCATTATAAACATCTGCATTTTATAATGATTTGTTTCCCTGCTATGAATAGATTTGAAACATTCGTAAGCCAGTCTAGGTACATTTACCTATGCACAAATTTGCATTCGCCTAAGAGCATTTTATTGTTAAAACGTATTAAATATTTTCCTGCATGTCCCGACCCAAATATAACTATACGTTGTTTCCTTTCTAGATTATTTGAAATCATGTCAAAGTAAACTGATTAAAATAGCAAGCAACAGTTTGCTCTTTAGGGTAAACAGCAATTATTCTGTAAATGTTGGCATGAGCCAATGAAAGCACTTGTTTATTGGACAGATGGCAACATCAAATTGTGTTTATCTTACAACATTAGCATAACTGAAGAACTAAAAATATCATTATTGCTTCCAAGACATTAACATCATTTTTCACACGGATCATTAATAATGCAAACAAAAAGATTGCAGAAGAATCTAATTTAGCTCATGGTGTTCATTCAAGCCCTCTGCTGAAGCTTTCAGAATTCACCAAAAGCACATATTTGTACACGAATCAAATGCCAAATAAGACCGGCCGTAAATGGCTGTTGAAAATCCATATTTCTGTAATGTCAGCAGCATGGTAATTTGATTTAGTAAAACGTTTGCGGGGCATCATATAAGCAGCACCAGTAAAACAAAGTCACTGGACAGCTTCAGTAGGCTCCCGAGATGACGCTTAAGAGACAATATGCATGTCAAATGCATCATATAAGCAATTAATAGAAATGAAAATGCATGGCAGTTACATATGATGCAACACAATATTTTTGTTGATTTGCATTATAAGGCGACGTGGCAATGTTGGATGTTTTACTGCATATGAAGTATTTGCAACTGCTAGCAGTGCTTCATTTCTCTAGTAAGACAGTGTTGTTGGGCAAAAGAGGGTCCAGGTAGGATCAGCATGACACCCTGTGGCAACTCTGCTCCAGTGCAGCTTGTGTTCACTAAACTATATTAAAATATAAATTAAAATGACTTTTATTCAACCATTCTCTCATTTATGCATTGAATAACAGCTTATGTATATTCCTCATGTTTTTGTTTGACGAATTTGTCTAATAATTTCAGTACGTTTTTTTAATACGCAATGTTAATTGCTATTAATCACTATTAATTGCTTATATGATGCATTAATATTAATTGAACATTGATTTTAATTTAAGTTGCAGCAATACACAGAGCCTACAGGAAAAATACACGCACATGAGGAAAACTTCATTATGTAATATGGATTTGTTTTTGACAGATGCCTTCAGGATGGGCTTTGAGAAGCTGTTAACATCTCACGACCAGTGTTAAATATGTAATGATGTGCTTTATGGTTTATTTTGATCCACATCAATACATCAGAAGTCAAGGAACTCAATTCGGTATTAGTAAAACAAACAAGACAAAGGATTTGATGCTCATATATTATTTATTCCTTTTAAATATTTTCCTCTTATAATATACATTTCTATCTTAAATAATACAAATGCGCTGTGCTAGATCTATTATTTCAAAGAATGCCCAGTACTTCCATGCTGCACTGAAATATATATATTTGTATAGACACGCTCGCCCACATACACACAAACAGCCATTCATCAAAGGAGCAAAGAGCTTGGAATTCATGGTCAGTTTTGTATACAGAGGAATGAACGTAATCCTCTCACCCTCTCCTCATTTTGGTACACAATATGTTGTATTTGCCATCCAGAACATTCTGCGAGAGAAGTATACATTTCAAAAATACATAATTTTGACAAAAACAGCAACCATCAAGGAGTCTACTCAACCACACTGCCAACCAAAGCAAAAGCTCTGCTGAAATGTTCCACGAAACCGCTATGGCATTAACACGTCTAAACTGGCATATCTGACGCTGGGAGATAACATTAACTGAGAAAAAAAAAAAAAAAAAACAGAACGGAAGATCAGGACGAGATTATTTCGCTTCTGTTTTTGTATAGTTTGGTATATATCTATATATATGCAAAGGGCGTATAACTACTAAACGACAGAAGTCATATCTCAACTTCATCACAATGACATAATTACTTCCGATTGATTAACATTCACTTCTCAATAATGTGAAAGGAATGGATTCAAAAATACCTCAAATCACATCTGAACTTAAAAAAAAGTCAAACAGTCTTTACGTAAACAACAAAAAAACAGGTCTCCTCATTCATCAGAGGTTGACCTTTTTGGGAGTCCCTGTGAGTACAATATCACTTTGTAACTCTTATGTAAAGTTCTCTTGATTTTTGAAAAAAGTCCAAAACAGGGAAGTGTAAAGGTCAGCATAGTGCGATCAGACAATCTTATCGATGCTTTTTAGCATAGATAGAAATGTGGTGAAAAACAAGCAGGCCAAAAATGCAAAGAGGCTTGAGGAAAAACAAAACCAATCAACCAGTATTTCTTCACATAGCAGACTGTTAACTATTTAAAGGCACAAACAGACCATATAAAACAGCTTTCTCATTTCATATTTAGCGATCTTGTAACAAAACTACCATGTAGGACGAGAAGCAAAGGGCACATGTTGAAAGCAGGCCTGTGCACGCGAGATAAAGTTTGTCCATTCACATTTGTAACTGACAGTTTGCGAGTTCTCTCGTATCTTTGTACACGTACAACAAATACACAGTATTTTCCTGCATTGGAGATCAGTAGCAGGTGACATTTTGAACTGAGTCAGACTGCTGACTTGGTGAATGATACATTTTAGTGCAAACTAATGGAGCTGCGAAGGTGGATGTTAAGGAGTGGCGTGATAACCTTTGGTTTGCTGGGAAGGCAGAAAACGGGGAAACTCGGTGTAGGATATAAGGCAAGTCATGATGGGCGACGGGAGGACGAAAGCTCATTACACATTGGTCAGTCAACAGAATGGTAAGTTAACCAAATGCATTCTGGAATATTTGGTCCGCCACAATAAATCTATGATCCTCCACACCCTGTTATGACGACTAAATGAATGATTGGCCAGTGCGTTGAGGATCAAACCGATTGGTGCCTCCTAAAACACGGAGCTTGTGTTCAATTTATCTAAAAATAAATATTTTGAACCTTCCATCTACAGATAATTAGTTCAATAAGGGTGCGTTTACTACCAAAAGGAGAATATTAGAGCTCTATTACATAATTCAAGGTCATTGTTAATGTACCTGCATTAATTTTTTGTTCTTTTTACACTCATTCAGCAAATATAAAAGATAACTGCAAAAATAAATACTCAAATTCATGGAGTGAAAAATCACATTTTGGCGATCGGTACCTTTGAACTCAAGGTAGTTGTGCTCAGAATGCCGTTATATAAAGTCACAAGGGATAATAGTTGAAACTTAGTTTTTTTCAGGAGTGCTACGCCGAGAGCATTTATCCTAAAGGAAAAAAAGTGGAAAACAATAACAACTCCCTAAAGACTTGTGGCTGTCCAGTTGATAGGACTTTGATTGTGTCATAACGTTTTGGATTCTGGTTTCAGTGTATGGCTCCATCCAGACCTACTGCAGGTTTTTCAGCAGACGGCCGTAGCGGTAGTCGTAAACGTGGCGGCAGACGAACACCAGGTCAGGATCGATGTCGTTGGGCACGCAACGATGAGCTGGAATTACATAGTCGGAGGGAGGGACCAGGGAGCTCCGTCTGGGTAAGCCCTCCTCATGACACTTCACCAAGGCACAAAATCTGAAACATTAAAAATCAAATCAAATTTGTACAAAGGATAGGAGGTGATGATACATTTTGACACATGGCGATAAATATGATCGCTTACCTACAGTACTGTGCTAACGTCAACACATAGCACTTATCTTCGATACATGCCACACTATTTTCATCCTGATGCCGAGAGGCGAAAATCTCATTCTGGAAAAATTCACACAGCTTTAATATTTTATATTTAACTTAAGGGAATCCATGCTGTAAGTGTACTAAATAAATATTGCAACCAATACAATGTGAAATGAAAATGCAGATACATATTGAATCAAATACATGGAAGTTGGAAGATACAGGCATGTTAAAATATAAAATATTCACTTCATGAATTATAGTAGATATATAGCATGTTTGAGAGTGCTGGGAGTCATTTGTTTGTCCAGTGGTTTACTGAACACAGGAAACTTGTGCTGCCTACTTCCTATATGAAACTCATAATCAAAGGAAGTCAAATGTTGACTTTGCGTGTTCCCGGAGGACCACACGGCTGTGCCATGAGCAATTCTAGACTCACCTCACAGTGCATGCTGGGAATGCGACCCCCCTGAGTGTGTTCTGGGCGGTAGTACCAAAACAAGCTCATCATCAGCTCCCCTAAAAGTAGGATTCAAGTATTGTGAGCTCTTCTGTGACTTTCATTGATGTATTAGAGAAAACAGCGTTTAGAGGAAGCCTTACCTGACTCAGGGTCTTCCCAGAAGGCGGAGACTTTGGCCACATAAGGCAAGGACTTCTTCCTGGGACCTGAGCGCAGTAGCACGGCGTCTCTGACCCTGATCACCTCTCCATCTCTCTGCACTCCTTCATAGCACCTGCGCAGGGATGTTGATTCCTCACCCTTCAATCAAATGAAAAATATAGAGTTCCACGTTTTATCTCAGTATACACTTTAGTATCACGTTAGACATGTACAAAAAAAGCTACACATACATTTTAAAACTCCAATAAGGGGTCAACTTGAAGCCAGCTGAATTATTTAAAGCTTTACTTGATATAGATTAATTTAGGTTAGTCTGAATGACTAGTCTCAAAACGCATTTAAAAAAATGCAACATGTGGGGAGCTATAAAAAAACAGCATGAATTCCGACGCAATGATAAAAGATGTTTAAAGACATCTAAATGCATGACTGCAGAAGCGAAAGGAGATAAATTTAAAAAAGGACCCCTTAAATAGGTCAGCTAAAGCACAGCATGATGTTAACATGCTAATTGAGAGCACTACAGCTAAAAATATCAAAACCAATACATGGATTGGTAACACTTTAGTTTAGGGTCCAATTCTCACTATTAACTAATTGCTTATTAGCATGCATATTACTAGGATATTGGCTGTTTATTAGTAATTATAAAGCACATATTAATGCCTTATTCTGCATGACCATATTCTATATCCCTTAATCCACCCAATACCTAAACTTAACAACTACCTTTCTAACTATTAATAAGCAGTAATTAGGAGTTTAATGAGGTTAGTTAATAGTTAACAGTTAGTTAACAGTTCAAAAAGTTAGTTAACAATAGTTAACATCGTAGTTAACAGTTAGTTAATAGTAAGAGTGTGACCTATGGATTTAATGCTGAAATATATCTATACCATTCAAGTTTGGGATTAATAGATTTTTTTTTTTTTTAAGAAGTCTCTTATTCTCTGCAAGGCTGCATTTATTTAATCAAAAATACAATAACAGTAATATTGTGAAGTATTATAACAATTGAAAATGTTTATTTCAATTTATTTAAAAATATAATTTATTCCTGTGATCTGTATTCAGTTTTGTATTTCTGTGGTATTTTCAGCAGTCATTACTCCAATTTTCAGTGTCATGTGATCCTACAGAAATCATTGATTGATGACTAGAAACATTTCTTATCATCGTGATTCGTCAATGTAGAAAACGGTTGTGGTTTATGTGGAAAAAGTGACACTTTTTTTTCACGATTCTGTAATGAAAGTTCAAAAGACAGCAATTTTTTGTAAGTAACAAATAAGTAACATTATAAATGTCTTGACTGTCACTTTTGATCAACTTAATGCATCCTTGGTGAATATATAAATATTAATTTATTTAACAAAAAAACGTTCTACATTGAAATCTATATTGAAATTTTGCACAAATACTGATGAGAAAAAATATACAGTATCTACCATGATTACATAGAGTCTTTCATGAATTAAAATCACTTGTTTTTAGTACTCTATTTGACAAAGTGTAAAACTAGTATCCAAATTCCAATAGACCTTATGTAGTTTTCAGCACTGCGCTCCTTGTGTTGTGTCTTCCAGTTTATACTTCCACAGCATGAGGATAAGATCTAACAGATTTATGAATGAACCACTTGTCTTAAAATCTTCCCGGTCTACTGAGATTTGTTATGACATCCGCATTACAATGGTCATGATAACTTTCGTTAACTCTACAAGAAGTAAATCTGCATGCTTGTTTCTGGCGCATAAGGTCTATAGAGCAGCCCAAAGACCGTGACTCTGAAGTAAATGCGTGACTCTGCAGTGTGGAGAACTAAATAGTTCTTCTACTGAATCCTGAAGTAATGTGTGTAAACATTTCATAAACTACTGGTAATTTTCTTAAAATTATTTCCAAGTTCTTAAAAACACTAAAATGGAGAAGAAAACAACTGCTCATTGTCTAAAGGTTTGCCCATTGGCTATTTGTTTAAAATACTTGTTTAAAATCACCTCACTGGAATTTAATAATCATGACCTTTCCAATGAACGCAATACAATGTTTACTACTGACATTTTGCAACAGCTGTTCAAAAGAAATTTGCCAGGGTCATTATTTTGTAATTTTCCAGGAATAATAATAATTCTATAATAAATGCAATATCTTTCAATGAATCGCTGCTTTAAAAGGATGAATGAATGAAAATTCTGTCATTAATTACTCAAACCCATTCGACAACTGACACTTAGATGCTTCAAAAAGTGAGATCGTAAAACTAATCCATATGAATCCATACTAATCCATATGAGCGGTTTAGTCCAAATTTTCTGAAGATACACGATTACTTTATATGATGAACAGATTGAATTTAGTCTTTTATTCACATTATACATTGATCAGCAAACATAAACTCAACCGAACCTGCTTGATGCGTGAGAACAAACCTCTCGCTGAAGCTCACACGTACTGCGTAACACAATAATGAACCTCATTGGTTCTTGCGGAAGCTCAAATGTGCTGTTAAACACGAGAATGAACCTCATCGGTTCTCGCACATAAAGCAAACATGCTTGAGTTTCCATTTTCCATATCTGATGTGTGAGTTGATAAACAACATATGCGAATAAAAGGCTAAATTCAATCTGTTCATAAAGTAATCATGTCTCTTCAGAAAATTTGGGACTAAAGAACTCAATTCATATGGATTAGTTTTACGATCTCTTTATGAACTTTTTGAAGCGTCAAAGTGGTAGTTGCGTAGCTGTCAATGGAGGGACATAAATAACTCAGATTTGATTAAAAAGATCTTCATTTGTGTTCCGAAGAGGAACGAAAGTCTTGCCGGTTTGGAACGACACGAGGCTGAGTAATTAATGAAAGAATTTAAATTTTTGGGTGAACTATCCCTTAAAGTCTTGCTCCGGGCACCTCCTAAATGTCTTTTTAGGAAACTTTCAATACGCCAGTCTGTGTTGACACCATCCCCGGACAGGGCAACTCGAGTACGTACCACAATGAATACTTCCTTTTCTGTTGCCACACCAACAGGCATCCAGCCGTTTGTTGCCCGGCGACGACTGATCTTAGACTGTTTGGCAGAGCCGCTGCCATGGCCTGGTCCCAGCTGGCCATCCTTAATATGGGGGCAAACAGCAGAGTCCCGCACCCCAGAACGAGAGCCACTGGGCGGCTTGGCCCTCTGAGGGCATTCCCGTCCCACTCTAATCTGCACCTGGGGTCGACTGGCATCGGGAAGAGGCGTCTGCAGGTGGGGCACTGACTGGGTGGATGGAGGCACACTGGAGATGGGGCAGATGGACAGAGGCAGGGCAGAAGGCATCGTGATGGATGAGCTGTGGTCATCCAGAGGGTAAGAGTAATCTTCTACAGAGCGGAGAAAGCAAAAAATCATTGGTTCATAAAATG
Source organism: Phoxinus phoxinus (assembly GCF_949152265.1). Classification (NCBI taxonomy): domain Eukaryota; kingdom Metazoa; phylum Chordata; class Actinopteri; order Cypriniformes; family Leuciscidae; genus Phoxinus; species Phoxinus phoxinus. The sequence goes on from NC_136888.1 coordinate 25,197,363, forward strand.
CTCAACATGCATTTATGATCATAAACAAACACCATATTGCATGTAATACAACACAGCAGACTAATGCAGTCATAAATGAGTCAGTGTGCCAGATGCTGCGTGGTCAGATGCAAAGCTAAGAGCTGTAACCACAATTATATACAACCTTGAGGGGATTGGATTTTATGACAGGAACTACATATCAATTTAGAAATGTGGAAACAGTGAAGCACTTGATTATTAATTCATATTTGAACTCGAACAAAACAATGACGGTGCATTATCATTTCAATAACATCCAATTGCTATGATCCAAGGGTGTCGTAAAGGTTGTGTGGGAAGTGGAAAAAAACACACAAATTTCAGAGAGGATGAGCCAATCTTGGGAAACCTGTCAATTGCCTATGTGGTTCCCATAGTGATGAGGAAATTTGAAGTTTGAGGAAGTACATGTGATGCATTCTTCTGGTAATGCATAAAGAGACAAGAAATTTGACAAATCACAAATCACATACGGTATGTTTCATACACACATTCCTAATGATTTGGTTTTGTATGGAAAAGAACTACCAGAAATCAAAAGTGCATAGTTGGGAAGTTTTAAATTAAGAGGAAAAAACATTGAGTACAATTTTAGGTTTTATACTTTACCTTTAAAACTTTAAACATACATTTACTGACTAAAGATATTAAAAACACTGACATACTGATTAAACTAAATTTGTCTTAAACTATCTAATATTCTTTCAAATAATATTTTATAGAGCTATTCTCTAAATTAAATCACAAGTTTTCCATTTTTAAATTAAATTAGAAATCTTGTGAGACTGTTGAGTTTCATTTAAATGCAGTTTAGTCTATCTGCATGGTCAAATCAGGGTCAGAGGTCAGAGACTGAAGGCACTAAGACTTGTCTGAAATGAATCCTCTCTTATTTCTTGATTTTCTGTGTTACTGGCCCACTTCACCATTGCAATGAGGGAAAAGGAATGACTCTTTAATAGCGGATTAACAAGTTGGTGGTTTTAACCTGCAGCAGGGCAGACTCCTCTCGTGTAAAAGATCAGGTCTATCAACAGTATCACCCTACCCATCCCCTGAGGTTTGACATCAATGAATAGCAAATACAGACATTTTATTACAATCTAGACTCCAAATCTAATAGAAGCAACAAGCACAAATTGAACACCAAATCTGACCAAATCAAACAGCCCTCAAACTAAGTGCACACAGTGACATGCCGTTGGAGTGGTAATCACACTCAGTCTACACAAAAAATAGATAACAATACTTAAGATAACCCAGTTCACAACGTTTGGTCTCTGTGGATCGAGTCTGGGTAAGCGTGTAAGGAAAAACACAATCATTGTACATTCGCTCAAGCATGAAAGTGTTGCGTTATTGGAGGAAAACTTCACTTCCCCCTGCAGTATACAGACGGTTTTAAAAAATTTACACTCGCACAGTATTGAACGGTTCAATACAGCATTTTGTGTATGTGAGATTTTTTTTAAGTGTAGAGCTTTGCACTTCCAAAAATTACATAATTTCCACATCCATTTAATAGCAAACCAAATATACAGTACCAACTTCAAATGAATACTAAAATGCCTCCACTTTGCTTGTTTGTCTTGTCACGGTGAAACTCATTCTGTACCTAAAGAGAAACCCACAGAGAGTCAGATTACTGTCTCATTAACGGAGATTACGGTGAGTGAAAAATGACATTGTATAACGGAGCCGTGTGGTTAAAAACCAACAAGGGAGCATCTCTGCGGAGGTCTCTGCCTATACCGAGGTTCACATGCGTCTGCGAGACCACAGCTGCCACCTCACAATGAACAGACAGTTCAAGTCTCCTGCCAACAAAAATAACCAGCACCCTTCCCCACCTGTGGCAATTACTCACATGCAAACCAACAGCGAACAGACTGCAGGGAACATGCAGCCACAATGACGTGGCTGGGGAAGGGAATTTCATTTCATTTGTCTCCTACTCAAGCAGTTACTTTTTTCTCCACAAGTCCTTGATGCAACCTTGACAGGGTTTCTCTTGACATCTTTTAATGTCACTGTATTTCTTGTGTACACCTTTAGATCAATCACTTTAGAGACTGTGTGAGCTCATTCATAAAGACGTCTACTGCTGAGACTGGGTCAAGGCTGAGAATACAAACATGGCATAGAATGATGAATGTGGAAATCCTTCCATCCACTTAAAAGATACATTTTCTCTAAAAATGAGTCATTTGTTAATTTACATAATGATGTTTTCTAAAACAAAAAATAAGACATCTCTCACATTATAGGGGAGAGTGAGGCAAGATGTGCCATTGTCACTCTTTTTATGTATACCTTATGGATAAGTCAAATTATATTTTCATTATTTTATTCATCAGTCCAATTTTCTCCTCCAAACAATGTGCAAATTAGAAGTATATATGTGTGTATGTATGAACTATGAAATATTATTAATAAAAAAAATAACTTTTCAATTTTAATATATTTTAAAATGCAATTCATTCCTGTGATGGCAGTCCATTCTTCAGAGACACATAGCCTCAAGATTTGGTGCTCAAAAAACATTTCTTATTATTAGAGACGGACCAAAACTAAATTTCTCTGCTGATACTGATAGCCGATTATTCAGAATGAAATACCGATAGATAGTTCGATTTTTTTTAATCTCTCCCAAATAATACGGCACATGAAACAAGGAGCCCTCTTATTTGGTACATTACTGTAATATTAGCTAGAGGTTAAATTTAACAACAGAGCTATTATATTCAACTGTTATTTATTTTCATATATAACAATTACACTCAAATAAAAACTGAAATATTTGTATGCAACTTGGTTGTACATAAGGCAGTTTTGTATAATTAACAGTAAACAGCTGCTCTCTAGTGTTTTTTTCTAGATAAACAAACTGCTAACGCTGATTGAGCGATTACTTGAGATAATTAATTTCGTTAACATAATTTTTTTGTTGTTGTAACTTGTATTAAAGTGGAAGAGATGACTCGTGCTCCACGCTGCTGCTTTAACGGAGGCGCTACAGCGATCGGTCACGTCACAATTAAGAGTGTCAAAACCTTATTTATTGTTTGAATTTTGTGATAAAAATGGACAGAATTTGAAAGCTGAGACTTAAAACAAACCACAAAGCTTTTAGCGATTATTGGATAGGAGGTGCTACAAATAATGTTTGATGTAGGAAAAAAGCGCAGATCTGGCAACCCTGGCTTGAACTAAGAGTGATTCACAGGGTCAAATAGAGCCTGCTTTAACATCGCTATTTTTTTTTTTTTCACTGTTAATGTATTTTCTGTATTGTCTAAATTCAGAGAGATTTTCTTCACACACAGTATGAGTTGCAGTCTGAACATGTTTTTCCGCCCCCCTTTTGATTGACAGGATAGAATTGGACTGGATCATATTCTGTTTTTAAACAATTGGCTGCCTAATAACTGTTCTTAAAAAAATCATTACTTCGTACATATATAGGAATAAGCATAATCAAATTTAAACCAAAATCAACTAATTAATACTACAACAAAATATTTTAGTCAACCTTAATGCACTTCCTATTAGGGGTTGCACAGTCGACTTTAAAGCTCTGCCATGACACTTTAAGCTTGATGTCGACTAGTTGCTGATCATGGCTTATAGAGGCGCGTACAGAGAATCATTCAGAAACGCAGAAGTGTAGTCAACACTATCAATAAAATAGCTTAGAAACTGAAATGTTCTAGCATATATTTCTTAGTAAAAAAAAAAACACAGTTGCACTATTATTAGAGAGACACTGCCAGGTAGAATTAATTCATCGCAATCGCTTTCTCCCTAATGCATTCATATAAATGTTATATTTACTGTGCTACTTTATTTGTATCTGATTTACAACGAGCAGAAATCTGTGAGGAATATAATGACCCAAACACAGATGAACTGATGAAAATAAGCTGTTATGTAGGAGCAATAGCCTTGTGGGCAGCGCTGTGTCATATGCCATAGCTGTGCACAACCAACCTGCGTTCGAGTCTCAGCTCGAGGTTCAGGCTTATTGGTTTATTAATGACGTCATCAGCGATTAGTCGACTCGACTTTAATCACATAAATGTTGACTTTAAAAAAAATCTGAAGTCGTTCAACCCCAACTTCCTATCTGTTGCATTGTCTGTTTGACGCACATGTGCATATTTGCTTTATGAAGTACTTAAAGTTTAACAGCGGTTCTTTACTAAATGCAGCCCTGCTTAAACATAAAATGTGGCACAGTTTACCAACTCTCACTCTCTCCTCCATACTTCAATCACAAGAACAGCAGGCAACCTGTTTCAAGTTCAAATGCTCAAACATCCTTGTAAAGTTACAGTTATGAAGCTAGTCAGACAAAAGCGAGAGACATTTTTATCTTTCATTCCATTTCCCATCCTACCTTTTTCCATTTTGTGCATGCAGCTGGAGCATCCTGCGTTGTACGAGCAGCCCCTGCTAGCGATGGGTTGCGTGGGTCTGTAGGCATAGCTGTTGAGCCTGCAGGCTTCTCCGTAGCAGGTGCCCACAGAGTTACAGTACGCCGGATGAGGGATCCCTGTGGTATGAGAAACTGAAGAGGGTAGCAATTTTGGTCTCTGGACCCCGCTAGTGCACATCGCCAGCTGGGGTACTGACGAGGGCGTGTGGCTTCCTGGATTTGAGCTTACGGGATGCGCCGGAGTCCCATGATGGGCAATGTGGACATAATACCCAGGGTAACATGGATAGGAATGGGCACCGATGGGCATCGCTGGATGCGTCAGTGTGTGAGGAGAAGGAAGAAATCCCTTCAGAGAATGTTCATCGGTTTCCGGGAAGGTTTTCTGGCCGAGGAACAAGGCTAGTCTATGGCAGTACTCCACTGATCTCTCCTGGGAACAGCAGTAATATGATTTCACATCAGTCTCTGTTTTCTCTTCCTTCACAGGCTTCAGGGGAAAGCCGAGCATGGATCTGCACTGATATCCGGGGCTAATAAAGCCATGGCTTCCTGTGCTCCCGTCCCACAATGCCTCAGTGTGGAGGGCTTGCTTTTCACAGAGGCTGCAGCATTGCTGCGCTACTTTTAACTTGGACTGACAGGCCAAGTTGTGCTGCTGTTTACGTGATTTAGACTGGAGCTGTTTCCCTCGCACCCCTCCACCGCTCGGTTTGCCATCTGCTTTACCTCTGCGCTTCACTCCAGAGGACGTGCTGGTCAGCTTGAGCAGGGCGGCTGCATTTAAACCAGCCAGGCGCTTGGGAGCAGGACTGTTTAGAGTCTGGAGATCAATAGCGTCGGCTTCCGCCTTCGTTTTTTTGGGGTTTCGACATTGTTCGGTCTCTCCGATACACGTGCGTTTTCGGTTATCTTGGGCTTTTCTGGAACAATCATTATCTTTCGCTGTGTCTTTAGAAAGAGAAGTGTCTCCTTTTGTCTGCTGCTGCTTCTTTGAGAGTTTTGATGTCTTTTGGGGGTCCTCTCTGTCCAACAGCAGACTGTTAACGGCCTCTGCATTCAGAGAGGCCAGCCGTCTCTGGCGAGGTTCGGGGATGAATTCTGTGTATAAGGCAGATTTATCTGGTTTCACTTTGCTTTTTGGTTCAGGCGCTGACCGGCAAGTCTTACAGGCTTTCTTGCGACACTTGCAGATTTTCGCCTTCCCCTGCATTTCCTTCACCTTGGCCTTCATGCTGTTCCTACACGTTTCGCTCTCGTCCAAGCGCGTCAGTACGACACAGCAGTTAAGTGCGCTCACTTCACCCAATCCATGTCGTCCCCTGAGGGGGTACAGCTTCCGGTCTCTCTTGGTGGTCTTCCCTTTTATTTCCTTACCTTTTCTTCTTTGGGTAGAGCATGTTTTAGCCTTCTTTTCTGGCCAAGTTCTGTCCATAGTTGTCTGACAGCTCACCTGGTCCGCAGATTCACTCTTATATCCACATAAAGAGTTCCTCTGCCGTGCATGGGTCATCACACTCTGTCATGCAAAACCTATAAAAATAAATATAAAGCATTTTTTTATTATTAATTTCGAAGCTGTAACTGCTATGATTAAATATATAATGTGTACAGAAACTTTTAAGAATTTCATAACCTTTACTCATTAATATTAATGCAACCGACTATGTAAACTAAAGCTGAAAAATCAGCACAAATGTGGCTTTATGTGGCACCTTAATCAGGTTTCTGGTTTGGCAAGAGTTTAAAGAATTTTAATTGGTAAGGGACAATCATGGTTACTAAACTGCATAGGTGCAATAAACAATTTTTAGCATATGTTGTTTTGGCCTTTTGTAACAAACATCTTTCCACGTGAATTCACACAATCTATAAATAACATTCTTTTAATATTTTATCTTAGAAGGCTAGTAACACTTCTGATATTATAACGTTGAGATTTTACATCATTCCTTTATGGCGTCACAGGCTCAAGAACTGATTACATTCGACTCTAATTGACCTGACACACTGCCATAATTAGCCTATGTCCGTTATTTAAATGAATGATGATGTAGTTGCTAAAACATACAGAGAGACAGCAAAACATGATATTATGACATTGTGTGTTATGATTGATGTGATAGTACCACAATGTCTGAAACTTAGGTCAGCTATTCCCATTTACATCTTGCATCATTTAAAGGGACATTTATCCCAAAAATGAACATTCTGTCATCATTCATTCACCCTTGTGTTGTTTAAAAAAAAAAGTAATTTTGCTTTCTTTCTTCTCGAAATTACAAAAACATGTTTAAGATGCCCTTCTCCATGGAAGCTCAATGACTGGACCTTTCAATAGCTTTAAAACAACATGATGGCAAGTAAATAATGACAGGATGTTCCTTTAAGAGATAGGCTACAGAAACACCTAATCTGTAAAAAAAAATGACAGGCCTAGTCAGAGACAGGGTGCTTCTAATAGTTTCTTAAGTGCCCATTAAACTGTTGCTCTCCAAATAAAAACTATTTGATTGGCAATTTTGTGGTACACAAGGTTGAATACTTGTAACCTCAAATGTCAGATGAGAAATGAATGCAAGAAATATTTCTGATATAAAGATTCTGGAGATTTAACATGTCCAACATGCTTCCCCGAGACCTATTGATTAACTGAAAGGCAAGTCAGGGGTCAAACACACACGGAGACATATGACAGTAATTGGGCTCCATGTGAAACTTAACACTAACAGACACAAAACACTAACTGCTTTGACCTATTGACAAGTTCCTCTTTCTTTTAAAGGAACAGAAGTCCTTGAGGCTTTCCAGCTGACTCTGAAGTTAGACCAAGCTATTATTAGTCAAAGACATCTTTTAATGTTTGATGCATCGCTTTAGTTTTAAATCTGATTTTGAGTTTTTTGTTCTGTATTATTAGTATCACTGTGCTCCACCATGAAAGACAGAAGAGCTTTGAAAAAGTATGAATGCTACAGGCTTGCTTGGATTGTGTGAATAGATCCATTTATTCATGTGCTCAGTTATTAAGTTTGACAGCTGCTGTATTTGAATCTCCATCTGTCAAATAAAAGAGGTCATCATAACCATCAGTCAACCTCAGATGCATGCAGTGTTCTCCTTTACAATGCACAGAGCAAGTTCAGCACCCGCGAAATAATTTTTTTTGTGTTTCACATTTCCAAAACCAAACTGTTAAGTATGGACAGTTTGGACACAAAAATGCATCTACCATAATTGACAACTGTAGCATTCTTTCATTTCAGCAACAATCCTCTTCACTCCTACTGCTCTACTATTTAAAATCATCCACCCATGCGCCAGATAAAGAGGGGAATCATTCTGTAGTTCCAAACACAAAAGTGACTACTTTAAATACTTAACCAAACAGGTTATACTAAAAGTAAAATAACCAAACATACACATTTACAGTAAGGATCAATAATTATCTTTATGATATTATTTATAATTACTGTTATTAAAATATTCTTTACGTTTATTAAGTTTTGTTGTTAACACTGAAAGAAAAAAGCATGCATTAAAATATGAAATATCGGATTTGGTGATTGTATATAAAACATACAATCTCCAATTTACCAAGAATCAGCATTAACCCAGAAAAAAAATCTATAGGTTGAAAGCATATTACTTCTCTTGTCTTGCTTTATAAAGTCATTTAAAGATTACCGCAATTAAATCATAGGCTACAGTGTGTTCACAAATGTGAAAAGCTTTAAATAAAATTTCTAAGTGCCACTAAAAACTAAATCAACAGTCTGTTATTCTGGGAATGTCACAAGTTATTGATCTGGAGGGAAGTGTGGCTCATAAAATAATAGACTAAGTGCTGGTCATGTCCAATTGAGTGACACAACACAAACTCTCCAGTGGAAGGTAGCTGGAGGATGAACTGTTGGCACATATTGTGGAAAATTAGAGGTTCCCTTTCTAGTTTCAGGAGGGGTGTGAAGGGAAATGGACTGCTGCCCATAATTTACCACCATTTCGGGTGTTTTTCTTTTTTTCGGGTTGAGGTATCAGCCCGACTTTCTGGCAAATATCCGGATAGCCATCTGGCGTTTCGGACGTAAAACGTAAACGTTAAATAGAAAATGTATCCAGTCTGCGCTTTGATAGGTGGGTTAATGCGGTTTAACGTGATATCCGACGTGTATAGAGACGAAATAAGTTGCTCTTTCCTTCGTGTGATTCACCCCTCACTCACTGTACACAAATAGATGTTCTTTTTTCCTCCTACACTGCAGACACAGAGAAGGGAAAGGTGTGGATTGGGGGGGAAACTAAAAAAAAAAAAAAAAAGAGGAAACAGAGTGAAATGTACAGCGCGATTAAAGTAATCCGGGATAAAGGCGGCAAGCGCGTGCTGGAGGTGTATGATGATGAGAGGAGCTCGCGCGGCTCATAGGGCGTATCACACACACTAAAAAACAGCGCTGTTCGCCTCACATCCTACGGTTTCTGCCACCGCATACCTCCCAACTGCGAAACCGAACCAGCACGGTCAACTCGAAAACGAGCAATTAACGTCAGTGCTGAAAATGACACTAAACGGCCAATCGTGAGAATCAAACACCGAAGCGGGTAGCGCTCGGTCGGTTCCTACTGAAATTTCCGAGCTTCGCGATGGTATCCAGAGCACGATAAAAGAACAGTTTTCGCAAGTCTAACTAAAAAGCGTCTCTCGAACCGAATTCATACAGCAATGATTACGAATCATGACATATTTCAAGCTATTTCCCCACTAGAGGAGAGAGCGAGCGCGAGAGAAAAACGCATAACCAAGATAAAACAGATTAGTAATCCTTCATTTACCTCGTCATCCACTCACTCCGCTGTATTCCCGATCAAATAATCACATTCCGCGGGCAACGAGGCTCCTGTTGTTGGGCTATTACAACAATATCGATGTTCAACAGTGAAATGAAACGAGGGGAGCACACACAGCTGACAAGACACGTTTAATCGGTGACCTACTTCCGAAGTAGCGTGCTGCTCGAGATAATATTCATGCGCTGCATTCGTGAGAGCCGCTGCTGCGCTGGGACGAGGTCTCGTTGGCATCACTCAGGTAGTTGAGTGATGAAAAATGCAAAAATGACAGGCATCGGCTGAGATTTAGACCCCATCACTCCGTAAAACTCACTGTTGGTCAGTGCTTGGTCTCACGCAGTGAGCAAGTCCCTTGGATCAACAGCTATTACATAATGGACAGCCTTGGACTATCTCATCATCAGCAATACTCAGAAACAAGATAATGAAATAATTGCCAAAGGGAAAAAAGTTTGCATGAGGTTATCAGAGCTGTCTAGGCATGACTTCTAGTTTTAAAAGATTATAGGCTAATTGCTCACATGTGGTTTTAATGGTTTTACTCCTAATAGCTACTTCCAGGAACAAACCCTACTTCCATATTTAAATCTAATTCAAACTGGTTGGTTTTTGACCATTACAGAATGTTTGTCAAGCTTAGGTCGTCACCTCTTTAATGTGAGATGCATGTGAAAAAGTAGGCTACTCAGCAAATTACACTGTAAAAGACATAGCCTCACTCCCCTATTCTATGGTTTAGAGCACAATTTCAACTGAATAATGATTTAGGGTCATTCCATCTCAAATCAAAGATTGAACCACAGAGGGCCTTTAAAATGAAGATATTAAAAGGAAAGTTTGTTAAGAAGCAGAACAGAAGGATTTTGAGACCTTTAATTCTTCTTGAGATACAGGCATTCAAACTTGAGGCAAAAAAGTGCCCTTTTCCCATTTTTTAACTGTCACCGTTGGCATATAACGCAACCAAGATTGCTAAAGTCAACAGATTTTACTAATAGACCAGAAAAAATAAAATAATGATGCTGTCATTTTTATCCCTGTAAGTTGGCTCCAAATCTCATGTAAAAACTGTAATTTTGACCCCCCCTCAAAACAGTGGATTATTCATAAATAGTGATGAAAGCCAAAATATGAAATGTCATGGATTACTGTTTGTCTTTCTACAGAAAAAAATCGGAAAAGAAAAAAATTGAGCAGGGGAAGTTTCCAAAATTTGGTTGATTTGACACGGAATGACCCTTTAGTGTCCCCATAGAGAAATGTTAAACTCTCACACTCACTGATGTTTGTTTAAAGAATGCACCTAAATGCATTTCATTTGCATATGATTTATGGATTTTAGTATGAGAAAAAAAGTGTTGCTATGCGTTTAGTTTGTTCGACACTATACTTCCACATAATTAAAACAAGTTCACAAATAATGTTTTGTTATTAAACCAAGATATTATTGAATAGTGTGTTGGACATTAATACAATTCTAAATCCAAATCTCAACAAGAAAAGTTCATGCACAGAACTTCCTTGTTTTTTCCCCCAGTGTTTTACCTGTATTTTAAATGACTGTATAAACTGTTTTACGGTCAAAGGAAATGTGCGTAAACTTAATGGAAAAAGTACTGGTAATCTTCTGCCTGGACATTATCTGTTTTTCTTGAGAATATTTTCTTATGGTGTACTTTTCCGTACTTGTTCCTGTAGCCTATATGAAGCAGAATTAGCAAAAATACAATTAAATTGGTCTTAATGCCTCAAAGTCAATGTTTTGTGTATAAATGTCTTGAAACAAGTGTATAATATCTGTATGCTGTTGTTGCTAAAGAAATACTAACACAATAGATTTGGTGTACATTTGCTTTCTCTTGAAAGACAGTATCCAATTAGACTCAATAAGGATAAAGGAAAATGGGGCAGTTGAGTGTGTAAATTGAAGTATAGCTGAAGTTTTACAGCTGCAGCCTGAACAAAACACTATTTTTCTAAGATAATAACTTACACAGAAGGATGATATTTATACTAAGCTTTAAGTTACATAACACTTAATGATTTAAGCTTGAAAACTTCCCAAAAGCATTGACTGTAATGAAGATATGACGTCAGAAAGAAATGGCTGTAGATATCCACAGAGGATACACTTGGGTGTGGGTATATGAAGCTAGCCTACATACAAAGTTGATATGCTTGAGAGCCCTTTGAGCAATCCATAATGGTAATCTTATAGATAGAATCTCAGACATAGGAGGACAAAAGCTTCAAGGTCTTACAAAGGCTAATCTGAGAGAAACGCTGCAAAAAAATACTCAAAAGCTTCATTTTTTACATATAAATTGATGTGTTTAATAACATTCAGAAATATGTTTAATTTAGGAAAAATGAATGGAATTTGCATACTTAGACTAATAAGCTCAACAGATCAAATAGATAAGCACTATACAAATCTTCACAAAACTTGCTCGAGGCCAGATCTTAACACACACAATGAAACATTAACTAGGATCTTATGCTCAAAGATTCTTCCTCTGAGGCTGTAATGTCTCAGATAAGATAGGGTATCAAATAGAGATGTTAAATGAACGGTTCCTAAAATGTCTGGTTATCCTGTTGACTGTGCCGTTTTAATCAGGGAGCCTTTAAAACACACTGCATGAGGCAAGATGGCAAACACAGCCGAAGCTATGACGTAAATCTTAGAAATAAAAAGTGGGAGGAAATATTAAACCCTTCTTAGACGAAGCCCATTAGTGTCTTGAGTGGGAAAAGCTTTAGAAAGTGAAACAGTGATTTTCTGCTTTATGATAAAAGCAATTGTCTGTGTCATATCAAATTTCCGTCTGTCTTTTAAAACAGAAAACTCTAACTGAAAACAACTGAACAGAGGTAACAATCAACACTGCAAGCGAAGCTCATACACTGACACAAGCTCAGCATAAACCTCAAAGTAAAGATGTTTCTCCCGCAGATCAGCCTTCAGCTTGGCCTTCTAATGAACGCGATTATCCTACGCTACTTGAAATGCGTTTTCATGTTGATTTAACGAGAGAGAAAAAACTATTTCAAATAGGCTATTTAACTCACATAATTCAGCCTCATTTAACAGATGCTCACTGCCTTTGATAGATCAGATGGTAAAGCAAAGGACTACGATTAAAGCTGGGTTGTCCGTATGTCATTGATGCCAACAAGAGGAAATTAGTCTTTTGAATTTCCCTGAAGATCAATAAAGTTCTGCATATTAGTATAGAAATTGGTAAACAAAATTCAAACACAAAAAAGTAAACTCAAATATTAGTTTGTTTTAGTATCCTTATATGCAGAGGTGTAAAGTTGTAACTGAGTATTTTGGGGGTTTACTTGAGTACTGTACCTTTTGCCCCTGTAAATCCAAATACATACATTATTAACCCTGTTTTTCAAATGTACATGATAGGAGTTACACATCAGCCGTTATGAGAAATACAAAAAGGCTCGAAAGAACCCTTAAAAATGAAGCTTTATCAGCTCAGGTGGCCATGAGCAAACTGGTACCATGGGTTCATTTGCACACTGGAAAGCAGTGAATTCACTGAGAAGAGAAGAGGCTGAAGAAGCGTTAATGTTAACCCACTGCGTCATCACACCAAGAGTGCAGAGGCACAGTCTGATACTGACACTAACACATTGTCCAAGAGTTCACTGACCGTCCTTCTGCCAGTTTAGCCACTCAGAGTTTACTCCATTTCAGAGCACTAAAGTGAAGCTTTCACAGAAATTGCTTCCTAAATTTGCCTCAACTGCTCCTCTCTGTCAACTTCCCCATTAATGCAAGATTTTTTTTATGTATACTGGTATAGTGGTATTCACAGAAGAAATTGAACGGTCATGAACTTAGTGATTTTATGAAAGATTTATAGGCCTATTTTACTTTTAATGCAGGCCTTATTAAATAAAAACGTATTTTAAAAGACATGCGCAATAAAGTGAAATCATTGTTTATCAAAATTCAGAAGAGGTATCCATGTTATCTATTAGACATTGACAAAAAGCCAAAACTAGTTCTGCTTAACAGCAATTTTTGTAGAGAAAAAGCCACTTTTAAATGAGTTGATTAAACCAAACAAAATGACCATTATTACTGTTCATTACTGCAGATTAAAAAAATTATGTTTACTCAACAAACCAATAAAACAATGGAGCAACACATGGGACAGAACATATAGGTTAAGTTTCGAAATACTTGAGCTTTTCCTTTTCTTTAATGCTATCTGTGCAACAGTTCTACAGTCAACGTACTTGAAAGACAAGATACACTGCCACATTTATCTTTTACAAATATCTTAATGATCTTGATAACATTACAGCTAGTGGTCTTTAATGACATCTGTGTACGACAATCAAAGGCAAACTGAACAAAAGGATCATAAATCCAAGGGTTTCACAGGACGATGACTTGATGTAAAGTCCAATATTATGTAAAGTCCAATATTATCTAATAAAATCGCATTCTCTTATCAATATATAATCACACTCAAATGAGAAAAGCTGAAGGGTTCTAATAAAAAGATGGCATCTAGCTCTCCAACTACCCCTCTACTGATGTGAAAAATATGCAAGCTTTAATGTCAGTGGCTCTAATAATTTGGCTCTCTAAATGAACAGCATGTATTGTATAACCAGATTTGCTAATATTCGGTGCCACTGACTCATGACTAAAAAAAAAAAAACTGTTCGTAATTTTTACAGAAAAATTAACTGTAAAAAAAAAAAAACTTTTAATAGGTTAACTGTAAGTTACCTTACTATATATATTATGAAAAAATGTAAATGGGTTAACATCATTTATAATTTTACTGTCAAATACTATCAAATGTATTGTTTTTGCAAACAAAAACATGAATTGCCATACAACATAAAACAGTAAAAGGCCATTCTCAGAAGTCATCAAATAATTTGATTCTTCTCATTTTTGTTAAGATCACAGTTATTGTTAGAGTCGGCATGGAATGAAAGTTACGATAGTCTTTTCTTCCCTTGTCAGGGTATCTGCAAATTTTTTAAAGTCAAATTTAAGGCTTTTTAAGACCTTTTTAAGACCTGAAGAAATAAAAATTAATACCGTGTGTGCAATATTAACAAAAATATATCTCGATATTTTCAAAGTTTTGTTGATAATAATTAGATGATATTTTACTGATTTTGTACTGGTACCATTAGGTTTGTTGTTGACAGCAGACTCACAAAGATATTCATATTTAACATATTCTATCTGTGCAGTGGTCAGTTCACAGTAGTGACTGAAATAAAACATTTTATTAAGGGGCAATATTTGCCGCCTTAAATTGATTTCCAGGGGCATTTTCACCTAAATATGGAAATTATTTCTAAGCGTATTTAGAGGTATGCATCACCTTTTATGTCAAATTCTAACATTCAAATTAAATTCTATTAGAATAAGACCGTACCACTGTCAAATTAAATAATTAAATTAAAATCCATCCTTGCAGTGCAGAGGTGACACAGAAGCGGCATCCGAACTGGCATTACTATATTTACACTTCATTTGCAATTGCATAAATAAAGCTATTCAAGATTTAAATATGAAATTATTTATAATTTTAACATTTTAATTAAAGGGTACTTTAAATATGCAACTAAACCCGCCAGTAGGTGGCAGTAAGTCACTGTCTTAATAAGCGAGTTGTTGGAGTCATATTCAACCGATTTGTTCAAACGGCCGATTCATTCATTGAATCAAATGATTCGTTAAAAACGCGGATTTCAGTTTTTAAAAAAGAATCGCTGTCTGTTGGACTCCAGTTTCATTATAAAATTCTCGGCGGCGAAATAAAGGGGGAAACAAACAATATTGAAAATATAAAAAGTAACACATAATGTTAACTTTATTGTTAATTTAACTGTTGTATAAATTGTGCACAGGAAAACGGCACTCTTGCTCGTGATATTCTAATATAACAACATAATATGATATAAATATAATAAGACAAAAACTCATTTGGGGACATACCTATAACTGCACTGACACATCACGCAGTGAAAGCAAGCATGAGAGACAAACGCGATGTCAGCTCGAACTCGCGGTGCCTCGTATGTAGTTAAAACAATAATTTCAATATCATCCTAGTTCATAGACAATCCTAAGCACAAAGAATGGACTATTGAACTGACATTTACTCGTTCTCTTATCCTCTCTCCTCTCGCGTGCAGGAGACAGACGCAGGCTAATACGCTGCCGTAAATGACGCGAATTGTCACGTGAACATGCAAGCAAATCCACAAAGATAGAATAATAAAAACAATACGTACGCTAATTAGATCGTTTTCATTTGGAAAGCATTTAGATATGTCGTCAAAGTGTCATCTAAAATTTAAGACCTTTCATAGGTAAAAATAAGACTTTTCATAAGTAAAAATAAGAATATAAGACTTTTTAAGGCCTTAAATTTTAAATATCGAATTTAAGACCTTTTAATACTTTTTAAGGATCCGCGGGGACCCTGCTTGTGATGTATATCTAAGTGAAACAGTGTCTCGAACTGGGACTACATGAGAATTGATTGGATGGTTGTGGTTTGCTATTACTGTGATGTCATGTGAGTGACAGGTTGTCCCGCCCTCCTGCCAGTAAACACGTCATCCGAGAAGAAGAGATGTCGTTGCAAGAGGGAGGGGGAGTTATTTTTATCAAAGATTATGAGGGAACTTGATTTGTTTTTATAAAGGTGTGCACAGACAAATAATTTATAATCAATACTGCAATATAAAAAAAAAAATTAGATGACGATTTTGATTTCATGGTGAAACCCATTTCCACAATCAATTAAAGTTAATTCGATGTAGGCTAACGTTGTTTTCAAGTGTGACAACGTGGTTTTGTTAAGCTATACACTATTGCCATGAAAAGAGCATAAAAGATCTTTCAATATATCTAAAGAAACCATAAAGAGACTTTGGATGTACACAGCATGTTAATTTGTTTGCTTGTGTTAGTTCAGACTCTCAGATGACAGTTTGTTGCCACTGAACTGACAGAACACAGGAAGTCAAACTCTTGTTAGTTGTTAAAGTGTCTGTCTTCAAAAGCATGAAAGACACAGGGCAAAGTGCCAAGGAAAGCGCAAGGGACGTTTTTTTTTCTTCTCAGAATACACTTTTATGACAAATCTTGTTAAGATTACAGTGAAGAATTAACACAGTTAAATGCTTTCTGAGAAAAAAACAAAATAAAAATCAACAATACTTTGACTGGATTTCCAGCTGTGTAGTAACAACCAGCACAAACAACAATTGAGGCTCAATCTTGTGTTCTCGCACGCTGGGTGTTGCCATCTGTGATTTTGAAGACCATGTGCTCTACAAGCTTCAGGGGAAGCCTGAGGTCTGGCTTGGAAGATTTTAGCATGGCTCATGAACAGGCTTTATCATCCTTTTAACATAAACATTTTAGCAGTGATAATAGACTAGAGCTTCAACCCCTTCACGTCGACCACAGCTGCAAACCCTCAAACAGCTGAATCTGGTTTCAGTGGCCACTTTTACCCCCAGTTCTCTCCTCGAACAGACCAGTAAATTTCACAGCTGTGGCTCTGGCACAGGACCAGGTCGTGTCTGATGGGTTTAAGATTAGCCACATGAAACGACTCTTCCCCCGTCAAGCATATGTGAGCTGGAAATCTATGGGACACATGTCCTGAAGGTAATGAACATTCCACAGTGTCTTCATTCAAATAGAAATACTGTAATCAAAGTACTTTTGATGCGGTCTGAAGAATGTCTTGCCTTTGGGGATTTCATTCTTGGATGAGAAGAATTGGGACATTTGAGCTTTTGTAAGTCTGTAACTGACATAACTCCAATCTCACCCTAAATTACCCAAATAAATACGGTACATTTGTTTCATATAGTGTCACTAGTGAGATACTGCGTCTCTATGGGTTTCCATGAACAGCGTTCAGTACAATGCCCTCAAGGGAAAACAACAATTAGTCATCAATGATTAGTCAGCTGACATTTTGTACACATTTTAGTACATTTCAAAGAATGCTACACATTTCAAAGAACTGTTTGCAAATGAATTCTTAAATTTGCATGAGGAGGAAGATGATTCAAACATTTGAAACAAAGCATGAAGAGCTGGTTTATCCAGTCAGATTATATTTTTTTCAGTGCAAAAATAAACTTTTCAATCAGTTAAACAGGTTTAACAGTTTTTGGAAACGGAAGGAAGACTATCAACAAGTCATGACTTTCTCATGGTGGTCAAAAACATTCAAGGTACATTGTAGGTAGTGATGCACTGATACTAAAATTCTGGCTGATATGATAGGGCGATAATTATCTAATGTTATCGTGAGAACTAATGTAATAAATGGACCAGTTCAGCAGTTGTTTGTCTAGATTTTTTTGTCTAACTACAATTTAAAGGGGTTGTGACATGGATTTAGTTTTTTTTACTATTTTAATGTTTCTTGAGGTTCACTTATAACGTTAATAAAGTTTGTTTGTGCAAAAAACATACGCTGCCCGGACAAAAAAAAGTTGCTGTTTAGATTTAAATCAAAATGCTTAAGAATCTATGATTGGATCCTTATTGCAGTGATTATTATGTTTGTAGCATGTTATATGTTTGGCAACAGTTCTTCTAACCCTAATTGATGGAGTGTGTAACTTTTAATTTCTTAAACAATGTACAAAGACGTATCATAGCCATATTCCAGGATGACAATGTCAAGATTCATCAGGCTCAAATTGTGTAAGAATGGTTGGGAGGAGCATGAAAAATTATTTTCACACATGAATTGGCACCTCTGAGTCCAGACCTTAAAGGGGACCTATTATTCAAAATATACTTTTACACTGTGTTTGAACATTAATGTGTGTCCACAACCAATCTACAATGGTAGAATATTTTTTTTAAATCCCCATGAATCATAAGCAGTGTCTCATAGCATATATTATGACATAGTATTGCACAGGCCACGCCCACGACTGCTGACAGACTCTGCCCTATTAGCATAGACCCGCCCTGAGTGAGCTGTACACAGTCCACCATGTTTATCTCCTCGTCAGAACATTTAACAGCAGCATTCAAGCTAGAAATGTATTCTTATTAAAGCTACTAGAGTTATTTAACCAAGAGCAGTGATTGATTAGCCTCTTTTGCACCAGGAAGTTCTAGGAACTTAGTAGGAACTAGCCACCAGGGTGGTTCCCCAAAAACTAATGTTGCTCAAGGGACATTTTCCTGGTTGCATTCGTACTGCCAGTAGGAATTCTGAAGTGACGTAAGCCGTGCTTGTTGTTGTGACTTATTGTGAAGGTACGGTGGACATTTATTTTGACAGCGCTGAGAACCAGAGCCTGAGAACACAGCACTCAGATTCTCCGTCTTCTTCATTAGTTTACGATCTGTTTAACAGTCCTGTCTAATAGGTTATTAGATAGAACTGTTATACAAAGAAAGTAGACAGTATATGAAAAAGTATTAGCGTTTACTGTGTGGCAGCTCATTTGCATTTAAAGATACTGTACATGGACGAAAACAACATGTTTTTCCCTTCCATTCAAAAATGGACATTTACAACATGGTATAATAAATGATCTGTGGGGTATTCTGAGCTGAAATTTTACAGACACATTCTGGGGACACCTGAGAGACTTATATTACATCTTATAAAAAGGGGCATAATATGTCCCCTTTATATTCATTGAAAGTCTTTGGGATGTGCTGAAGTAGACTTTACAGATCGCTTGACTCTTGCAATACAAAATCTTGACCAAAAATGTATGCACCTCTTGATGGAAATAAATATTGTGATGTTTCGTGATGTACTGAAAGTTCTAATCACACCGGTGTGATCGTATGCTTCAAAGGGTTAAATAAACGCTTTGTTTATAATGAGGAAGGCACTTTAATATGAAACTTGCAGGATGTTTAATGGTACAAAAACCTCTTATGTCAAAAGATCGACGTAAGTTTGTCATGTCATTACCCCTTTAAGATCAACCATTTAAAATGCTACACATTAATTTACGCTTCACAACATTATAACAGTGTTATTAAATGTTATACATAACATTTAGCAGTGTTATTAAATTATTCGTTTTTTTTTAATAAAGATTAGCTTTAGGTGAGCATTAAATGGCGGCAAAGGTAACCTAAATGTAAAAATAGGGGAAATGTGTCTGTACAATTATACAATATCAAAATGATAGCCTAATTAAATCTCTAATATCATTTAATAACTGATATGACATCAATATATAGAGTGCATCCCTAATGGATTGACAATGGAACTTGTTTCTACATATATGCCAAAGAAAATGGACATGTGCATCACAGAAATTTGGAGGCTCTGCTTTGTTCTAATTCTGTAAGTGACTTTGTCCCCAAGTCCCACCAGAATACGTTTGGCAGATCAGCAACAAAATGACTTTATTAAATCAATAGAGGATATTATTTTATATCTTGTTTGCATCAGCAAAATAATCAATGCTTTAATGATAAACTAGTGTGCACTCTGTATCTCCACTTGTAAAGCATATCAATACAGTAAGCCGTTGTGTAATCATTACAACTTTGTCTTTTTAAATCCAATTCTCCATGTCAAATTTTTAGATTTGATGTGCAACGAGTGGAGATGAGGCTGTTATAGCCTCCATGTTGTACAAATTTGGTAAAAGGGGTTATGGACCATTAATCTAAAAGTCAATTTGCTGCACATAGGCTGCCGTCTGTAATGGGATATCACTGATGATCTGTTCAGTGAAAAATCCTAATCGTGCATACCATACGTATATTTGATGGATTTCTTTTTCCCAAGAGGTGATAATTCATGTTAAACATGAGTCGAATTGATTCAGTGAGAGACTGATCTGTACTAAGTGCACTTGACAATGAAAATAGGATGAGTGAAAAAGGAAACTATTTCTATATCTCAAAATTGTTTGACATTTAATCATGATATCTGTACCTATCAGTACTGTGTTTGATATTTAGATTAATTTAATGACTACAAATCCATCACTAATAATTTCATATACTGTCAAATGTAATCTTTAGCAAAATAACATGAATATCCATTTTTCATACTGTACATTATAATGTTGTGTGATGCCTAAATTCAATCGTAGAATTTAAAGGCACAATATGTAAGATTTTTGGATTAATACATCTAAAAACAATGAGAACAAGTTATATATTTTTTATATTCAGAATTTCAATATCAGTGCATCCCCAAAAATTATTTATGAAATGACATAAATGAGTAAACATTACATTTTATATTAATTTCCATATGTATAAAACTGACCTGTAACCACTGAAAAAAAGTGTATGATTTACTTTGAAAAAAGTTGCTATATTTTAAAGATTGAAAGACTATAAAAACTTACTCCAATAATCTTTTTTATTTACAGCTATGAGAAATCAAGTTCCCTACACATTGAAATACTCCAAAAATGCTAGAAGTTAAAACTGCAGTTATTTAAACTTATTTTATTTTAAGGCCTCTCATTGCTTCCTATATACCATTCCTAATATTTACAAGGAAGGTGTACACTGCCTACACCCCCAAACAGGGAATCAAACTCTTTTAAATGTTTTATCCATTCTTTTTCTTTCCCTTAAGTTTCAGCTTCAAGCTTTCAACTAAGTAATACCATAATTACTGTCACTTTATATTCAGCAGACTCGAGCGCTACTTATATCCTCTTCTGATAATAGCATTTAGACCTTAGGTTATATTTAACCTTGTCGGTTTAGTCAAAACATTTCACCTTTACCTGACTGTTTTGGAGCACATTGCCTTGTAAGTGTATTTTCAACTTACAGAACATTTTGACTTTTTATGAAAGCATTTAGGTCAAACAAAACCAATGAAACGTAAAAACAAAATAATCATCAAAGAATCATTTTTTTTTTTTACATAGATTTCAGGCACTTAAAAAGACAGCCTAAAGGAATGTGAATTAAGCCACATTGAACAGCAGACTACATAACCCAACATCATTCAAAAATCCTATAATTGGATCATAAAATAGGACAACAGAACATACGCTTGCTCCTCAAACATGGCAAGGAGGTTCTGGATAATAATGACATAAAACTGGAAAGCTGGCTGACCAGCCAAACTAACGTTACTAACTGAAAGAAAGAAAAAAAGCTTCATCAGTTTCAGTCGTGACCTAAAATGTATTTTCCATTCCAGCTTACTTGTCTTGCCTTTTGTGTGTTAACATAAATTAAACCTGTGCTTCATATTCAATGTGTTAGTGACAGCATTAGGGCTCGACAACTGTCCGATGCACCGGCGGTACCAGTGTGAACGACACTCGGGCCAGTTGACGGAACTGTCACTTGCCCGATCGGGCCAGTGGTGTAGAAGTGTGCTATATCGTCTATGATATCGCTATTGTTGATTTAACGATTTGACATCATCGAGTATGTCCCTCACTTTACAAAAACCAAACAAAAACACACCCATCGAGTGCACCGTGCACGCATACTACGTAATCATGTAGGCTAGTCTAGTAGATTAGCATTTACTGCGCGTGCTTTAGTCTATAAAATGCATTTAAAATGCCCCCAGATTCAAGATAAGGGGCAAAATCATTTGATATAGTTAACCAATATTACACGAAAAGCGCCGTTTTTCCTCCAAACATCAGCATGATTACAAATGTGATAATTGAGTTTATACGTTGTACAGTTTAATAAAGAAGTTAAAATTAAGTGACTTACATTTTAGACATCAAATGTCGCTGTATTCCGCCAACAAAAATAGTTCCAAAACAAAGTCCACAGCACTGCTTTGCGTCTCTGAGCAACACACGACGGTATCTTTACTGAATGATCAGCTTTTGAACGAATCGGTTGAATCTCAATGACTCACTCATTAACAGTGACTTGCTGCCACCTACTGGTGGGTTTAATTTCACAGTATCTTTTCTTAAAATATATATATATAATTTAAAACATTTCAAAATATTATTTATGCATCTTTAACTGCTCTTCACTAGTTAACTTTAACAAAGGTTGTTCTATAGTTATACATTAGATTACAATTTATGTAGCCTATCTGAAAATCTCCTTTTTAAACCTGATATGACATTTCATTTATGTTTGTTCTGTTGTATTTATTTGCGCTATTGCTCGTAATTTTATTATTTGTTCCTATTTTATTACTTACTGTTTAAATTAGTTAAGTATCTCTTGGTTTCATAACCTTATTTGTTATGGTTACATAACTAGTACAAATAATACTAGGCTTATTTTATATAAAAATTTGAACCACTGGCCCGGCCAGGCCAGTAGAAAAAAAATCCTTAGCGTGGAGCCCTGAGCATATACAAATAAAATACCTAAATTGACAATAATGCCTTTTCAAACGATAGCATATAAAGTCTGGGTGTTATGAACATAACCTAATTGAAAAAGCTAATGACAATTGACATGTCAAAGATTTTTTAGGTAAATTTTAGGTTAAACATTTTTTCAATAAGCAAAAGTGAAAGATAGCAAACGATGTCATCTCTGGTCAGGTAAGTACAGCAGTATCTCTCTTTATCGACAGAAACAAAAGTTTCAACTATTGTCACATCCCAGCACAGCAATATGGTGACACGGTCATATGTCATGGAAGATGAATATTCCATTAAAGCAGATTTTACATGCACCATTTTCTTGTAGTAGCCTAGACTAAAAATTATGTCATTCAAATAGGTACATTTATATATAAATCAATCACTCATCGGTTAGTTCACCCAAAAATTTAAATTCTGTCATTAATTACTCACCCTCATGTCGTACCAAACCCGTACATCTTGGGAACACAACTGAAGATCTTTTTGATGAAATCTGAGAGATTTCTGTCCCTCCATTGACAGCTACGCAACTGACACTTTGACGCTTCAAAAAGTTCATAAAGAGATCATGAAACTAGTGGTTTAGTCAACATTTTCTGAAGAGACATATTGTTGCTTTATATGATGAACAGATTTTATTTAGGCTTTTATTCACATAGAAACATTGATCAGCGAACATAAAAAGAAGCTCAACTCTGAAGAACAAACCTCTTGCTGAAGCTCAAATGTGCTGCGAAACACTTGAGAACAAACCTCATTGATTCTTGCACGTCAAGCAAAAATGATTGAGCTTCTGTTTACCATACCTGATGTGTGCGTTGATAAATATTTATATTTGAATAAAAGCATAAATGTAATCTGTTCATCATATAAAGCAATCGTGTCTCTTCAGAAAATGTGGACTAAATCGCTCAATATGGACTTTTTGAAGCGTCAAATTTGTGTGTGGAGAGTATACAGAAAGCTCTCAGATTTCATCAAAAAGATCTTCATTTGTGTTCCGAAGAAGGGGTCTGGAACAACATCAGGGTGAGTAGGCTAATTAATAACAGAATTTTAATTTTTGTGTGAACTAACCCTTTAAATGTGCTATTCTTCATCTCTAACACTACTGTAGCCTGGCTATTCATAATATAAATGCATTAACTAAAACTCTACTTGCACAAAGTCTAAATTTGGCCTTTTAATTGTATAAAAAGGCCAAATTGCTTTTTGGTGGGTGACATTTAAAAATGAATTTGCCTAATTAAGTCCTAAAGAATCAATTAAATGCAGAAGCCATACAAGAAGCAAATGAGTCAATGGACAAGTTTCAATGTCAGTCAATACAATAACAACATGTTCTAAACTTCTTTTTTTATCGGGCCATTGACTATTATACTCGAATAAAAGTCAGACAATGTAAACAGAGCAAAAATGTCAGTTTCAAGTTGATGTTCCAGTGTTTTCGACAGGGAACAACCATAGGGAACAACCAGTACAAATACTAACCCGTGATTGCGTTACTAACAAACAAAAGATTAGACAAACAACTCATCTCCTACACTATAGTCTTTGCCTTTACTCGAGCGACAATCTAGGACGCTCCCTTTATAATCTAGCAAGCGCGAGATTTTTCGGACAAATGACTTGATTATATTGAGAGCATTCTAGTTTTGACGCGTCGCGTAGGAATGTTATGTAGATTGATAACATGCCTTGTCATTACGAATAACGAAACTAAATGATGGATTAGACTTCTTCCCAACAAGCACTCTTAATTACTTCAGAGGGTGACTGGCTTAGAAGAAAGAGCACGCCAGAAAAGATAATCGACTTATGCCTACAAACTTCCCGTATTCTTTCAAACGTAGAGATTCTCTTACCTTTAGTGGTGTCGTGGATTTAAATGACATACTTTATTGGTAACACACTGCTGGTCCGCTTTTGTTTCTCTCTTGGTCTTGATCTCTTGGATACACGGGAAGCTCATAGTACTGTCATCCTGAGGAGAACACCTGGAATAGAGCAGACTCATGCAGAACTGACACAAACACATTTGCCATGGAGTTTACGTAACACCACCATCCGCTGTTAATGGCCGTGTCCCAAACCATTAGTGATCTGCCTGCCTAGACTGCATTTTTAGGCATCACAGTCAACTGAACTGACACACAACACGCCTCTGAGTCTCTAAACATGCTGCACGAACCTATAATGCTCAAAAATATTGGGTGAGGAATGCGCCTACAATGTCCTTTATGCTGTCTAGGTAGGCAGCTCACTAAGTTTTGTGACACGGCCAGTGTGTTGACGTATGGCATGCTGGGACAACATGGAGTTTCTTAAAGGGCTATTGGCACATGTGAAACCCAAGTAAATGTGAAAAGTGAAATCTGCAAATAAATGATGCTACTTTTCTGAGACAATTTTAAAAGTGACTTTATAATCATTTTAGAAGATTCATGAAGTCAGTTCCCCTCAAATTGTAGTTTATCACATTGACTACAACACATGGACTCTTTTACATCTGACAAACAGAAATTGTCAGAATACTTTATTTTAACAATCCCTTCAAACAACAATTCCAGTATTGACCTTTTTGTAACTGCTTTTTGATATTAAGGAAGCTGTTCGTTTCTTTAAGCAATCGGGGAATGTTGTCTCAAAATATCAATGCATGTTCAATGAACTGCATCTTCAAAACTTTTTAACTAATCTTTGATATGATGATCATTTAGCTAACTTTAACAATCAAGTAAAAAGATTATTAAGTTTACATAGATGAAGTAGGCTATATCCTGAATAGATATGAAATAAATATATTTTGTTAAAAGAAAATAAATAATTATATTTGCAATGAAGTCATTGTTCAGTAATTCTCCACAATACATGCTCAAAGATTAAACCTCAAAGGTTAACATATAGGCTATATAAATATCACTATTTGTGTAAAAGTTCCTAATTTCAACCATAAAGAAATGTACTGATAGTAGAAATAATGAACTATGATGCATCTTTTTCCATTTCAAGTAGAAAAAAACAGACTGTAAATTACAATATTGTTTTTGTTTGTTCAAATGGTTTTCGTTAAATAAAATAAAGCTGAAATAAAATAAAATATTAATATTTGATGAACAAACAACATGATTGAAAATGTTGCCTTGGCAACTAACTGAAATAAAATAAGTACTAAAATTGCTAAAGCTGAAATAAAAGTAATTTAAGTTCAAACGAAAAAAATATATTTTTCAACTATTAAAAATGACAAGCACATCACAAAACCACTAAAACTAAAAATATAAAAACAATAAAAATACTATATTAATAAATGATAAAGTAGTATATAAATCATACTAAAATAACACTAGTAAATTAAGACAATAAAATATGAAATAACACCACAAATACAAAGAGTATGCAAAGCTTTATTATACAACAGAAATTCAATAGATATAGATGGAAAGAGGATTATGTTTATTCTAAACAATCACTATACAACCAGTAAGGTTACTTCAAAAACATGAGGTGATTATTCATTAAGGCAGAATTCTGAAAACCCAAAGGTTTGATGGGTCGGTACAATAAAAAAGTGCAACTTCTTTTGAATCTTAAGATTATATAAATGAAGTGGGAAATGCATACTGAAAATACAAACAAATGAAATGGGAAAGAATGTTTGAATTACACTGACTCCAATAAATATCCTCTATAAAGAAATCTTTATTTTATTCACATAAGAAAACGAGCCACAAACAATAATGTTAGGGGGCAGAGATGATATGCAAACCAGCGTACAAAGACTGACCTAGTCTATTACATGTACCATGTGCTAAAAAAACACCCAAGTCATATGACAAAGTCTACCAGGACAAATTAATTGTTTTGGTGCTTTACATCAAGTATTTTTCCCCCTTGCAGTTAACTGTGCAACTAGTTAGTTAAGATGAATTCATAATATGTCCTTTCAAAATGACTTGGCGTCTAGGAGGAACATCTCTTCCTACTGCTTGTGTTCTTGTATGCTAGACCACTTGATATATTGTAACAGAACATCATATAAACAGCTTTAGACATCCAAAAGACATATTATAGGTTTGTATCACTGCTCTTGACACCGTTTAGCAAGTACGCTTCACATGAATGGAAGTGTTAAAATGATGATGCCAGATGACTGTCTTAAACAAAAGCAACACGGTTCATGTAGGATCAGATTCTCATCCGCTAAGTGCTGCTCTTATTTGAACATGGCATTGAAGGCTCTGCCAATGATCATCCTTCTGACCTCACTGGTACCAGCTCCAATCTCATAAAGTTTAGCATCTCTTAAGAAGCGGCCCATTGGGTAGTCATTAATGTAACCGTTTCCACCTGTGAACAGACGCAAAAGTGAGTCAACTAGGACTTGAGTCATAAGACCTAGGCTTACTGAATTAGCAGGATTTCATTCACTGACGTTGTCATTCATTTCATTCATTCACTCAATCAGCTCCTTATGTCGTGAATCAGTATATCGGCGTGTACATTAATTCGGCCCTGGTAAGGACAGTAAGCACCCTGGCACACTACACATTGGGAAAGTGATGAGTTTTTCCAGAGACACTAAAACTTCCTCATTGTACAACATCACTACAGCAGAACTGATATCTTTCTGACATTATGTTTTAATGTCATTTATATTGATATCATTTTTACTTTGCTTGTTACATATACGTACAACATTTCGGTTGTAAATAAATAATAAATGTTAGCGAGATTATGTTCATTACCTGTCTAGCGACGTGTTTATGTCTAAATATAATTAAACAATGGTTTGTATTTTAAAAACATCTATCGCGTGTATGTGTAGTGAGCTGGCTCACATGATTTATGTTTTGCACTTCAGAACTTCCGTTACGGGAACATAGTGAGCATCAATGCTCCCTGGTTTTCATAGTGGATTGTGGGACGTTTTAGGGAGCGAACGTGTCAGTGCACAGGTAGGATTTTTCCCGACTCCTTGATCAATGCCCGGATTACTGAATAGGGAGCTGATTGAGACGCTCCCAAAATCCTGAATTGATCATTTTTATCTCAGAGCTGTTGACATATCAACAGGACTAGTCTAACATTGGCTGTCCAAATTGTTGGATAAACATATGTCCGATATACATTCAATCAACACATGAATGCTTAAAGATGCAGTAAGTGATTTATGAGAAATGCAATCCAAAATAAGCACGCCCTCATCCAAAAGGATCTCACCCCTACTTTTATAGCCCCTCCCCCAAGTGTGTTGTGGTGCTCGATCCGATACACTTTCAACAGGGTTTCTCAGAAATCGCTTACTGCACCTTTAAATGATCAAAATGTATATGCAAACCAAATTTGACTATACATTCAAGGAACAATTATTCTATGGCAACAGGTACAAGTTTGACTTATTTGCTGTTTATCCACCCAGTAATTGTTAAAAAAGAAAGCAATTTTTGCCCTGATATCTGTCTAAGGTACATTGAGAGCTTTTCTCTGTTTTTTTGCTGTGCTAACTACTAGGCACTCACCAAGGCATTGAATTCCATCCAAGGCAACCTGAGTCGCATTCTCAGCACAATAAAGGATTACCCCAGCACAGTCCTACAATAACATCACAAATCAATACTGCTACTACACACTCTGGAAAGACTGTATGCATCATTTCCAGGCTGATATGTAACATTACAAAATAAAGCAGTCAAATAACAAAAACTGTATAAAGAGCTCTTACCTTAGCACTGAAATGGCCTTTGTCACAAGCACGGGCAACGTTGTATAAATACTGTCGACATGAACTAAGCCGTGTGTACATATCAGCCATTTTCCCTTGCATTAGCTAGTTAATGGGAAGAAATTGTTAATTTTATTGCCAAGGGAACATAGTTGTTTAATAATTTTTTTATAACTTTGCATGCATACATTGAAAAAATTGGGATTGCATGTAATTAAAACACAAATATTTAGTTACAATGGGGCGGAGCTCTTCTACACTGACTTTCTATAAAGTTCAAAGCAGTCTATGGATGCTGGTTTCTAGAATGGTCTGAGTCTGACTCTGAGATGACGAACAGGAACATGGTTTGTATAACATTATAAACACATTATTAGCTGTTTGATAACGTAGTCAAGCCAAAGTCTAATCATATCAATTACCGTTATGTGTCCGGCGTTGTAGAGAGCAATAAATAAAGCACATTTCCATTCTGATACATTGACTTGTAGATGAGCCTGTATAATTCGCTGTTCCTCTTCTTCTGAATTAGTTTCAAATTTATTCAGTATTTATGTAACAGGTTGAGTGCACATATAGTGCCACACTTCTAAAGCATGAGAAACTTCAAAATAATTACACGTGTGTGTGTGTATAATATATATATATATGTATATAGCGATCAGGCATCAAATTATGACCACCTTCCTAATATTGTGTTGGTCCCCCTTTTGCTGCCAAAACAGCCCTGACCCGTTGAGACCCCTGAAGGTGTGCTGTGGTATCTGGCACCAAGATGTTAGCAGCAGATCCTTTAAGTCCTGTAAGTTACGAGGTTGGGCCTCCATTTACAAGTCGATCGGACTTGTTTGTTCAGCACATCCCACAGATGCCTGATTGGATTGAGATCTGGGGAATTTGGAGGCCAAGTCAACACCTCAAACTCGTTGTTGTGCTCATCACACTGCCTTCGCCTTCTTCCCATAGTGCATCCTGGTGCCAGGTGTTCCCCAGGTAAGCGACGCACCCAGCCATCCATGTTGGTGATGTAAAAGATGTAAAAGAAAATGTGATTCCTCAGACCAGGCCACCTTCATCCATTGCTCCGTTGTCCGGTTCTGATGCTCATGTGCCCACTGTTGTTGATTTCGCCGGTGGCCAGGGGTCAGCATGGGCACCCTGACTGGTCTGCAACAAACTGCGATGCACTGTGTATTCTGACACCTTTCTATCAGAACCAGCATTAACTTCTTGAGCAATCTGAGTTACAGCAGCTCGTCTGTTGGATCGGACCACACGGGCCAGCCTTCGCTCTCCACATGCATCAATGAGCCTTGGCCACCTATATGACCCTGTCACCGATTCACCATTGTTCCTTACTTGGACCACTTTTGATAGATACTGACCACTGCAGACTGGGAACACCTCCAGTTTTGGAGATGCTCTTACCTAGTCGTCTATCCATCACAATTTGGCCCTAGTCAAAAACCTTTTCAAAAACTTGCACTTTAAAACCTATTTCAAAGTTTGCATTCTAAGGCCACCAAAACGCTGTTCTCGTGTAAATGAACGGCAATAGCGCATACAAAGTTTTCTGTTTTCAGTTGAAAACGGTGTTGTGTAAACGGCGCCTAAATTAAATGAATAACTAATGATTTTTACAACGGAAATTAATCAATGCTGAACTTACTTAAACGGGACAATGACTTTCTTCTAGAGCTGCTGTACAACCAAAACAATCTTTGTTGCATTAATTTCCTGTCATCACTGTAAAACTGCTTTGAAACAATCTGTAGAAGATGACTTGACTAGATAAACATAAAACACACAAATCCTTGCATATTTCAGTGAAAAGCATACCTGGAAGTGGCCAATTTTCTGTCCAAAGGCTTCACGAATATGAAGATAAGGAATTGCATGGTCAAGCACAGCTTGCATGATGCTGAGGGAATGTATAAAAAAGGACAAAAATAACTATTCGACAGTCTTTGTCAGTTTACATTTCTAAGCATGCTACTGGAAATAAACAGTAACAATTACCCAACAGGTCCAGAAGCCAGGACAAGTCTCTCTAGGTCCAACCCACTCATCATAACATATACTCCTTTATTTAACGGGCCCAATATGTTTTCCTCTGAAACCACAAAAGATCATTCAAATGTTGTTTGGACCTCCTCCAACACATTCAAGACTCACTAATACGCATAATGATAAACTTGTGTACATTCACACACCAGGGACCTTGCAGTCTTCAAAGATGAGTTCACAGGTGTTAGATCCTCTCATTCCCAGTTTATCCAGCTTCTGCGCTGTGCTAAATCCTGCCATGCCCTTCAAGAACACAAGCACAATGCCTATATGATCACATTTGAAGTTGTAGCCTTATGGAACAACAGATTAAAAATGAAACATTCAATCAAAATCTGAACGCTAGGTGTAATGCAGTGTGAACGGTACACCATAATCAATCATCCAAGAGGAAGTGGTTCGTCTTCTCTAACCTTCTCTATGATGAAAGCGGTGATGCCACGGGCTTCTGCCTCTGGGTTTGTCTTAGCATACACAATCAGAACATCTGCATCTGGTCCGTTCGTAATCCAGAACTTATTACCGTTCAACACGTAATGATCCCCTTAAAGATGACAGATCAAAAGGAAAAGAAGACAGCCAAACATGTGGTCACATTCTAGGGGCAAGATGCATCTTTTTATCATTAGATAGCCATTCAAAAGCAGTTATGTATTATGATTCAAATATTTTTGCAAGCAACATAAATCACTAATATGTCATTAAATTATAGTAGATGTTTTGCCAGTCACAAATTTCTTTAAAAGGCCCTTCCAAAGCATGCAATGTTATGAATAAGCATAACAAACATAAAATACAAACACTAATAAAAAGAATGCACAATATATTGATAACATTTTAATATACTGATTTTTTAAATTAATGTTATTGGATATACTGGAAATCAACCAATATCAGCCAATATTGTTGCGGCGAGCAGGACGAGGCCGAGAGCCGTGAGAGAATAGCACGAGGCTGGTAGCGTGACTGATACTGAGCGTCACCTGTGCCTGTATCTCTCATGTAGGAGCTTAAGAAGCATAAAAGGAGGAGCGACGACACAGTGAAGGACGAGAGCGGACCACGCCTGGACATTTATGTTATGTTTTGGTTATGTGTGTGCGGCAGTCGTCCGTGAGGTTGCTTTTACCAGAGAATGTCTAATAAGGGGAGAAGGTTCACTCTCACTACACTTCCGGCTTCTGAACTGGTTGCAGTTCCACTCTTATTCCATATGAGGGCGCTCACAGGACGAGTGCAGAATGAATGGAGGTCTATGGAGCTATACCCCTCAAAATCCACTTTTCTCAAGATATAATTTTTTGTCTAGTAATTTGAATGTTGTATTCGAAAGGAGATGCAAATAAATTGCACATTGCTGGGTGTTAGATTTTTTAGAGTCACTTATTTGCTTTAAAAAGTCTTTCAAAATGTCAATGACGTCATACACATCGTACGACCAGAGATACTGCTTTACAGCAATCCTTCAGTCACTGTGGTGCTTTCGCGCTCTGCACTTTATTTTCTCTCGAGGCATCGCCAGCACAGCTGACACAGGTAAACACACGTGCTAGAAGAGTTTCTGCTAGAATACATTCTGTTCCCGCTTCGGATGCCATGATGCCATCAAGCGGTACCTCTGGTCGTAACCAGTCCTTCACTGACCAATCAGCGTTCATTAGCAGAATGCTAGCGTGTTATGGGCAACAACAACTCAACCTGTAAGAAATCGAAAGGACATAAGGACTCGTTCATTCAATTTTCGACCTATAACCCATGTTGAACTTGCCAAACCTACAATCAAATCTGAGATTTCTCAACGGCAATCGGCTGAAAGGGACAAATTTAGCCGTCTAGCCCCATAGACTCCCATTCATTTTGCACTCGGGCGATCGCCCCCAGTGGAACTCTGGTGGAACTACAACCAAAATTCAGTACAATAGGACTTAATAGGGAGTGAACAGGCTCTCCGTAGACGGGCTCTGCTTTTACTTTCTTTTTGTGTTTATTTTTAATTGTTGTTGAAGGTTTGCGGGTTCCTGCTTTCTTCCCTTATCAACATACCTCGTTACAAGTGTATATTTATGTTAGTTAAAAATATTAATAATTTAATAACACTGTTAAATGTAATCTTTTGCAAATCCAAAATGTGTTTCTCATACTGTACATTATAATATTGTGAATCCTAAAATGATTTGATTTTACTATCCCTTTATTGGTTATTGTACACAACTTGAAAATAATTATGGGTTTGTCGGAATCATTTTAATATTGGTGCATTCGTAATAAAAATATATATTCCTTATACAAGCATAAATAAGTACGTACAAAAGTTTTGGGTTGGTAACATTTTTATGCTCACCAAGGCTGCAATTATTTGGTCGAAAATACAGTAAAAACAGTAATACTGTGAAATATTATTACAATTTAAAATAATAAGGTTTACTATTTTAAAGTATTTTAATCTATTTTAAAATGTAATTATTTCTGTGATGACAAAGCTGAGCTTTTCAGCATCATTACTTCAGAAATCATTCTAATATGCTGATTTGCTGCTCAAGAAACATTTCTTATCATCAATGTTAAAAACAGTTGCGCTGTTTTATAGTTTTGTAAATTCTAAAGAGCATTTATTTGGAATAGAAATCTTTTGTAAAATTATAAATGTGTTTTTACTGTCCCTTCTGATAAATTAAATGCATTAGGCCTATTGCAGAATAATTTTTTTTTTTTTTTTAAGTCTTAATTGACCAAATTTTTTGAATGGTAGTGTATATGAAAGGACATATCACACAAATCAGTTAACAAATATACTGTAACATACATGCATCTAACCACTTATGACATGTCCATGGCACTGATGTAACAGTGCTTATTATAGCAGCAGACAGTGGTGACTAACAGAGCAGCACATAGAGTGATACAGGGTATCTGCAAATTTTTTAAAGTCAAATTTAAGGCTTTTTAAGACCTTTTTAAGACCTGAAGAAATAAAAATTAATACCGTGTGTGCAATATTAACAAAAATATATCTCGATATTTTCAAAGTTTTGTTGATAATAATTAGATGATATTTTACTGATTTTGTACTGGTACCATTAGGTTTGTTGTTGACAGCAGACTCACAAAGATATTCATATTTAACATATTCTATCTGACAAGTGGTCAGTTCACAGTAGTGACTGAAATAAAACATTTTATTAAGGGGCAATATTTGCCGCCTTAAATTGATTTCCAG
Source organism: Phoxinus phoxinus (assembly GCF_949152265.1). Classification (NCBI taxonomy): domain Eukaryota; kingdom Metazoa; phylum Chordata; class Actinopteri; order Cypriniformes; family Leuciscidae; genus Phoxinus; species Phoxinus phoxinus. The sequence goes on from NC_136888.1 coordinate 25,231,038, forward strand.
GGGCATTTTCACCTAAATATGGAAATTATTTCTAAGCGTATTTAGAGGTATGCATCACCTTTTATGTCAAATTCTAACATTCAAATTAAATTCTATTAGAATAAGACCGTACCACTGTCAAATTAAATAATTAAATTAAAATCCATCCTTGCAGTGCAGAGGTGACACAGAAGCGGCATCCGAACTGGCATTACTATATTTACACTTCATTTGCAATTGCATAAATAAAGCTATTCAAGATTTAAATATGAAATTATTTATAATTTTAACATTTTAATTAAAGGGTACTTTAAATATGCAACTAAACCCGCCAGTAGGTGGCAGTAAGTCACTGTCTTAATAAGCGAGTTGTTGGAGTCATATTCAACCGATTTGTTCAAACGGCCGATTCATTCATTGAATCAAATGATTCGTTAAAAACGCGGATTTCAGTTTTTAAAAAAGAATCGCTGTCTGTTGGACTCCAGTTTCATTATAAAATTCTCGGCGGCGAAATAAAGGGGGAAACAAACAATATTGAAAATATAAAAAGTAACACATAATGTTAACTTTATTGTTAATTTAACTGTTGTATAAATTGTGCACAGGAAAACGGCACTCTTGCTCGTGATATTCTAATATAACAACATAATATGATATAAATATAATAAGACAAAAACTCATTTGGGGACATACCTATAACTGCACTGACACATCACGCAGTGAAAGCAAGCATGAGAGACAAACGCGATGTCAGCTCGAACTCGCGGTGCCTCGTATGTAGTTAAAACAATAATTTCAATATCATCCTAGTTCATAGACAATCCTAAGCACAAAGAATGGACTATTGAACTGACATTTACTCGTTCTCTTATCCTCTCTCCTCTCGCGTGCAGGAGACAGACGCAGGCTAATACGCTGCCGTAAATGACGCGAATTGTCACGTGAACATGCAAGCAAATCCACAAAGATAGAATAATAAAAACAATACGTACGCTAATTAGATCGTTTTCATTTGGAAAGCATTTAGATATGTCGTCAAAGTGTCATCTAAAATTTAAGACCTTTCATAGGTAAAAATAAGACTTTTCATAAGTAAAAATAAGAATATAAGACTTTTTAAGGCCTTAAATTTTAAATATCGAATTTAAGACCTTTTAATACTTTTTAAGGATCCGCGGGGACCCTGTGATAACAGAAGGCCAGTCACCTTGTTTTTTCGCCTTCAGTTTCATGGACACCACATCAGAGCCAGCGTTGGGCTCACTCATGGCCAAGGCACCCACATGCTCCCCCGTCATCAACTGAAGCACAAACATTGTGAAGAAAACCCAACCCTAAAATCCATAAATAACCTAAATGCACTACTTAATTAGTGTTACTTAATTAGCCTACATTTACAGTGTGGAAAATTAATTTTCCCTAATGCATTATGTAAAGCTAGCTTAGGAAATGTAATAGACACATTAATATAAATGTTTCGTTTTGACTCGCACCTTGGGCAAGTACTTCTCTTTCTGCTTCTCGTTTGCATGACGAACCATCTGATTTACGCACAAATTGGAGTGCGCTCCATAGCTGAGAGCAATAGCTGCTGACACACGGGAGATCTCCTCCATAACAATCACATGATCAAGGAAGCCCAATCCTGTTCCACCATACTCCACTGCACACAATCAAAACCGTTGAATCATATCAGACTGTGCTCAATACTGTCTCACCAACAGTTTTCTCATAAACAATATTTTTTGAAGACAGACTGTTAATGGTCCGACCTGGAGCAGTGACTCCGAGCAGTCCAAGATCACCCATCTCCTTCCAAAACTCCTAGTTTGTAAAAGATCAAATTTGTTCTGATTCATTACTCTGGATTATTACACAGACTCCTGAGATACTACCGGTAGTCATGTACAGGAACTCACCCTCATGCGGGGAAACTCGTTTTTCTTGTCAATCTCATCAGCGTGTGGAGCGAGCTTCTCCTGGCAGAATCTCTGGATTGTCTGTCTGAGCTGGTGTTTAAAACAAACATGTGTGATAAACACAAGGGGGTCTGACTCTGTCCACAAACAACATGAGCTGCCAAAAACCTCAACAAAACAATTCCAATGCACACATTTTCATGGTGCTTTAGACTAGTATCAAGGCATTATAGAGACCATCAAATCATGGTTTTATGTCAGGGTAAAAGAAAGCATGGGAGACCCTGCCTCAAAAAAAAAAAAAAAAAGAACAGCATAAAAACAAAACAAATGTATACATTTATTTTTGTAAGTAATCCTGTCCAACAGCTCCCCCATGACTTTAGGAATCAAGTTATTTTTTAATAACAATGAACAAAAAGACAAAAACAGTTAATACTAATAAATTAAATAAATAAATTAATGATGTCAAAAAACAGTATAATAAAATAAAATAATTGTAAGATTTTTTTTAACCCTCTGGTACTGTTCAGTAATTTTTTTACTTTTTTAATTTTTATTCTTTACTTTATTGGAACGGTACTACGCATTACTCAACTTGGTAAAGGTTTTTGGCACTTTATGTGTGTGAACTGTGAACAGTACACACAAAAAACTTATGAAGTTCACTTTTTTTTTCTTTTTCTTTTTTTTACAACAATCTGACATTACAACAATCTGACAAGTGCCGTCTTTAAAAAGAGACCAAACTTAAGTCTGTGCTCCAAAGCATTCGATATTTATGAGTTTAAGTTGGAAATTTCTTTTTCAGGTCCATGCTAAATAACTCAAGTAAATAAATGGATTATAACTACTGCATAAATATAATTTAGTACCATAAAATCCCCTAAAAATACAAAAAATATTAAATAAAAAAATATTATCGAACTAAAATATAGTACAATCATTTTACTGAAATAAAAAAGAAATTGGTCATTTTTGATCGACATGCGAACAGTACCAGAGGGTTAAATATATGTTCTTCCTGTTTACTCCTGTGATGTCATTACTCCAGTTTTAAGTGTCACATGATCCTTCAGAAATTATGCTTTCAGAAATTATGCTTAATACCATTCTATTATGCTGATTTGGTGCTCAGGAAAAATGTCTTGTTATTATCTATGTTGAAAACAGTTGCACTGATTAGTATTTTTACAAGATTCTTCAATGAACAGAAAGTTCAAAAGAACAGCATTTATTTAAAACAGAAACTTCCACAAATATTTCAGTACGTATAATGTGAAAATGTGTAATAAAGTGTAAAGAAAATTATTTCTCATTTGCATTTAAACTAAAAACCATATAGGCCTAAACATAAAATAGATCTGGATCATTAATTTATATTAGACTAATAACTAAGAGGGACATTTGCCACTTCCTCACAATGAGACTACCATGTCCAAACAATATGCAATTGCAATATGTTCAAAAACAGATTTTTGTAAGTGGCGTTATGTATGTCCACCAGTTCAAGTGGGCTGCTGTAAAAACTAACGAAGGGCATCTGAAAAGATCCTGTCCAATCAAAACGCGCAGACCGTTCACACCCACGAGCACGATCATTTGACACAGGCAGCACGGAGACTGACGTAACGTTATTATGAAAACCGTAAAAACATGTAACTTTTAAACTATCCATTTAAATCTTATACATTTTAATTTCCATGTTGGATCTGTAGTTCGTTTTTTTTTTTAAATGTCAGGTCAGAAACACGCCAACTGTGTGAATTATGCTCTAATTGAAGTTGAATAAAATTGCGATATAATGACAAATGCCTGGCGACTAAACAAATACAATCTCTTATAAGTTCCTAGAATTGTGTCAAAGGTCATCATGTGAGCTAGCACGGCAAACTGACTCATTCTTACAAAAAATCCCAACAAGACGTAAACAAGAAACAGAGACATTTCACGAGCTTTGGCTCTCGGTTAGGTAGCGGGGGGTGAGTGTGGGATACCTGGATCTGCTCCTCGGTCAGACCGTTCACAATGTCGTCCACTGGAACAGCTCCAACGCAACCGCGTCGCGAAACACTAACATTTGCTACTCTTTGACAAAGACGCAACGCTCTTCTGGCTGCAAACATTTTGTAGTGACTACAGTTCTGTAGACAGAACAAAAATGTAAACCGATAAACTGCACTTGGACAGGTGAAAAGCGCAGGAGGGCAATCCTAAACTTCCATAAAATGCACTGGAAGGAATTGCGTTCTCCTTCTGTTGTGTTGTGTAACGTGACCTCTACCTGCTATTAGAGCTTTACTGCCTCCTACAGCGATGAAGTGCAAACTACAGCCAACCCAACTCTATGACAACCACCTCAAAACACTGTAGAAAAAACAACACAAAAGTGCTACAGTTAAACCTGTTCATTGATTAACAGTAAGTTACCTAGAGTAAAAAACGACCAAACATCATATCTTTTTAAACCAGACGCCTGAATGTGATTTTATTTTTTAAATGTTTTATAGAAGTGAAAAGCATGAATTACCTTCTAATTTGCGGAGAAAATTTATATTATATTTTAACAAATCAATAGCATAGCCTACTTATTATATAGGATAAAATGTTTGATTATTATTGTGTTTTCAGAAGTAAAAAGTATGAATTACATGAATGCATTAGAATTTAAGATGAAAGGGCCATTTCCAGAATTTTGTGGATCATCACATTTGTCTGGATTTTATTTGAAAAATTATGTTTATTTAATTTTTTGTTTTCTGTTATCAGTTATGTACATTGGAATGTGTTATGTTATTTAGTTCATGTTTATTTCATTATTTTAGTGTCATATGGGTTTTGTGTTATGACACCATCATTTGTGGTCATTATGTGGTAACAACAGTCAATAGGTTTGCATTAGCCTAATACATTGACATACATTTAGGCATTTTTAAAGTATACAGTCATCAATATGCTAAAGTTGTTAAACCTGTAAAGTTTTGACAAAGACAAACCTTTTTTATGTATGAATTAGCCAACAGGATAAAATATATAGTAATATATTTATATTATAGTAATATGCTATTATAGTAATATTATATGCCTATAGGCTAAACTTTAAAGACTTTAAAGTATTTAGCCTATGTTTTGACATTTGCACACCTTACATCTTTCATTAGCCTAGCCTATATTTTAACATAAATCTGAGAAATACTAATCAAAATCATTTGTAGGCTATTGGGATAAACAATGCTTTATAATATTGTTAGATATCTGACTGATATTACAATAAACAGCCGTATGGAATACTACAATGAATGAGGAAATGAGCTATCAAGCAAAAGCCGAACAAATTAAAAGTCAGGAAGGACGCCGAAACGTTTCAAATGCGGAAGATAGAAGTGTGTTCACAGAGCTCGAGCGCTGTTAACAGGGTCTCCGTGGCTGTGAATGCACGTCCACAGACTCACACAAAGCCAAACAAAGTTTTCCGGATGGAGATCGTTTGTTACATAACTTACTGGAAATAAAGTAGCTTATCTGGACTAAAATCGACTGAATATTTTCCGCGGCGATACGCAGGATTTAATTTTGGGGGCCCCCACTCACAAGCAGCGTGTGGCCCCTCGGGCAGAGGGGGGTTAGTCTGAACCCTCCTGTCACCTCGATGCCCAAACAGAGGCGGAGGTCGCTGAGAGAGGCGGTGTTCTCCCGTTCGTCTCCTGTTTGCGACGGATCAGGGAGAGGAGGAGGAGGAGGACGCACACGAAACTTTTCATCCACAGAGATTTGTGATGATCAAACACAGATGGCGGAACAGTACAGTGGGCAAGCAGGCTTTCTCTGCGACGGTAAGCCGGGGAGAGGGTGCCTGGTGCCGCAGGTGACCATCACGTCTGATGGGGACTCACGGGAGATCACCGAGGAGGATCTGGAGGAGGAGGTGAACGGACGGCTGCGCCGCAAACTCTCCAACTCCTCAATCTCTTCCAACGGCTCCTCAACGGCGTTCGACGAATCGGAGGATGACATCCTCAGCGACAACGAGACCAAAAGCAAAGGCATCGTGACTCTGGAACATTTGGGGGACTCGGTAGACTCAGGAGAGGTAGGTTATGTAGCCTAGCGATTTACGTGCGGAGGCACTAACAAAAATAACGTGTCTTTATTGGCATCTAGCCTATAGGTTCCATAAATAACCTTTAACACACATGGAAACTTTCCATTGCACAAAAGGTTCTTTGTAGTGGAAAAAAGTTTTTTTTAAGATAATTTTTTTTTTAAAGAACTGATCACTGCATGTTCTTCAGGAGTGTAGAGTGTGGCAAGGTTATTTGACAGTATTTTATAGTTGTCTTGTCACACATTTTACGCTTGTGAATATTTAGCAAAATAATGTATTTTTCTGGCTGGAGTTTTTGCTGCAGTAAGCTACATTTCCACTATTATTGCCCAGGGGGAAAACATCTTTAGACAGATGCTGATCTTTTCTGACAGACAGCCTTATGTTATCATGTTATCAGACTACAAGGGGCAACTTTTCACACTTGAACCTGACAAATCAAAAACACAAGATAATTAATGCAACAAAACAACACAAATATAAGCATTGTCTTGGCAAACTATTACGGTATTGTAATTCTGAGTGTGTGTGTGTGTGTGTTTTTTGTTATTTTAATGTAAAACAATTTTTTTAAACTAAAACTAGGACTTGGAGCTAATTGAAATTGGAGTTTGAAACCCACATACAAAACCACTTCTAGGGCAACACAGATTTGTGTGAGTGGCCGTTTGACTCAAAAACTGAGAGACACTTTTGTGACAAATAGTCCTCAATATAAGATATATAAGATAGAAATAACCTTAAGTTTTTATTGTGATTCATGATATATGTAAATATATACTTTTAGAAAGACTTGGGGTAAATCAAATTTTGGACTCTTTATCTCGTCTTAAACTAAATAAAAGAAGACTATTCAAATCATGTCATGAGAACATGAGTTAGTAATGAGGAACTGTTGTGTTGTTATGTTATGAAATCCTTTTTTATCTGTTCTTGGGTTGCCAATGAGACTTTCGATACCTGTTATCTTCATTTGACCCCATAACTGAGGCATTACAATACTTTTGATTGCAATCTGCATTATTTCCACCATTAACACAATGCCAGCTGTGTGTTCGATCTTTAGCTGTAGAGCTCATGCTGGTTCATCATTATGGTATGTTTGTGTGGGTGTGTGTTTGTCTGTACTTGCTTCTAATTGTGAAATCATGTCTGTTCACCATGTTGTCAATTCAAAAGTACTGTATATGTGACACAACACATGACATTAGTGGCTATGTAGATCTGTATCAGGTTGCTCTTGCATGTTCTTTCTGATGAAATATTTGTAGTAGTGGGTAACTAAAAATATAACAGGAAAATCCATCATCCATCCATAGCAGTTTGATATGTTTCTCCCTCATTGTTTACAAAGTAGGCTGTTCAGCGTTTTAATTGGAATTGTTTATTTTTTGTTTGCATTGAGCGCCTTCAATGTAGATTGAGTTGAGCAAATATCACAGGCGTGCAGCTTTAATAACCTGGCAGCACTTCGAGCGTTACAATAACAAGCTCAACAGGCTTAACCGCTATGTGCCAAGGCCCTTTTTTTTTCATATGCCTACTCACATGTTGTTAATTTCTGTAACAGTGGGTGAATTCGAAGTGATGACCTTTGCAAATTGTTTAGAAAATACTCCTGTTAGTATGGAACAAGCAGATGTAGATGATTTCTAAATACTAATTTGAAAATGATAATAACTCGTTACATTTATATAGTGCTTTTCTCGGCACTTGCAGCGCTTTACATGGAAGGGGGAATCTCCTCAACCACCACCAATGTGAAGCATCTAACTGGATGATGAAAAAAGTACATCAATTAGCCCCATATTAAAGGGATAGTTCACTTTAAAATTAAAAGTCTGTCATCATTTACTCACCCTCAAGTTGTTTCAAACCTGTATTAATTTATTTCTTCTGCTGAACACAAAGAAAGATATTTTGAAGAATGTCAGAAACCAAACAGTAGTCTGTACCCATTGACTTCCATAGTAGGGAAAAAAAATACTATGGAAGTCAATGGGTACAGACTACTGTTTGGTTTCTGACATTCTTCAAAATATCTTTCTTTGTGTTCAGCAGAAAAAATAAATTAATACAGGTTTGAAACAACTTGAGGGTGAGTAAATGATGACAGAATTTTCATTTTAAAGTGAACTATCCCTTTAAGTAAAGTGTACTTGATTTTCTTTGGCAAGTTTTTGCGCGCATACCGGTATTTTTAAAGTAAATTTCACATGGAATTAAGTAAACTCTACTTAACTTAGTTAAGTGAAAGTAGTAACTAGTACGGTAGTAAAAGGTCGAGTAATATCTATTTAGTTGAAGTTTCCTTTGCAATACATTTCACTCAAACAATATGACATTTAATGAAACCACACATTTAAAGTAGCCTATATACTTTACTTAGAAACATCCAAGTAGTTAATACAATAGATATTGTGTGAGACACCATATATCAAAAATTACATATTATGTGAACGCAGAGACCTCAATACTTGGTAGACAATACACAATGACGGTAACATTTGATGTAACATTGATCGTTTTTGTGTTTGAATGTGTAAATTTGAGTAGAAAATTACCTCCAAATGTCACAAAATGGCAAGTTACTAATCCTAACAACAAAAGCAATGATAAAACAGTGTAAGTACAGCTGGAAAACAGTGAAAAATCAATAGTTAATTATTCAAGGCCCAGTGCATGATGGGAACACCAGTATCAGAAAAGTTGAGTAATTGTACTTGAACGTATAACGTTGATATTTACACTTTGATTTCTACATGCTTGAACTGAGTACTAATATAGAATGTAGGCTACTTAGTTTTTTTTTATTCTTGCCTGAACTAACTTTTTCATGTAGAAATTACATTGTTTTTTTCTGTAGTATTTACTTCACCACAAAATAATTTTTATCAGTGATAGCAACCAAAGATTATGGAACATCCTAATAAAAAGGACTTTGAACAGATAGAAGCATCTACTAAAATATGAGAGAATCGCAAATAAAAATGTACAAATAATACATTTAACTTAGATAAATAAATCTAAGCGATCATCTCCTAACATTTTGTGTCTCACTTCTGCATGTCTGGGATTATTTTGAATGGATGTGTTATGTATTGTGCTCCTCAGACTCATTCAATGCCATAGAAGGCCTTCGCTGTCATGTACGTTAAACACTTTGCCTCTGTAAATCTGGACATCATGTCTGCATATAGTATCTACTCTTTCCTTTTCAGAAAGTTACACATCTTGCACTGAATGAGCTGACTGAATGATGCTCAACCTCAATGACACTGTAAAAAGCCATTCAGAGCTTTTGATTTAAATGTTTGCACAGACCTGTTCCAGACTCTGATATTCTGAGAAGGAAAGCACATGCAGCGTCACAAAGTGGCAAACGCTTCATTTTTATCAGCCTATATCAAAACAAACTCATTGCCGCTTGACATTTAGGCAGAAGCCACAGTGTCACAAACAAGTTTCCATCCGCAGTTTGATATAGACCAACTTCAGGTCAGTTTTATAAACTCTTGAATACTCACAGGGGAAATGAGATCTTTTCTGCAGTAAATATGTAACTTCTGTAGTTTTGAAGCACATTTTCACTAACAGTGGAAGAACAGTTGTGAACATTCTATTTGTCTAAAAGATACTAAAGATACACTCAGCTTTTAGTGTAACATTTTCACTTTGATTTGTATATAATTTCAAGTCATAAATGCCTTTTTAATATCAAATTTTTAGTTGCTTGTAAAAGGAAAATAGTGTTGACTGTTTTTTGTTATACAGTATGTGATATGTTTACTAAAGGTAAAGCTTTTTATGTTTTTGTAGAAACATGTCACACTTTTATAATAAATCATGATTGGTAGCCTAGTTGTTTGAGAGTTGGCACCATAATGTTTGGATTGTCTGCATGACTGTCCAGTTCAATATTTAGTTATGGCGTGTTAGAAATGTGTGTATGCTATGCACAGTTCCACAAAGTGCAGGTCATAGCCTTTGGTTTATGGCTTTTCTCTGTATTTATACAGGGCCGTACGTACGCAGTCTGCCTGACTTTAAATATGATGTACTCTCTGGATCTTCTCCAACCCTCCCTCAAAAGCAGTTTTATGTACTACGTCCAATTTAAAGGCTCAATCATTGCTGCATGCTGCATTGTAAAGAAGGTTTTCAGAGCAGCTCTTGTGCCTGAGGGACAATTTAACATGTTGGCAAACTTGAATCATCTGCATCTGCTTCCACGGCAGAGGTAGAAAGTAAGAAACGTGTTTCTTTCCATGTCAAGTGGAAGAACAAACACTGCACTTCAGTTACACCCTTACTATTTCAACATATGCAGTAAATAATCTCCTAAGGGATTTTTTTTTTTTTTTACAGTTTGGGGGGAAAATGTCTGTGTATAATTTGTGACCAAATAAAATAAAAATAAAATAAATTATTTAAGGCCATTACTGCCATAGAAATGTTAGATACGGACCAACACACAAAGTGCACCTGTAACCCACATTATTCATTTAAAAAAATATTTACAAAGGAACACACAAATACTGAGAATATGACAGTGATTGGTGATCATCTCAGGAAGGTACAGTACCGGATAATTAATGCTGATGAATCTTTATATATTATATGTGTATATATATATATATATATATATATATATATATATATATATATATATATATATATATATATATATTAGAAATAGTAACGTGTTATGAAATTAAAATTGACCCTGGGTTTTCTAAATATTTTTTTATTTCATAATTTTATTATCAAAATGACATAAATCAATCTTCCAGTGAAGAAAAAAAAATTAATTTCCACCATTTTCATACCTCCACCAAACACTAAGACTTTAAAATCAACATGAAATCAAAATTGACCCCAATTTGCTCTGTTGGAATAACATGCAATGGATAATTCACTATAAGTCTAGCAACATTAATGGATAAATGGATAAACCATCTACCATCCTACATTTTTCCTCACTATATCCTGGTTCACTCAGAAGTATGTCACATTATAGAAGTAAAATCCATTGTGAAGTGTGAACGCATTTCACGTTGACATTTGCATTGCACTATCTCTTAGCTTAGCTACCTTTGCTTCATTTAATGTTAATCCTCAAATGAACAGAAATGGTTTCCGGGATGCTTATTTAAAATGGGCAGCAAAACAAACGTCTATGTTACGGGCTGCAGTGCTGGATTACTGAGCTTCACAGCTCCAAATGAGACCATGTGTGTGTGAGTCAGTCTTACACACTTTAAGGAACATTGTGCAGTGTTTAAAAAAACACTGTCAGTTGGTTTCAGTCACTGGCCTCTCTTCTTTTTTGGAATCCAATCTCGGACTTATCGTTGGGTGGTCAAGGGTTGAGCTTTATATAAATTCAGCAGAGAGTTTGAAATATTTAATGCACTATCACAGTCATGGATGATTATGTGTTAATGTGTTGCAGCAAAGCAATGCCTGGTGGAAGCTGAAGACTATTGTCCATTGCCCTTTGGTGGCCACACAACGAAGACGCCTGTCCTGGGTTCAGTTAGCAGGCCATAAAGGTATGCCCAAAAAATGCTGCACATTACATTCAGTCTGATGTAAATTCATGTTTCAGTTCCATATCTACACAGTTTGCACAGTTTCCGGGTTAAATGCATATGGAACAGCATTGTACCTATGCTTGGGACTATCAATTTACTAACAGTAATTTCAATATTTACTTTTTACTAACATGTTATCAAAACCGAGTCACATTTGAATATGCTTTTTAGTCTATTATTGTAATTATCTTACTTCATGTGTAAAAAGCATATTTTGAGTAGTTTTGCTTTTTGTAGCTTTTAACTTATTTCTTGTTTATTTCTGTACAATCAGTAGTTCTCTTATTCAAATGTATTTGCAGACAGATTGTCTTTGTGAAAACACCACTGATTTTAGCGCATGGTTCTGGCTGTGTTTTTGTACACAGGGCTTTTAAATGCTTGGGGAAGTACAGTCATTTGATACCATGTTTAGGGAAGTGGTTATGAGCAGTGTGATGATGACGCTTGACTCACATGTCAAAGAATACACATTTTACGTATGATCTTATACATCTTAAGCTGCAGATACCAAATATGTAACAAACACATGCGATATCTAAAAAATTTGAACACTATGAATGTGATGATTCACAGATGATAAAGGCACATATTCTGACTAAGATCTGGTTGACTGGGTGAGCGGCTCAGTGTTGATTATTTGTGCTCCAGTGACTCCTTTGTGTTTGTGTTTCTGCCCAGGCAGCTTTAAAGCAGGGGATGAGGGCTCCATACTCAAGAAGTTCTCAGAGAATGAGAAGCTGTGTTTCGAGAGGCTGAGAGAGGATACTTTACATTCCTTCGTGCCCAGCTATTATGGAATGGTTGAGAGAGACGGAGAGCTCTTTCTCAAAATGAAAGACCTGTTGGCCAACTTTGATTTGCCGAACGTCATGGACTGCAAGATGGGAGTGAGGTACAGTGATTGGATAACAGATGCTTTTTTTCTTCGTTTTTTTTTTACAAGGACACGTTTTACACATACTCAGATTATTATTGTAAAATTGTACAAAAAAAAGTTAGTTAGTTCATCCAAATATGAAAATTCTGTCATTAATTACTCACCCTCCTGTCATTCCAAATCCGTAAGAGCTTCGTTCATCTTTGGAACATAAATTCAGAGATTTTTTATTAAATCTGAGAGCTTTCTGACTCCCACATAGACTGCAACGCAATCACTTTCAAGGCCCGGAAAGGTAGTAAAGACATCGTTAAAATAGTCCATGTGACTACAGTGGTTCAACCTTAATGTTATGAAGCGAGGATAATACTGTTTGTGCGCAAAAACAAAACAAAAATAACGACTTTATTCAACAATTTCTTCTCTTCCGTGTTAGTCTCTGACGCTGTTCATGTGAGCACCATTATATTATATATATACAGTATATATATATATATATTAGTGCTGGGGAAATGAACGTGTTAATCTTTGCGATTAATTTGACGCAGCACTTTTTTTTGCCTCATTTTAATGATTTCCTGTTGCGGCTGCTATTGTGAGTGTGCCGAACCAAGTCACCCTGTCATGATGGAGAAGGACAATGATGGAGTTTTAGGAGGAATGTTTGCATTTAAAAAGTTGCCAGATGGCGCCTTTGACAAAAGAAAGATGCTGTGTACAATCAGCAAAGCTAAATAAAAATACCATAGAAGCTGGATGCACCGAATTTTCGGTTGCCGAAAATTATCGGCCAAAAACGGCATTTTCGGTTTTTGGTCGAAAGAGAAAAGAGGCCGAAATTATAAGCTGAAAATATGCCGCCCCGCCCCTCCGTGTTCGGCGATCAGTTTTCATTCTCGCGCATTTTAGTAATTTCACGAGCGGGTCTTTTCCGCTCCGTGTGTGCGCCGTGCTCTCCATTCCATGTGTGTCGGCGCGCTGCGCTCTCTGCTCAATGTTCCGCTGTGTGTTTGCGCTGTACCAATCACGCACTGGAAAAGCAAAGTCCGCTCAAATTACGTGAAATTTGTGTAGTAGACTTCTGTTTGAAATAGCGCTGCTGAGCAACAATGGTAAAATTACCTGCTCTGATCATTTGCTCTGGAAATAATAGCTTTGTAGAACTTTTTGTAAATCTGAGTATGTTGCATAGAACTGAATGAAGGATAATATATTGATATATTGATGTTTTATATTATTTGAATATAGGGCTATTGTCTGTTCCTTTTTTCCTTTGTTGTTTAATTTAATTAAGTGATTCCACGTTTAAATATTGATGATTACAAACTTGTGGGAAATGCAATTAATCACAATTTTTTTTGCAATTAATTAGTTAATTTTTTATAAAAAAAATTGTGGGAATCGTGATTTTTAAAAATATAAACAAAAAGTTCAAAAGAACAGCATTCATTTGAAATAGAAAGAGTAGTGCAAATATTTAAATATATACTATTCATTATATTGCTATAATGTTACAATATAACACACAATATTACAAATATAACACAGCAAGTATTACTTATTTTGCTAATGTTTAATTATCTCCTTTTCATAGTGATGCTAACATATTGTGCGTGATGAGTTTACTCTGCCTGCTGAAACACCTGTTCTGGTTGTTGGCCTGCATCCTGTCAGGGCAATGGGTGGGGCTCATAAAGAGAGAGGCCCTCTCACCGCGCACAATAATAACCACTTCCTGTGCACATGCAGACAAAACTTACATGCGTGCTTAGCAAGGCAGACAGGGCGTCCCTGAGGGCTTCCTTCTCACATGCATTTTCACGCATTCTTTTTACACACCGAGAGACATTTTGTGCAAGGAGTCCCTTGGTGACTTCCTCTTCTCACACAGGAAGTCAAGTAAAGTTCAAGCTTGCAATAAAAACAAAATGCACATGTACAAAATAAAAGAAATAAAAAATGCACGTGCACATGATTGAATCAACATTTCAGCCTTGATTAATAGACATTTCCATCAGGTTCCAGCATTTCCAGTACATTTTCAGGTAGTTAAATATCCAATTCTAACTTTCTTTCTTTCAGGACATATCTAGAGGAGGAGCTGGTGCGGGCAAGGGTGAAGCCAAAGCTGCGTGAGGACCTGTATAATAAGATGATGGAGGTGGACAGTGAGGCTCCAACAGCGGAGGAGAAGAAGCAGCAGGCAGTAACCAAACCACGCTACATGCAGTGGAGAGAAAGTCTCAGCTCTACTAACACCCTGGGCTTCCGCATTGAGGGTATCAAGGTAGCCACAGTGCCTAAAAATCACAGCAAATTTGAGTTCAGAATTTAAGTTCAGTAGGAAACCAGGACATTGAAACTTGTGCTAAGGCTAGATTGTTATATTAAATTAATTCATTTGAAAAAAGAAAAAAATATATATTTTTAACGGATCCACTGAAGTCGGAGTTCTGAACCCAATTGCAGTTTATTCCAAAAGTGTACAAAAATAAAACGATGACTTAAAAAAAATGAACATAACTTAAACATGAACTTAACTTGGTATGGTGTGGCATGGATGTGAAACTCAGGACAGCAGGTTACAGCATAACACCTGAAGAAGCACCTGAATGCAATGGAACAATGGACATATGGGAACTTGACACTATAGAAAACAAAAGCACATGGCATGATCACATGGGGTACATAGGAAAATCATATGACATGGAAAACATAATGACATTCAAAAAACATTCAAACAAGAGCCCAACCAAACACCAGCCTTACATATCCCCGCATTTATGGGTGTCTAGACACCCAAACCAAACACCACAAGAATTTTTTGTTTTTTAAGTCCCAGAGGATTGTGGAGCGGAGGCGTACAAGGAGGAGGGAAGGCGGGCCAGGACCATGGTCTGTTACAAGGCATAATTCATGGCTTGATTTATGGCTTAAGTCCTGCAACAATGACATACCATGACTGTAGAGCATGGGCAGGCCTGGATTGTGGAGTAGAAACAGGAGGCCATGGTGGATCAGAACTATAACATGACTATTATCATGACTATAACATGGCCGGCATGTACTGACTCCTTGGATGTGACACAGTTGGCATGGACGACCTCATTGCATGTGACATGAGTCATGTACAGTTCATCAATAGCCTCCATTGACTTGATTAAAGCAAATATGTGACCCTGGACCACAAAATCAGTCACATGGGTCAATTTATACATCATCTAAACGCTGAATAAATAAGCTTTCCATTGATGTATTGTTTGTTAGGATATAACAATATTTGGCCGAGATACAACTATCTGAACATCTGGAATCTGAGGGTGCAAAATCAAACATTGAGAAAATCGCCTTTAAAGTTGTCCATTTATGTTCGCGATTGTGCTGTATTCACTCACAAAAATAAATATTTTATATATTTACGGTAGGAAATTTACAAAATATCTTCCTGGAACATGATCTTTACTTAAAATCCTAATGATTTTTGGCATAAAAGAAAAATCTATAATTTTGACCCATAGCCTACTATAGATCCTGTATTGTTGGCTATTGCCACAAATATACCCGTGCGACTTATCACTGGACTTATGGCATGAATGGTCTCTGTGGTTGTAACTTGGGGCAAGAAAAGTTCATGGACTTGGTCAGTGGTTGTGACTCGATCAATACACCTTTTATGGATGGTCTGGTCCCCTTGACTGTGTCATGGTTCTCAGAAGGTTCAGTATGGTCTATGACAGCTGCTGCATTCTCTGTAGGTGTTATAGTGGACGCTGCCACCTCGACAGGATCTATAGCCGCCCCTTCTGAAGAGGTGTATGTGGCCCACACACAGAATAGCATGCAGTGGCTATCACTAGAAGTAGTGTTGACAGTGGCATGATCTCTGGGACACCCGGACTTGGAACTACCAGGGTCATCATGGTTGATGAATTCAACGTTGGACCAAGCTCCTCTGGCTTGGGAACCATGACGTGACTTGACTCTGCCGTGGTGGCCATTTCATGAAAAGGCTCTGAATTGACCCTTTGCAGGGAGCTTGATTGACAGGTGATCTGACCAATCATATTTCGCCATCTGCCATTTTGTCCGACAAAGCAGTCAGGAGTTAGTAGATTAACATGGGAGTATTTAAACTTAAAAAACAGAGTGTACTGACGCCTTTTCGCGTTAAAACAACATTCCTTCTTACGTTCATTCATGTTTATTTGATGCTATAAATGAACTAGAAGGAAGAGATGATCGGTTCACGAGCAGCTTTAACTGATGCTCTACACCGATCTGTCACAACACATTAAAGAGCCACAAAACGGTATTTATTGTTTACATTTCTTTTTTAAAATTACCAAATTTGTTTAATATGTCTAATATCAAAAGTAACCGAAAAATAACCTGGTCTGTCCTGTCTGTCGGCATGTTGTCGGTCTGCTCTCTGCTCCGCGATGTGTTTTTCACTGCGTGAGAACATGGTGTGGCGTGAGAGCTGAGTAGCTTGTCGGGCATAGCGACAGTAACTAAGGGGGGCGGGTCTTTGCGAACGGTCAATTGGCATTCATGACATGACTTGAGTCTAACATGATGGTCTTGACATAAGACTCTGGTTTGGTGGTCATGATATGAGGTGATTCTGACATTGGAGACATAACATAACATGGCTTTGGCATGATGGATACTTCAGTACTAAGGGGATGTCTCATCCGCAATCCCCACAGTAAACAAGGATCTGCTTAGTAACAAAGCATGAGGAATGAATTGGATCAGAGAAAAATAAATCCTTCCATCTGGTAACTTGGAACATGCGGGCTCTTTCAAACCTGCACGGAAAATGTCCCTGCCCGGCCTCACTGAAATCCATCAGATTTCAGATATTGTCCTCAATCTGCAGATTTGTAAAAATGCTTCATCTGACTTTTTTGTTTTTACATTCAATTCAATACATTGTTTTCTTATTTCAGAGAGGAGAAACCTGCAACACAGACTTTAAGAAGACCCAATCAAAGGAAGACGTCATTCAGGTCTTTAAGGATTTCGTCGAGGGCAAAAAAAACATAATTGTGCGTGAGTTCTTGAGAACTAGATCAACCTGTTCTGACATAATGCACACACACCTACATTTCCGTGGAACAAGGGAAGTTAGTGATAATGACATTTAAATGTATTAAGTGTTTTACACTAGAACTACAACTGAGTTAGAACTAGCAGATATAGCTGGAAGGTTTAAAACAATTATGTTTAAATAATAGTTTATAATAGACAAGCACAGGAAGATATGTCTCAACGGAAAACAAATTAACTTCACTTACAAGGTGTCCTTGTGTAATGGGAGCCTCTCTCCAGTGAAAACTGAAACAAAAATCACTTCTAGGATAATTCCAGTTGAATTATTGATTATTGATGTGCTCTTCTTCTTCTTCTCCTCCTAATAGAACTCCTATATTACAAGGCTTGAAGATATTAAACAGGCACTGAAAGCCTCCGAGTTCTTCAAGAAACATGAGGTAAAAAAAAAAAAATTTGTTCTGTAATGTTGAGTTTTATCATATGATCAATGTTCACACTTGTAGCGAATAATCAGAATAATGAAAATTGCTTGTAACCGGGAGTGAAGAGATTTGCTTGTGTCATGTAAACACTTACTATGATCAAATCCTTACTTTGATTATTGTAAAAGAAAAAATCGAATTATTGGTGCACACGTAAACAGTCAATGTTGGATGTCTTTCAGGTCATTGGCAGTTCGCTTCTCTTCATTCATGATCACAAAGAGAGAGCTGAGGTCTGGCTCATTGATTTTGGTAAAACCACCCCTCTCCCAGAAGGAGAGAAGCTGGATCACTACAGACCCTGGGAGGAAGGCAACCGAGAAGACGGATACTTATGGGGCCTTGACAACCTCCAGCAAACCCTTTCCTTATTAGCCGGGGAGTGACCTTCTTACTGTGAACTTTTCACTTACTGTCCGAGTGACAGCTACGGCAAGCTGATAGACACTTATAAACCTTCTGCAGTGCATTATGGGGAGACTACCAGTGAGCAAATCTATTACTTTACAGTATTAAGCTGTAATAAGCGTTTCGCCATGATCATGGTTTCAAAAACCCAAATTTGTTTGTTGTCATTGCGCATCACACAATTACTCTTCGCCAATGTCCAAAAAAAGAAGCTCAAAACAAATAAAATTGTAATTACAAATGTAGTTTGTAAAAAATAAAATAAAATAAAAAATAATAATAATAATTATTCACATGAACAATGTATATTTGTCTACAAAACTAATTTCAAACACTTAAGCATAAACCTTGATCATACAGGACAAATTCAGTAAATTTTTTCGGCTGGTAGTTTGCATGCTGGAATCTATCAAAATCAATCATTTCTTCACACATCATATAAGGTTAGCTGTTAGCAACATTGTTCCATGTCTAGGCCCAACAAACACTAGTCAAACAATTGACGTTGCACAACTGACTGTTTTCTTAAAGTACCATCAAGCTAACATGTACAGTAGAACAGATTAGTGGAACGCAATAGTTTACAGATACGTGGAACGCATACAGTGATACAATGTAAATAATGCACAACACTAGTGCATTTATGGTACAATATGATGATATTAATCGCTTTGACTTCAGTGATCAATCAAGGGTGGTGTAATAGATTATTTGGATGATTGCATGGATATATAGTATTGGTTTTATGTATAAGAGCCTGGGTTGTGATTTTCTATACCTGCACACCACTGAAAGTGTTTCATTATCAAACTTAACGTTGTGACACTATTTTGTTTAGGGGGCAGGTGAGTTTCATTACAGTGTTCCCTGTGCAGTATGTTTATGACAAATAAAACATCTGCTCAAAAATCATTCGGTATTTCTCAATTTCATTTAAGTATGGTTCTTCATATCAGGATTATAGACAAAAACAATTTATTTAAAGTTTGCTATTATGCAGCAACGTCCATATTTAAAAAATAATAATAATAATACAGGTAGTACATGTAAGTTAAAATTCACTTCATATAATGGTACATTTCTAATCTGGCTAGTTAGAAATGCAAAGACAAATGCAGAAGATTGGCAGTGATAAACTCAACATAATCCAACAAAAATAATAATAATATAAACACCAATAAAACTGAGATTAAATATTACAGCTACATAATATAAGGGTTAGTTTAGTGTGAAATTAATATTAATTCAAGAATACAGCACTCTTTTTCCTGTCTAATGTATAACATTTTCTACCCTTCTATCCAGTTATAATCCTACTAAAGAATAAGAACTTTAAGATCCTTAAATTGCAGTCAAATTATGAAACTTTTAAATGTTAAATAAGACAAAAGTAAATGTAAGATTGTGCTAATACACTTTAGTCTCATCTCTTTGCATAAGGATCCTATCAGCAGTCCCTGACTAAAATGACAAAAAAAAACAATTACACACAAATAAATCTTTTCACATTAAAACATTATTCACCTACAAACTACAATATCTAATAAAACATTTGAGAATAATTAGGATTAAGACCTAAGAATAATCTCAAAAATCAAACTTCTCATGCATCACATTATGCACACTGAGGTGTTATGTGGTTTGTGATTGTGTTTGTTGTCATTTGTCTGCATGTATACAAAGTCACAGTTAACACAGGGTAGCTTAACATCTAGTATAAGGACATTTGGAGATAAAAAGCACTTCTATTTACTTATTTATTTCTGAGGGAAAAGTACTAAGAAAATAGACTGCAAAAGTGGTTGTCTTTTTACAGCTTCCTAGACTGCATTGACATGGAAATCAATACAATCACCACAGCAATTGCCCCCCGCGTCACATGCCTCATTTACTTCTAACACATTCAGGCGCAACACCTTTGTAAAATTTTTACAATTATCTCAGTGGTTCACACACAAATCACACCCTCAATAAAAAGGCAACATACTGTTTGCAAACGCGTTGGTTTTTTAAAACTAACAGCAGACAAAAAAAAAAAAAAAAAAAATCGAGTCTAAATGAATGGTCCTCAATGCTACTTTCCAGTCAAAAAACCCTGTAAAGTCCACCTGATCTGAGATTAAAGATAAACGTCTGTCAGCATTTCTTTATTACTAATGCAACACACTGTCAAATTTTTTAAGTATAGCCTACCTCTGAGTTACAGGTGATAGTCCTTAAAAAGATTTAATGGGACAGCTCACCCCAAAAGATTACAATTATTATTCACCTTCATGTCATTCCAAATGTGTATGATACAGGTTTTTTCACTGTCTGAAAAAAAACTAAAAAACACTGACGCTGTGTTTGAAATCGAATAATTCCTTACTATATAGTTTGCGAAAAACAGTACACAGAAGAGTAATATGTCCAAATACATAGTATTCGAAAAACAGTAGGTGAAAAGTCTGAAGTGAAATACTGAAATGCGTATACACTATAAACAAATTATATGATTGATAAGTTATGACAACATGTTTTTACATTGCTTTAACTCAGCAAAATAAGCAATTTTCAATTTTTTTAAGTCAGTTTAATGTAATTTAAGTTGAAATGACTTAAACATCCAAGTTGATTGTAAAAAAAAAAGTTGCTGTCTTAAATTAAGTACAGTGTATAACACTTTACTATCCCATGAGGCCAGAGGGTTTGTGAATGGAAGTAAAGCGACGCAACTAACGCTGGTAGGTCACATGACAATAACATGGTGGATGTAGTACGTCAGAATTTCATTCATACCACCCATATTCATACTACTACCGGTATATATATATAGAGCACATTTTTTAGCAGTCGCAAAATTTAAATTCAAACATGTTAGCTACTCAGACAGGACTTCAATATCTTTTAAAATATAGAAAAGAAAAAAAGTCATACAAGTTTAGAA
This sequence comes from Phoxinus phoxinus, assembly GCF_949152265.1. NCBI lineage: Eukaryota > Metazoa > Chordata > Actinopteri > Cypriniformes > Leuciscidae > Phoxinus > Phoxinus phoxinus. Next base: position 25,252,395 of record NC_136888.1, read on the forward strand.
CAACTAGAAGGTGAGTAAATAATGAAAGAATTTCCATTTTTGGGTGAACTATCCCTTTAAGACAAAGCTCTTTTTTATAATATTTTTTTATTTTAAAGTTTTAAAGTCATTCAAACTATTTCTTTTAACAAACCAATTCAATTTTACTCGATTTTGTGACTGATCGTTATGTGGCATACAGTATTCTGTTTGTGTGAGGTCTGAACATGCTTTGGTTCTTCCTGTATTACACTCCTAAAACCAGCTAAAATGTGAATTCATCTAGGACATCTAAACCTCCATACTGTATATATGCATTGCTAATTATGACTAATCAGTTAATTTCATGTGAACATCATGTGTTTTCACAGTTTTGACAGAAGATGAGAATCCAGTGTAAAAGGGCTGCTATTAGCCAAGTGGAAGTTTCCATAGAAACCATCAGCCATTTGTAGGAGAGCCACCTCTTAATGACAAATTACAACTCATGTCCTTAGTGTTTTTGGCACCACGCTACAATAATGTAGTCTCTCGCACAAACATTTATCTACTGGCAGTAGCTAAAGGCTGGAATACACTACACAAATTTCGCTTTTTAGCCTCGGTTTACCGTCTCGACGAGTCAACGCTAGTAGATATTTCACAGAAAAATCTGTGTATAATGGATACTGACTAGATTTAGCTTTAGACTATTGCTGCGTCCCAATTCGGATACTATCCGTCCTAAATAGTATTCAAAATTAGAATTAGTGTGTCCCAAATGAAATAAGAATTCCAAAATATACCTGGATGAATTTGCAGTTAGAATTTGAAGTGCAGATCTGTGCACTCTCTAACGGCTAATATTGCCCACAACCCATAGAGTGCAAGTCTGGTTCCAGAAGTAAAAACTCATAACTTATAAGCCTTTAAAGACAGCCTTACTGTGAGCTAAGAGGTTGTTAATCGATAGCATTTGCTTCTGTTGAAGCGTCAGCCCCCATTATTTTAACTTTGTTTTAAAATAATCGTGTTTAACAGCGGAATTTGTGGTGAAAACTACATCACCCATAATGCTGTACAGAAACTTCGGTTACACTATTTTACGTGAACTTACAGTTTGCTTAGAATGTAGTTATATGTACACAGTCTTGTACCTTTGCATTTTTGTCCGATTTTCAATTACGTTTTTGCTTCAAATCAAAGTTTGTAATGTAATGATTCACCTCGTAGCTGGTTGACTTGGTTCATGGCTTATAACACATTACGAAGACTTTTTTGAAATCCCTATGGGAAAAATAAATGGGAAAAGTACTTCCGGAACCAACGCCGCTGAAAGAGCGGGTGAGCGCTTATTTATTGAATGATTTAATTTTGAGTAACTTGGTCCTCCATTGAAAACTACAAACATGGCAGATATGCAAGACCTATACGGTTAAGGGCTTGAGTGATTAATAATCAGTATCTAACCTGACGACAAAAATATTTATTCAATGTTATCTACATTATATTTAATCTGCAACAACAGTGTAAAATTTTATAAAGATACGTTTGGTCATTAATTTTTAAACGCATCGTTATGCAAACACATAAGGAGAGTTCTCCGCATAAAATACCCATTACTGCAGATCAATAGGATCGGTAGAACATTAAATTGAATGTGGAGGATTTTACCTGTGACAAGGTGATTGACAGGGCAGTTTAAACTGTGACAGGATGCACGTAACTAATCGACAGAGCGGTTCGTTAAAGATGTAATGAAGTATAGCTGCGTTAATGCCATGTTGCAATTACAGTAATTTCGAGATGACAACACGTGACGTTCTACTTGAAGCCGTTCACGTCCTCGGACTGGGAATAATGCGTTTCTGTTTTAACACAATCAATGCCTAAATTAATCTACAGAGGTCAGGTGGTACAGCGGGTCATGTACAAGCAGAAGCTCTCAGAGAAGTCCCAGCATAAAAGTTGTAATTACGAGCTCTACAAGGACGAATGCTCTTTACAATTTGAAATCTCAATTACGGTAATTACGACATGGTGTGTGAACACATCTTATGTCCCAAAGCTAGCTTACTATTCTGCTACACACTCAAATGCGTGTATTTTTTTCTTTTAGTAGTTATAGGAATATTTTAGTAGTATTAGTAATTATAGTAAATACTTTAGTTTATGTAGGTGAATTGGGATGCAGCATATAATTCCATCCAGTTTGAGGATATCAAACACGTTTTATATTTTGAGCTCATTGTTTTAATTTGTCATGAGTTTCCTAGCAAGCAAGAGCATGTTTCTGTTGTTCTTTGTTCTGTTCGGAATGACTTGAAAATCAGGTCCTCAAGGTGCGGCCACATAGTTGGCGAAATCCACTCATTTCAACAGGAATCCAAGCAACAGCGAATTTTGCGTGCGGCTGAAAGATTTCCCCACGCAGATTTTACAACATATTCAAGCTGATCACGCTTTGCTGCGTTGAACAAAAGAAAAATGCTTGGTTTGAAAGAGACTTCTATACAAGCGGTGATTCATACATCCCTACACTATGTATTCCAGTGCAGTGTATTCCAGCCTTAACCTGCCATTCTGCCTCTAGCTAATCCACTGCCATTATCACATTGAAATGCAAAGAAGAAAAGAAAAAAAAAGGTGTTTCCTCAGTTGAATCGTTCTTCAGTGCTAAACCGGGGTGACACTGAGGTCTTCAGACAAGGAAAAGCCAGAATCCCGGTCTCTCGTTGGTTTCTCAGACTGGGAATAACTCCTTACATCCTCGTGTCCGTAGCTAGCATGGCGCTTTACCTGAGGTTTGTGGGTAGGGGTCGTGGCCAGGCCAAGGGCAGAAAGTGAAGACGTTGCTCCGGAGCTGGTGCTGGGTTCCACAGATTTGGGCACAACTACAGGCAAACTCTCAGTCTCGTAGCTCTGCTCATCATACGCATAGTTTACATTGCCACATGGGAAGCTCTGGAGTTTCGCCAAGTCCATAACAGCAGTAGGAGAGCCACCCGTAGCCCCTGTCGGACCCTTCCGAGAGGGAGGCCCTGTAGGGCTGGATGTGGTCTGGGAGGAGACGGCAGATGGAGGTGGAGACGTTGAGACATTTGCGCTTACCACTACTCCAGGGTCCATGCGGTCCATAGAGGACGGGGCAGACGTGGATGTGGGGTTGCAAGACAGAGGCATGGACTGAGTATGGCACAGGGCCGTCTTCCCTCTCCCAAAGCTCTCCAGGACCCAAGAACCGTAGGTGGGGTTCCAAAGGTTTTTAGTCTTGTTCTTTAGCTTCTGGCTGCCTGACGACGAACTGCTCCTGGAGCATGGCTGGTGATCTGGGACTTGAAGCCATTGTCCTGGACAGACTCCAGAAGCAGGAACAGGCTCAGCCCAACACGGCTCCAATGTTTCTCGGTACGTGCCCACCTCCTGTGCAATATGGAAACAGGGTTTGAGAGCCTGTGGTGCTGCACCGGTGATGCCCGGTCGAGGGCAAGCATCCTGGGACATAGAGTGGGCCACTAGAAGAGGGGTCATACTGCCTGATCCTTCAGGATGGATCACAGTGCCGCCTTCTTCGACAGCAGGACCGTACTCCACTGGAAGAGGGGTGTTAATGACATCAGGGTCCTGACGAATCAAAGGATGTGTGCCAGAAAAGTCAAAAAGGGTCAACACTATTCATTTAAGTCATTTATTAATATAATGATCATGATTATTATTTTACTCTTGACATGTCAAGTTTATAAGATTAAGAAATACAATAACAAATCTGCATGTAGTTGTGTGAAGAAAAAATATTTCTACTTCAAGTGTTTTATTACAGTTTCTTCTTTCCATTGGTTATAAGAAGTGTTGTTAGTGAACTAAAACTTAAAAAAAATTATTTTCATTAATTGAAACAGAGCTGAAATAAAATCTAAATATTTGATGAAAATGAAAGCTAAATAGAAATATATATATTTAAAAACGAATAAAAACAACATATTACAAAATTACTAAAACTAAAATAAAAATAAATAAATTAAATAAAAGCTAATAAATTAATTACAAAAAGTTAGGCTAATAAATACTATAATCGTATATACATAATACTAAAATAGCACTGTTTATAAGGCAATTTATATTTCAAATGTATAATTATAAAGGCAATTTGCTCTGTAAAACTGCTTAGAAACGGCCAAAAAATGTTTTTGATAATTTAAAAGGATATTTAATTTCGAAACATGTGTTTGTAATAACATGCTTAATATTTTTTCAAACAGTGTAAATTATTCCTTATACACAATATATAGGCTAGCTTTCTTTATATTTGACAGAAATCCAGATCTGTTAAATTCCAACTCTGTTTTACCTGTGTACAGTAGTTGATCCTCTCTAAAATAGTAGTAAAGTTTGGTCGATGTTCTGGGCAGTGTTGCCAACACTGCGTCATGATCCGATAACTAAAAGAGAACAAAATCCAAAACACCGTTGATTATAAGTATCAAAACAGATTAGGCACATTTCACTAACGCTATACAGCTTCTAACAGTACATTTTTCATTTACATTTTGTTACATTTACGCTTATTTAAAGGTACACTACGTAACTTATTTTTATTAAAAATTAACAAAATCTATATAATAAGACTACATCATGAATCCATCGTCCAAACCGCTAGAGTGTCAAAAGTTACATAGTGTACCTTTCAGGTTAGGGCTGAGATCCATTTTTAATTTGAGTAACAAATCTGCTATTGTCACTTACACAGGTCCTGGGCAGCTCTTAGGAGGATCCATACGACCTCCACCAGTTACAAACTCCAGTACTTCCTGATTGGTCTTGCAGGGATAAGGCATGTATCCAAGAGAGAAAATCTCCCACAGTAGTACCCCGAAAGACCTACAGATGGAGACAAATTTTATGTAATCACTAATGACTACAATTTCTGGCGTCTGGTCTCAGCAGCCGATATAAAAAAGTCTGGCCAAAAAAAAAAGTCGCTGTTTGGATTTAAATAGGCAAATGTTCAAGAGTCTATTGGATCATTGCAGTGATTATAATGTTTGTAGCATGTTATATGTTTGTCAACAGTTCTAATCCCTAATTGATGGAGCGTGTAGCTTTTCATTTCTTAAACAACCGTGTAGGAAGACACATCATGGATCAAATTGTGAAAGAATGGTTGGGAGGGAGCATGCAGAATCATTTTCACACAAGAATTGGCACCTCTGAGTCCAGACCTTAAATTCATTGAAAGATGAGAAGGGATGTGCTGCAGGAGACTTTACAGGGTGCTTGATTCTTGCATTGCCAATACAAGATCTTGACCAAAAATTGGTGCACCTCTTGATGGAAATGAAATAAGTTTTTTTTTCAGTAAACTAGTATTACCAGGTATCAGTCTTGCATGTAAAAATGCCTTCTAGGAAGGCTTCAGGTGGCATCCACTTCACTGGCAACATGGCACGGCCACCCTTCCTATAGTAACTCGCCCTGCAATGCAAAAATACTCCTTTGTTAAAACTCAATCAATGCCTGTGTTCATTATTATACTTAACAGGTACTAAACCACACACATTTCTTTTTAAATTAATAAATTAATAAATATGTGAGATAGAGAAAGCACCTGTAAATATCTCGAGCCATCCCAAAATCTCCTATTTTAGCCACTCTCTCTGGACCAGGGCAGGTCAAAAGACAGTTTCGTGCTGCAATGTCCCTGAAACACACAACAGACATACATGCTTGACTTATTATATGCGTGCGAGACATCAAGGTCAAGGGCTGCAGCGAGTTAACGCCGTCTACATATCCACTGAAGAGCGATTTCCACTTATTCTGACAATGAAGGCTACTTGAGGGCAAAGTTTACGCAGTGAGAAATCACCTGTGAATGAAGTGGTTCTCTTCTAGATAGCGACAGCCAAGTGCAATGTCTCTGGCCATCTGAAGAAGATCCAGCATACTTAGAGAAGATGGCTGGTTCTGTGGGAAGACACACACACACACACACACCTTTCTTAATAATAAATAGCACATGGCTTAATATGGTTTCATTTCTAATGCAAAGTATGTTCCACACATGTGGCAAACCCACATCATAAAAGCGAAATGTGGGCTAACTGATAAACAAAGGACAGAATAATGTCTATACACACAAACACTCACAGTTCTGGGTCGGTTTAGTCTCAAGAAGCTCTTCATGTCTCCTCCTGTCATGAGCTCCAGCAGGATGAAGCGAGGCAGGATCTGCAGACTGACTCCGATACAGCGCACAATGTTCTGATGGCTGAACTTACTGCAGACACGAAGGATGAAGAATAAACAAGAAATAAACTCAACTGGACTATTGAATGGAAGAACAGGTCAGCTTGTCAAGATAGTACCAGAGTTACATAAGGTCATTTCAAATTATGTGAAATTACATGTCTGTTAATATTTTATTGTGTGCCAGTTATTGCAATGTAAAATATTTAGTTTATATTGGTTTTGAAATAATATTAAGCACGTTGAAGACAATTAATATTATTATTATAAAGCACCTTCAAATAAAGGGTTACATATGTGTGAGTCAAAGCCAAATGAAAATCTAAATATCCTCTGGTAGGGAATCACTGATCTAGCCCATGCAATGGAAGTATGAAGGATATGATAATTAACTACAGCACAATTTGCTCAGAAAACTATGAATCACTGAAAAACATGCCATACGCTCAAAAACAAACAACAAATGTGAAAAGAGAAAAGATTTCATAACCTAAAGCGAGTTTGACTGAGAGCAGAGGATTGAAATGACAATGTCTGATCCCTCATTTTCTGTCTGTCACGCACATGTGTGTGTGCAACAGCCAAGCATACCTCATAATCAAAGCTTCCATTAGGAAATCCATCTCATCCTGCTCAGAACAGATTTCTGGAAGAGTCTATCAGAGGGATGGAGAGAGAGAAAACAGAATCAATTAAGAGAAACCAGAAACTGCTTTCAAAGACAAAGGCAGATCTGGGAAAACTCACCTTTATAGCAACCTGCATGGCTGTGTTTTCTCCATTCATACCCAAAACCTGTCCTTCGTACACTTCCCCAAAGGCACCGTGTCCCAACGCCCTATAGTCAAAGACCCCAGACAGATACGTATTACTCACATGTGTAAATATGGAATTCATTTCCAGTACTTTCACATGTCATCACAGAATATGAAAGAAATATTCCAGGTTGAGTGTGATTGTTACATACTGCAGACCTCCAGTGTAAATGTCAAACTGTCAGCACAATTTTTGTTTGTTTTATGTATGTCAGTCTACATTTATTTTTTTGCTGTTATACATGTCAGATATGCTGTGTCAACAGAACTCAACTTGTATTTAACCCAGAATATTATTTTAACTAATAACTGGACCAGTGCAACCTGTGTCCAGCTTTATAAACAGCCACTCTGTTAAGACTAAACTAAGATGTTTCTTACTAACTAGTCTGACCAACTAAAAGTTAGCCAAGGCGGGTTCAAATTAGACCAATCTACGTTTTTATGTAACTGACTTAAAGTTATTAACAATCTTGAAGAAAAATTAGATAACTAACTTGTAAGACTAGTCTTTCGGGTTGTATTTTACAAATTGCGGATGGAATGTGTAATTGTGTAGAATGGATGCAAATGTGATAAAACATGTTAAACGGAGTTGAGATTATTACATTCTTCTTGGTTATTGAATATAAAACAAGTTAGCCAAACTATTTAAAAAACAAACAAGGCGCAGTCGATTCGTAGGAATTTCACATGCAGGTTGTGTGTGACTTATGGCTTGCATGGGAATTGAAGCAGCAATTTTCCGGATACCAACCTTGAGCTTTAATCACCTTAACCTTGATAACATTAGTTAATGCATTAGGTATCATGAACAAAAAAGAATACTTTTACAGCATTGATGACACTTTTACAGCATTTATTAATAGTTTAATGTTAACTGGTGGTGGTTGAGGAGAGACCCCCTGATATGATTGTAAAGCGCTTTGGGTGTACAGTAGTACATATGAAAGCGCTATATAAATGCATCATTCTATTCTATTCTATTCTAACTTCCACATGTACCATTATATATTTTTACTTGATTTATATATATATTATAATTATAACATGAACCTAGAATAGTAAATATTTTACATTTGTAATAATGTTCCACAATATTACAGTTTACTGTATATTTGATCAAATAAATGCAGCCTTGGTGAGCATAAGAGACTTTGTGCAAAAACATTTTAAAGTGGTGGTATAATGCCCTTTTCACAAGATGTAAAATAAGTCTTTGATGTCCCCAGAGTGTGTATGTGAAGTTTTAACAGATATTTTTAACTAGCATGTTAAAATCGTCCTTTTTTGAGGGTGAGCAAAAACACACCGTTTTTGTGTGTGCCCCTTTAAATGCAAATGGGGCGGATCTTCAAGAGCTTGTGTCTTTTTACCTCACACAGACATGCACTGAAAATTTCAAAAACTTTCGAAAATGTTCAAACCGGAGTCAGACAATGATGGAGAGATGCAAGAAGAAGTGACTGCATGCAACAGGACATTTCTGAATGGTTAGTTGATGAATTTATGTAGATGATGCGGAGTTAACCATCTTTTAGTCAACGATTAGCATATTCTGTCATGACAATCTATAAAGCGCATTCCTGGAGGCGGGGTTTATGTAAATTCTAGGGTTGGTGATGTCACTAACCCGGGAGGAATGTCGTGTAGTCCCTACCAGCCGTTTGTTGTAGTCCTTAAACGATTTCTTTAAAAGCAAATATCTTCCTTTGCTTTGAACTTTGAGCTTCGTAACTTTGCAGATGTTGTTTATGCTCAAACAGCAACATTACACACTAACTAAAGTTAGAAAAGTGACCACCCCTTTAAAAATCGTACAGACCCCACACATTTGAACGGTACTGTACATCTGCACAGTATAGGTACCTGAGAAGGGTGATGTTCTTACGTGGCACCTCCTTAAGCTCACTCAGAGAGGCCGCCTTGCCAGCAAAGCAGTAGTTAGGGTTGTAATCAGTCATTATGGTGGACGAGCGAATTTTGCTAAGCTTGTACTCTGGGCTCTGCAGACGAATTCGGACCGCATGCAGGTGGTTCTTCTTACGATAATATACTGCAAAGAGAAAAACACAACAGGAGTCAGCAAAAAGGGATCATGCTTTTAAGATGTTTTCTTTAGGAGTAAATCCACCTGCTTAATTTGCATAATTATCGGTCTCAGAGTACGATGCGGATAAGATGATCGTGCATCCTAAAAGTGTCTTTCAAAAGGCTTTCAGCATGATGGTAATTTTCTCAGAGAAACAACCATGTGCACTTATTTCTCCCCATTGAATTCTATCAAGATGACAAAATTGTGCATTTTTATGCCCCTCAGGTGAGGGCTGAAGCTCTGGGCCTGTCTGTCAGCAAGCGATCGGGCAGGGTGGACTCACCCTCAGTGGAGGCTGCCCATGTCCCCGATGCAGGTTGGTAGTCTGCTGGGGAGGGCGCTGCGTGGAGGTGAGAGGTCCCCTTTTGCCGTCGGGCTGCTGGCGCAGTGGCGCGAAGCGAAGCCGGCAGGAAGTTGACCAGGTATTAGGGGTGCGAGAGGGGAAGCCCGAGCAAAGACTACCAACCTGCATGGGGGAGATCTCAGGGGAAGACACACAATTAGCATCCAGTGGAGCTCGGCTAACTAAGGACCCAGAGACCGTGCTCTGCTGTTTATGTTTGACGTTTGAGGTGGTTTTGTGTGCATGCCGAAAATGAATGTCCAAAATATACAAAATAAATTTTTTTTATAAAAAAAACATGCTTCAAATTTCTTTTAGAGATCTGTTTCACTTCTCTTTAATGATTAGTGTAATGACAAGTCTTTATTTATCTTACAAATACATATAAAACGCGTCATGGCACAGGATTGTACAGTTAGTGCACAAGTCAAACAGACAATATATGTTTTTTTTTAAATCAAACATAAGGTGGATACTTGATATTAAGCATAGTTATTAAAAAAATAAAGCATTTATAATGATGAGTCCATTGCATATACATAAAGTTAGAGCATTGTGACAGACTGTTGGTTTAAGGCATATCTCAATCAAGGGTTTGGGAAATTGAGTTCACTGGGAGTCTAGATGAAAATTACAGTAAATAGTGATTTCTAGGAATGCATATTTTTTTATTTATTGACATTAAGCTGATGGTAAAAGCAGGTAATTTATTCCCATTTAAACAAATATCCTTCTGTTTCTATGCCAAGTTTCTGCATAGTATGATGTTTCAATGCTGGGTTTTCATTTAAGCATATACAATTTTAAATTGCAAAAATTAAAAAACAAATACTGATATATAATATCAGCTATCATTTATGTTATCATATCTGTTTGTAATAAATGAATTATCAATATAATCATCAAGATCTATTGGTGAATCCCAACTTCCCAAGTCATTGCTTTTTACTTTTGATATAAATGCTTCTAGAAGGACTTTGACCATTTTTTGTTTCCCTTTACGAGAGGTAAATTCAAAAGGTCAGTATGTTGGAAAAATTGTAACCAATATTTCTATTAAAGAAAAAAAATCATGATATCCTCATTCATTCCAGAAGATGCTCACATTTATAGGGACAGTGCATTATGACACCCTCAATATTCCCTCACTGTCCTGTACTGGAAAATAAACCTTTTTTTAAGAATAAAATGTTGTTGAAAGTACAAAACACAAGTTAAATAGCAGCAATTGTAATTAAGATACTGGTCAGCATGTATTTACAAAAAAAGCCCATCAGTGAGATTACAGTTAGTTTTGACAATAATTTGGCTTAATTGTTTATTTACATTTAATATCAAAGTCCATGTTTTAAGGTTAATAGCAGTCCCTGTCTTAGTTCCCTACTCATTCCTTTAAGGGGTATTGTGCAACACTACATAAAGTAGTTAGTTAGATCAAAAACAAGCAAGCAATTTGTACAAAAAACAACAACAACTCTGTTCAAAAGCCAAGATAACAAAACCTGTGTGAAATTATCTAAACAGCAAAAGCAACGGACAGAATGATGAGAAATAAGTAAATATATGTGAATATTGCCACCGGTCTAACTGGCAGTTAGATTTTTTAGCATGGCTTAAATCTGCAATACACATTAATGTATGTGATCGGTTTTAAAAAGGGTGTGAAGATTCACGTCATTCATATTATCCGGTGTACACTATGCTTTAAAAGTTTGGAGTCAGTAAGATTTTTTAATATTTTTGAAAGAAGACTCTTATGCTCACAAAGGCTACATTATTGAATACAGTATATATATATATATATATATATATATATATATATATATATATATATATATATTTGTAATTTATTCCTGTTATGGTAAAGCTGAGTTTTCAGCATCATTACTCTAGTCCTCAGTGTCACATGATCCTTCATAATTCATTCTAATATACTGATTTGCTGAAAACAGTTGTACCGTTTAATATTTTTGTGAAAACTGTGATAAATTTGTTCAGGTTTCTTTAATGAATAGAAAGTTTAATTACATTACAAATGTCTTTACTGATGCTTTTGATCAATTTAATGCGTCCTTGCTGAAAAAAACTATTAATTCTGAAAAAAGATTTGTTACTGATGCCAAACTTATGAACAATAGTGTGTCTATTATCACTATTTGCGCCCTTTCCCACAGTATTAAAAGTGCTGTATGAAATTTGGCCACATGATTGTCCGTAATGTCACAGTTTTGTTCATGTCACATTTTTAAACTGTTCAATTTTTAAGCTTCTTTTAGGATTTTTAATGAAGAAACACTAATGCCCAGTGGCTCCAACAATTGAGATAATTTGTTGTACTTGCAAAATAATTATAGGGTATTAAAAATATATTTATATATTTATATATAATTTCCACTGCCTTTCCTGTTGTTGTTGTTGTTGTTATTATTGCTTCTACAAGATCTAAAAGCACTGATGTTGCACTTGCCTGAATGTTCTCTTCTGGGAAATGTAATTTTACACTAAATCTGTCCTGCAATGTCACTAGGACCTAGACGAAGCATGTCAAAGACGATGGAACGTCGACGGCACAGAGTTGACGCAGAACTGGAAGAATCTCTTACTGAGCATGAGGCTGGCACAGGTGAGAACGACACCCGTAACTACTGTGGACGCGATCACCGCCAGGATAAATATCAGGGATGGGGGTCCGTCTGCCAGGGAGCCCAATGGAACAACTGGAGGATGACATCAGTGACGGATTAGAAATATTTCAAACAAATGCATATATAAACATACTTTTGAGAGCAAATAAACACAGGCCGTTTAGCTACCTATGCAGGTGACGTTGTCTGGTGCAAGAACCTCGCCGCTGTCACACAGGCAGAGGATGAGTCTGGTATCTTCATCACGCTTACAGCTTTGGGTCTGACAGTGGCTACAATTCAGATACACCTTGATCTCAACTTCCCCATGACTCTCCATAACTAGAACACAGGAAAACACATCAATACTGCACAGTAGCTGTGCAAAACCTCAGTGCTTCTGTCTAGGGAGTCTTTTTATCTTTAATTTAGGTTGTATATAACTGCTTTGAGCTAAATACAAATTGTGGGGTAAAACAAGGAAGATAACTATTAAAGTTAAATTAGTTTAAAGATATATTTATTTATTATTTAAAATGTAAAAATATATATATTTGATTTAGTGTATGTGCTTCAGATATGTAATCGCTGTTTCGTTTCCGACACAAGCTGTAAGAGGTAGACCAATCACAATAATCAAACCGTTTCAGACACTGTGAGAAAAGAGGTGATGCTGTATGTATGTTATGAGAAAATTAAAGTGCTTTGTGACCTTGGATGCATGTAAATGTGTTGTAGGAGACATCGCAACCCAAATTAAGAACCTTAAAATAGGGGCGGTTTAATATATTTGTATTTACTAATATTTTAATCATTTTATACTGTTCGTTAATGAAGTATTGACAAAAATCTGTGCTTGGCCTCACAAGTGATAGTCAGTCTAAATTCTAGCCCTTTACTCCAAACACACTCGCAGTAATAAACAGTGGCGCCAACTTTAATAAGTCACATAAGGTCTTCTATTATCTACCACGAGTTACATTTTCTCAATTTCACGTTTATTACTGAATCAGTGTGTGTGTGTGTGTGTGTGTGTGTGTGTGTGGGGGGGGGGGGGGGGGGGGGGTTTAGTGTAAGGGGATAGAATATACAGTATAAAAATCATAATGTCCATGGAAAGTCCCCATAAACATTTTTTTAAGACGCTATAATGTTTTATTTAAGATGTTATCTTGCTCTTAAAACTGCTAAATGTCTTACAGATGTAAGGGGTGTGTAAACTTAATAGCACAACTGTACATCATTATAGACTGTCTATAGCAGGGGTCACCAAACTCGGTCCTGGAGGGCCGCTGTCCTGCAGAGTTTAGCTGTCCTAAACTCTGCAGGACAGCGGCCCTCCAAGAACGAGTTTGGTGACCCCTGGTCTATAGATTAAGGCCTGACCTGCCAGCGGTTGTAGAAATATCTTTCCCATGGGGTGAATAAAAGAGACACCATCTTCTCCATCTGCTGTAATGCCATCAAGAAGGGGAGCATCACCACCTGGGCAAAAGTGACAAAGATAAAAATCCAGTCATTACATTAGCTAATCCACTTCCTCAACAACAAAAAAAGAGAGAAAAAAAAAGACTTTTGGATTTCTTTATTGGGCTGCAAATGCACATCACGTTTTTACAATTGCTTTAAAATAATCTTCTTTTTAAAAGAACCATCTGCCTCTCAAACCAAATAATTTAGTGATTACTCACAACAGATCTTTGTTTTACAGTATACAGTATGTTTCAGAAGACAAAAAAAGCCTCAATAATGATTCTTTAACTTTATCGAACATACAGATCTAAACATTTTCTACATTTTCTAGATGATACTGTTTTTTTGCATACAGAGTGTAATATAAGGGTCAGAGTTTAAAATAAGTAAATATATTACTGTTTATTACATGGCTTGGTTAAATTTTAATGTAGAATGCGGTCTGTTATTTCTTGATAACAGACCACTGCTAACACACCGTTGCCATGAAAAACAGTGTGTTGCCATGGACACGGTGTTCTTTAATGGAAGCAATACAATAGTTTTTAAATCAATTAACTCCTTTTTAAATCAATATTTTGTGTCAAATGATTGATTTATTTGGTAGGTAGCTATGTAATAAGTATGATAATGTATAGCGAGGCGGTTGTTATAGCGAATACAACCCCTTCAGGCTGATTCCCGATTGCCTCGCTATACATTATCCCTTACATATGATACACATTGCTTGATATTGTATTATAGTATTTTATGTATATAATACAATTTTATAATTTTTAAAATGATACACACTACCATTCACACTTGGGTTAGGTAAGATTTTTTTAGGACAATTTTATTTAGCAAGGATGCATTAAACTGGTCAAAGGTGACAGTGATGTCCTTTTATTATGTTACAGTCTTGAAGCACATAATTTTGTGTTTGTATGGTTGTGATTGTGACATATGTGCAAGTGTTTTTAATCTAACATTTACCTCTGTATCCTCCACCACCCCCTCCAGCGGTGCAAGCGCCCCCTCCTCCCCCAAACCCCCCAAACGTAGCCCATCTCAGCACTGACAGAGCCTCAGGACAGGATGAGCCTCCTTCACCACCTTCAACAAGAGCGTTCCCTCCCCAAGGGAGAGAGGAAGAGTCACTCCATCCACCTCCTCCACCTGAACACACACACACACACACACACACACACACACACACACAATATTTAACTACTTGTTAATTCAGTGCTAAGCATGTTAGTTAAAAGATGTTCCACAGACAACTTTGAAAATACTGTTATTCTTTGTCTGCTCTTCTACTTTTTGTGCAAATTTGTCTAAAAGTGAGAGCCAAGAACTGCTTGTTCAATTCTGCATAAAAAAGGCCTCTTCCAGATGTCAATCCCACAAAACATCCGTCATAATTTATAGGATTGTCAAAAGATAATGTGATCCCGGTGGCTAAACTGAAACAGCACCATCGTATTGTTGAGAAAAAACTGGTTGGTAGCTAATGGGATTAAAGAGCCAATAACACATTCATACAGTAAATGTGGGATTAGCTGGAAATTTCTGGAATAATACTTTCCCTTCATCCAAATCTAAACCGCAGAGTAATTGTTAGCATTCAAAGAAAGCAATTTTAATATCAAATCACAGTGAACAAGCAGATACAGAGAAGCTACTCACCCTAATGCTGAACATATGGACAAAAATATTAGGACACACCTCTCAATTATTAAATTCATGTGTTTCGATCAGACCCTATTTCCGCAGGTGTAAAAAGTCAAGAACCTAGGCATGCCGTCTGCATTTACAAACATTTGTAAGAGCTCAGTTAATTCAAGCGTGGTACTGTGACAGGATGCCACCTTGGCAATAAGTCAGTTCGTGAAATTTCATCCCTGCCTAGATATTCCACGGTCAACTGTAAGTGGTATTCTTGGAAAGTGGAAGCATTTAGGAACAGCAGCAACACAAAGGTGGAAGATTCCATAGCCGAAGAGTTCCAAACCTCCACTGGCATTAATATCAGCACACAAATGACAGGAGCATCGTGGAATGGGTGCAGTGCAGCAGTTGCATGCAAGCCTCACATCACCAAGTACAATGCCAAGCATCAGATGGAGTGATATAAAGAACACCGCCATTAAACTCTGAAGCAGTGAAAACATGTTCTGTGGAGTGACAAATCATGCTTCTCTGTTTGGCAGTTTGATGGGCGAGTCTGGTTTTGGCTGATGCCAAATTTAATGGGTTTGCTGTGGAAGAACTTGATTGGCCCACACAAAGCCCTTACCTCAACCCTATCTAACACTTTGAAGTGGAGCGGCGATTGCGATCCAGGCCTTCTCGTCCAACATTAGTGTCTGACCTCACAAATTCTCTACTGGATGAATGGGCAGAAATTCCCATAGAAACACTCTTGTGGAAAATCTTGTGGAAAGACTTCCCAGAAGAGTGGAAGCTGTTATAGAGGGTATGCATTGACGTCACTATCCCGCCAGAACACGCCCCCGTCAGCTGGACTGCTCAATATAGTGTTCCTTACAACTTACCAAAGATCCAGTGATCCATGGATATTGACATGACATTGCCACGAAATATGTTTCCTGACACTACTGGTCAAAAGTTTCAGATCGGTACGATTTTTAATGTTTTTAAAAGAAGTCTCTTCTGCTCACCAAGGCTGCATTTATTTGATAAAAAATAAAAATATTGTGAAATATTATAACAATTTAAAATTACTGTTTTCTATTTTAATATATCTTAAAATGTAATTTATTCCTCTGATGAAAGATGAATTACTCCAGTCTTCAGTGTCACATGATCCTTCAGAAATCATTATAATATGCTGATTTTATGCTCAAAAACATTATTATTTTCAATAATAACTGAAAAAACAGTTGTGTTTATTTATGTTTATATGTGATGCAGAATATACGATGGTAAATATTTAATTGATGAGTTGTCAATACAATAACAATACAATATATAGGGTATGATTTTATCCCGAATTCAGCATATTGACACAAAATGATAACTGCAAATCCACCTTTTGCTGCCTGGAGTCCAGTTGTTTCTATGAACTGCAGCGATCCATTTGCTTCTCTTTTCTGTAGCTTTCGGCAGTCTGTAAAAATAGACCTCAGATTTCTAGTCAAATTTAGTTGTACAGTCAAATCGCAAAAGCTCTTTCCCGTTTTGGATGCGTTTTGTGTTTTTCGCGGCATTTACGCAGAAAACTAATGCTGGCGCTCAGTCTCTTTGCCACTCAGTGGGCGTAACCGCAGTCACTCCGGTCGACGGTGATGTCACACGCATACCCTCTATACTGTAGCTGCACAGGGGGACCAACTCCATATTAATGTCTACAGTATGTATTTAAAATGCAATGTCATAACAGTCCCTGTTGATGTAATGGTCGGGGGTCCCAATACATTTGTCCATATATTTATATATATATAGTCAATAGCAGAATTAGGTAATTTCCAGAATATTTTTTTCCTTCAAGAAATACTGCAGTGATCTGTGCTGTAAAAATACTGTACCTGCTGCTCCAGATTTGCCATTGACACTAGAGGCGGAGGTGTCATTCTCATATTGTTCCAGGAAAATCTGGTCCAGGCTGCTTTCAGGGTCCTCCAGGTAGGCCTTTCCTCCCCCTCCTGCTGCAATCAGTAAAGGCACTAGTTCCTCGTTCTCCATCTGGCCCCGGGCATCCCAAAAACAACATCAGAGTTACTTTTCATCCAAGTAAAAAAGAAAGCCAGACAGGCCCTCATTTACATCTGTGTTTCAATTCAGATGACTTCAAATTATTTCAGGATGTCTCAAATATGCTTGTCTAGACAGGCACTATCAGACGACGACTGCTGTCCACATGGCTCCCCTTAAGGGTACTCACAAAGCTGTGATTGATGTTTTTATAGATGTGTTTGGGACAAGAAAATTGGAAGAAAAGAAAGATCTTACCCGATATATGTATGTGGCTCCCCCACCACCACCACCGCCCCCCGCCCACTTCAAGGCCGAACCATCACTGTCAAAACCATCTTCAATCACAGAAGACTCGCCCAGACAGATTTTATGGGTCAGGGGGTTCCTCTGTACATATGTGAAAACAACATTGAAATGTACAGTAGACAGAGAGCTGTACATAAATGCTTTGTAAATAACCAAGTTTCACTCACTCCTGGACAGGCATCTTCTCCTTGGTGACCAATTAGGATGTAGAGGATGTCCCCTTTCTCCAGTGGGAAGATACCGGCGATGAGGACACCATGCGAGCGCTTGTTATGGTTCTTTGCTCCGTTGCCTCCTGCGGCTCCATAGGCTGAAATCCTGGAGAATGAGGATGTTTCCTTAGTATTCCCAATGCACTGAACTAACAGCAGAGGACACACCTGCTATATCGAATTACTAATACCCATAAAGAGAAACAGAACATCATTTAAAACAACCTTAAAAAGAGTAACATTTGAAAACAGATGAACTATGGTCCAATTATACAGTATACTGTATATATAATATTCATTCCCATATACATACAGTATATGTATTAGGGCTGGATGATATTTAAAAAAAAAAAGAAGTTTTTCTGTGATATATATATTGCGATATAAAAACAATTTCACCAGATGATTTGAATTGCTCTATTTGAAAAGAATGAATCATTCTAGAGTAATTGGGGTGATTTTGTAGGGGAGTGAATCTGCATAGAAAATAATAAACAAATTAAAAGCATAGATATATACAGTATATACAGTATATATCCCTCACAAGGGGATCATCATTCTTGAGGGTCCTTGACATCACAACGTTTGAAAATATACTATTAATATACCAGTAGTATATTAAGCTATTAAGTCATAAGTGGGCCCAAAATCATCGCCATTATCCCTGTGAATATAAACACTTATCATTTTAATAACATACAAGTTAATTAAGCTGAGCTAATCCTGAAATGTAAAAGCAAAGACTTTCATTCCCTCACACCACTAAAGAAGATAAAACTTCCTGTCTGGAGGCAAATATAATATTTTGTTATTAAAACCAGTCAGTGCTTAGGGCACCAAAACAAAAGGATACAATATAAAATAATTCAGTTTACGAATGAGGGATAGCCGGGGCTGGATCTCTATATTTCAGTCTGGCACCCTGAATGCAATAGAATCACCACATAGTGTCGTCTAAGTTCATCTGATAGTTATCTGCTATATTTTCCTGTCTCCTGCATCTCCTGTCCTGCATGCCTTCTTTCGCAGACAGTTTTGGAGTTTGTTTTTAATGAGCTCCCATGACTAGCCTCTATAATCACTGTAAATCAGTTCAAAGGCTTGACTACACAGGGGCCAGATTAAGTGGAGTACAGGAAGAGATTTATTTGTGCCTACAGCCAGTGAGTCATGTCTCTCTCTGACTTTACAAAAAAAGTGAATGAGACAGAGAGAAAAAAATAGATAAAGAAAACAGGAAGACAGTCAGGAACTGTTCACACCTGGTAACATCTGCTGAAATTAATCTACTTGCATTTGATTAGATTTTGAGGGGAGAATCTCTTATTTCAAGACCACATAGATCATGTTTAAAAGAGCGCCAACTTAATTTCACAAAAATATTTGAATGTTGTGCATTTTGGATGTTGTTTGCTAGCATAGGATGATCACCACCAGACTTCTTAACTAGGTTAAAGACTTTGATCAAACAGCTTCTCCAGAAAGACCATGCATGTAGTACCTGTACAGTAGCTGTTTTTGAACCCAAGATTGACTCTAAACCACAATGATTTCCCAGCTTCTAAACTTACTTGTACATGTTGGTAGCTGGGACCTTCCACATCTGAACCCCCCTGAGAAGGCCCTCCTTCCCCACCACCACGCTGATGTTGGTGTTACGGTAAGCGCTGTCACATTGTGCTTGAGTCGGGCCTAGCGGTCCGCTTGCTCCACAGGAAGTAAACCACCATGTTATAAGGGACGCCTCTGAAAATAAAAGACACTGCTTTCTTTTTTTCATGCTTTTGAAATTACTTTTAATCAGCAAGGGAGTATTAAATTGATCAAAAGTGACAGTAAAGACATTTAAAATGTTACAAAAGATTTCTAATTCAAATAAATGCAGTTATTTTAAACATTTGATTCAACAAAGAATCCTGAAAAACAAAATCTATAAAATATATTGATTATAATAATAAATGTTTCTTGAGCACCAAATCAGCATAATATAATGATTTTTAAAGGATCTTGTGACACTGAAGACTGGAGTAATGATGCTAAAAATTTAGCTTTGCCATCATAGGAATAAATTACACTTGAGCATTTCTTATAATAGAAAACTGTACCTGATGCTGAGGGTTCTGGGAGAGGGCTGAAGGAGTCTAAATTATGCAGTAGTCCTTGTCCAAGAAGCAGTTCGTTTAGTTCTTTTAAACCAGATATGGAAAGAGAACGAAGAACAAAGAGAGGAATAAAAATGAAAGTGTGAGACGTTAGAATCAATTCTTGTGATTTTTTTTAATTATTATTTTTTGTTTTTTGTTTTTGTTGACAACACCAGCATCGTATTGGTGTCACGAACGGTGGCTGAAATAAACGTACGAAGAATGGAGTACAACAAACTAACAGTCTTTAATAATAATTCCAAAGGTTAACATGCAGGAGAATTACAGTGTAATATCAACAACAACGTAAACTGAAACGAGACTGGACAATGGAACACAGGAAACTGAGGGCTTAAATATACTCAAATTAACTGAAGCGAAACAGGTGTTGTTAAGAACAGACCACAGAGAAAATTAAACCAAACCAGACTACAAGTGACAACTGGTTGCTGGTTTCCAAAATAGTCACCATCTTTACTAGCTTATCCAGCAAGACTTCCTTGGTCAATCATCTCCACTTGGACAATAATGCTAATTGTTGAACAGCATGGCTATGCTAGTCTATCAGTAAGACAGACACTAAACCAGCACAAGCAGGAATGTCCATGCTGGTCCAGGCTGATTTGGTCCAGGAATGGACATTCCTGCTCGCCCAAATGATATAATGTGGGGATGAGAGGGGATCCGAAAATATCAGAAGCCAGATTCATATTTTGAATATCTACAAGAGCACCACAGCATGTGTAGCAACAACTAAGCCACAGTCTTTCTCCTATAATTCAGAATAACTAAAAATAAAATCAATAAAAATAATAAACTGTACAAGTTCAAAAGATAATTCAAGACCTCCAATGTCCATGGCTTTAATTGGGTTAGATATGGTGGAGAATGAAGGTGATGAGAACACAGACCGTGACAGTGGCCACATGACAAACAACAGAAAGAGGAGAACTAAATAGAAAGCTAAAGAGGATATTTAGCGAGCAGATGGCTCAGGAATTTCTCCAAATCACAGATTATGGGAAAACAAAGTTAACAAGGATAGTAAATCTCGTATTTCACAAGTCTTAAACGTAAATTAACAGGCCCATCAATTCCTGCGGTCAACCGTGGCACCGAAACAACCCTGATTCTGAGGATTTATAAATACTAAGAAAGGCAGAGTCTTTTGTTGCCATTTTTACAACATTTGCAGATTGCGGAATACGAAAGCAAATAGGGAGGTCTTCTTATCGATTCTCCCATCCTTCAAAACCAATCAAGCAGAGTCTACATCAACCGCGTTATGAGAGCGATCTCCCACTGCTAACTGGAGACAGTGGTTAGACATCATGTGTGCACATCACCTCTTAAATTCTCCTTCGGTCTTACTGAATACTAAATTTTTGAACACGCCTAATCTTTGAATGCTTGGACGTAATTATGAGTTTAAAACTGTGGTGTGGTCAATAAACTTGTGCGCTATGAATGGACAAACGGACCATTATTCTGCAAGAAATGAGTGTCTGTATGTGCATACTGTACATGTGTGAAGCAGAAAGTTTACCTGTGTCAAAACATGCTGCACTTAATGAAATGTCATCGAGCGCAATGTCAGCCTTAGATCCAGAAGTCCAGAAAGCCTGCACTTTAAGATGGAAGCTGTGCTCAAAACAAATGAAAAATATTTTAGAATAAGAGCAAAGGCCAAATCAGAGTTGTTAATGTAATGTAAACAAAATAACTGGAGGTCCCTGTTAACCCATTCATCTATTCATCTCACCCATTTAAGATCTTTGTAATCGGCAGAGTGATCTCTTGCCAAGCGTCCTTCCAGTGTCCGGTTCTCTCCCATATAAGCGCTGAGATTCCGTTCTCCTCCACTGACAGGAGCACCGTTCCATTGAAGTCCCCATACAGGTACAGAAAAAACTGCAACTGCACAGAAAACCTCAGCAGTTGAGCATCTGCTACAAAACCAGATGTCTCAAAATAATATCTTATTCATGGAAAATCAAGTGTAAAATTGAAACTTTGGCTCCATGTAAGATTACTCGGTGTAAGCTATTTGTAGATATTCTGTACAGATGTGTCCCTGCTTTCATGGACAATTAACTTGAAATCTGCCAAAAAAGTGAGAAAATCTCACAAACCAAAATATAGTGGCACAGTAAAAAACATTTTATGTGGATAGTCAAACATAAACTACCATTCAAAAATTTGGGGTCAGTATTTTTTAAATAATACTTATTCAGCAAGGATGCATTCAATTGATGTGACAGAAAATACATTTATAATGTTACAAAATATTTCAAATTCAAATAAATGCTGTTCTTTTTAAGTTTATATTCATCAAAGAATCTTGAAAAAAAATTGTTTCCACAAAAGCACTACAAGAAAGGTGTCTTCAAATCATCATATCTGAATGATTTCTGAAGGACCATGTGACACTGAAGACTGGAGTAACGGCTGCTGAAAACTATAAATTAAAGTACATTTTCAAATATATTCAAATAGAAAACAGTTAGTTTAAATTGTAATAACATTTCACAATATTACCATTTTCACTGTATCAAATAAATGCAGCCTTGGTGGTGAGCGAAACAGACCTTTTAAAAAAAACGTATGACCCCAAACTTTTGAAAGGTGGTGTAGGTCTAAATCATTAGAACATAAAGCAAGTCTTGTCTTAATTGTGAATTTGAGATCATTGACATAAAATCATGAATATTTATTAGTTATTCACTCACACAGCATTAATATTCCTCACAAACCTTTGACTGTCAGCATTAACTTACCTGACAGTCCTGATTGGTTATAGTTGAAGGGAGAGCTGAGCTTTGAACCAACGCCTCACTTTCATCACCATCACCTCTGACCTTTAAGAAAAGGAAGTGCCCTGAGGCGAGAAAGGATCAGTACTCTATTGAGTGCTCAGATATGGTGTGCTACAGCTTGCAAAACAAAAGCTTAATAGGCAGGGCTGAAAAAACTCTCCAGAATGGGCTTTTAAACACAGTGCTGACAGTCTTATAGAAAAGTAGAGTTTCTCACGCAAATGTTTTTTCTTAGAGGGTGCATTTCAGTTTAACAAGTTGGAATACAACTACCCACCCATAAACTGGACTTGGACACCTGTACTGTGGATTTGAGATCATCATTCTTGCATCATTCTACAAATACATCACACTAAGCTATATAATACAGTACTATTCTCCTACAGCCTGTAAATCATCAGACTCCTCTTAAAGATATCATGTTAAAATCACAGATGCCATTAACTCATCATGAAAATAGTTCTCCTTTAAACATTTTGGATTCTCATGCCATGGAAAATCCCATTGGTGATATTCATAACTAAAAGGATTGTCTGTCTTAGGATGAATGTGAACAGACATTTAAAATGTGGTCTTTTTATACACATGGGTCTCCTATATGTTCCAGTCTCAAAGCTGTTGTATTAATGTAGAGGGAACAGTTTTTTATTTTTTTTTATTCAATGCGCAAACATGGAAAACAAAGCATCCAAAGTCACATTTTGTTCAACTACATCACCTCATGACTCTCTTAATTGGATTAGAAGTGTAAGCGATATAAACATTTTGATGTGACTCATCCATAACATCTCTTACTTACTTCCTGTTGGGGTCCTGACAAGCAACATTATCAAGTATCCCCAAGCGATTGCCCGTTAATAAATGGATAGCATGAGTCATTCAATAATTGGTGGCAAAATTCAGACTTTTCTTTTTTAATAATTTTAAAAGGGAACAGGTACATTTAAAAGATGATTCCTGTATATATTTAAATATTATTTCTATTAAAAATATTTATTACAGTGTTTCTGTATTTTTTAGTTCATTATGCAGAAAATCTTCAGGTCGATTTACACATTTTATTTGAAATTTCGAACAATAATTCATTCGAATATACTGATTTGGTGCTCAAGAAACATTTCTTATTAGCATCAGTGAATAATATTCTCAAAGAAATAGTAAAAAAAAAACTAAATTTAGGGTTCTTTGATGCATTCATTTGAAATAGAAAGAACACTATATCAATTAAATGATCAATTTAATCCATCCTTGCTAAATACAATTAATTTGATTTACTATTATTCTTAAATATTACTGACCCAAAACATTTTTGTATACTGGCAAATTATTTGTTTATATAATTGTGTTAAATGCAAAAATACTTCCACATTTGGGAATGGATGTTGTTTCACATTTACCTTGAGTGTTTTGCAGAGTTGTGCCCAGTAGATCTGTATCTTCAGTCAGCTGTTGTCCACTAACTAGTCTCCAAGAGGACTGTGTATAAGCCACTGGCCATCCACAGGAGCCCATCTCAAATGAACAGTATGAACCCAAAGGTAAATAGTCTGCAAAAACAAAGCAAATTATGAAACATCTAACACATTTGTAAAATACAGCTGATCGTGTCTGCAAACATTAGAGCTTTAAAACAACAGAGCTTTAAAAGCTCATCAAACGAGTATTCCTCTGCTTCCATTTATCCATTAGGTCCACTAAAATGTAGTTATCAGGATCACTAAATCAACAAAGCTGGTGCAGTTTGTTCAGTGTAGTTTTAAGTCCAAGTATATAGGCCTGAATTTCAGCAATCAGACACAGTACTGAAAGTATTCAAGTCTTACATAATTCCAACACTTTACTACCTTTACGGAGTCTAAAATGAGATAGTTTTATTAGAGATTAATTTATAAAAGCAGATTGTGTCTCAATTAGCTTTACACTAATTATTTCACACTTAAAATGACAGCTGATATGACAGGACTCCAACTAATGTGTGCTAATATGGTCTCTGGATACTTGGCTAGGACAGATTTAACTTACTGACAGTCAGATCAATTATCCAGAGGACACGTTTTATAATGTCATGGATGTAATTAATAAGCTTAAAATTAGTGGGAGTTGCTTTGATCATTTTCATTAGGATGTTGTCAAAATTATGAAACCCTTCACAGAATATCAAAAGTTTTTTTCTACCAGCCGCGGCTCGTATGTAAGGGCAGGTGGGGTAGAAATATTAATCCAAAACAGACTATGAATTAAATCAATAATAAATTGTAAATGTGTTCAGCATTCTGTAACAAATATTTTCGGATATTCTAAATAATTCTAAATTCTAAATAAGTCGTAAAGTGAGCAGGGCGTATGGCTTCGGTTGGCATGTATTACGACACTCAATACACCCGGTGCAATGCAGTGCCAAGCACGACGCAAGTGTTTTTTTGCTAGTTTCAGCCTGACGCAGTTAGAATCTTCACGTCCTGCGCCACGTTGTTTAAATAACAAATGCATTTGCGCCCATTTGTGCGCCCATGGGAGTGCTGGTTAAGGCGCATTGTTAGCGCGTTGCTCTTTTGAGGCAACTGAAATGGACTACACCATTGACCAACTGAAACCTGGTCTAAAGAAAAAATTTTTTTTGTTATATAATTTAATGTGCGCCAATAGGCGGGTCCACAACACGTGTACACAATGCTTATTGCTCGCTTTTCCCATCGCTATAATCCAGCAAAAGTGGATTTGGCACTTGCGCCGTGGCTTTAGCATTCAAACATATAAACATTAAAATATAATGTCTGTGACGGAAAATCTGAATTTTCAGCAGTCATTACTCCAGTCACATGATCCTTCAGAAATCATTCTAATGTTAATTTGGTGCTCAAGAAACATTTCTTATCATCATCAATGTTGAAAACAGTTGTGCTGCTTAATATTTAAAACAATATATAGCAATATGAATGATGAAATTGCTAAAGAAACAAATAAATTGAACTGATTTGTAAGCTATTAATTAAAAGCTTTATTTCAGTATAAATTGCAGTTTCAATTATTCAGCATCACGTGGGTGTTACTTGCTTTTTCTTGCTAATCAAACTATTAGGGTTATTTTGGTAACTCTAGAATAATTAACTGAATGTTTATGCAATGTGTGTAGCAGATAAATCTTAATTTTTTTTAATAGACTTTCAAGGGTCTTTGCTCTCCTCTTTTTATCTTTGTGGATTATAAGTGATGTGTGCCAAATATTACAATAAATCTTCTTTGTTCTTTGTACACAGACAATTATAAATAATCTAAGCATAGTGTAAATGTTGAAGATTAAATAAATCAATAAATATGCAAATATTTTTCCAAGAGGGAAGCACACACGAATGCATTTCAGGTCCATTGTGTACTTCTTTACTCAGTGGAAAACTTTGACAGAGCAGGTTTGCTAATCCAACGCCTCCAGTGAAAGGATTAGAAATGTATCATGGCCGTAAGATTTAATACAGCTAATGTGAGTGACACACAGCCAGCCAGTTACTCAACGGCACCCTCTTATATCGCCCTGTCACGCTGCTGTTCATACTTTTGAGCACTCTCAACGAAATGCAGATTGGCAAGAATGATCTCACAAATCTTACAAGGATTTATGACTTAAAGGCCACCTTTCAAAGAAATGTTTCGATTATCATAAATTAAATTAATGGACTGGTGGGAGGCAGCCAGTTCTCTACATTTGAAATAACAAAAAAAAAAATATATATATGGTCTTTTTAAAAGACTTAAGAGCTCTGAACAAACTAAATGGTCTGATGTGAGTAACAGAAAATGCATAAAACTGTGAAAGGGGCTCAAATTTTGAGTGTAGTGTTCACAATTACTGACAGCCTGATACGCATCTTCATATAAAATATTTAAAATCTTTAATTTGACTCACTGCATATTAAGCCCTCATCTTCTCCTTGTGGACAGTCAGTATGAAAATCACACACTCTTCGTTTCTCAATGCAGCCTCCAGAAGGACAATGAAGTGATGAGTATTTTTCACAATCTGAACCCAAATTCAAATAATCATCTCCTGCAGAAAAACACAGAAAACCATAAATATTGTTGTACAAAAGTGCCACATAAAGATAATACTTTAAAAATATTCAAAATAGAATAATTAAAAAAACGCTATGGGCACATTAAACAGTTTCCATATCATAGTGATAAAGTAGAAATGCTCTACGTGCAAGTAAAACGTGCAGTAACTCTAACACACATTTGAGTTGAATAATAATAGAGAACAATTAATGAGCTGTTACCCATCATGTCACAGTCCTTCAGCTCCAGCGAATCAAATGCCAGAAATCCGACTTCGTGGCTGCTACAGGAAGAGTACTGCACTGTCACCTGGAAGGGCTCATCTAACTGACCAATCACAGCCTCCAGCACCTCCCACTGCGGCCTGGGCCACAAAAAAGGAAATGCTTTTATTCACAAGCATTCAATTTTAGATAAACTTCGGAGATTCGAGGCATAATGGGTGAACAAGGATGAAATTTACAGAGCCCCACACATGACATGCGGACAAAACAAATTAAAACGAGCTCCCACAAATTAAGAATTAGTTCCCACAATTTATTAATTCGTTCCCTCATTTTAAGAAATTGTGGCCAAGTTGAACTAGCCTAATTCGTTCCCTCACTTTGATTCAACTAAAACAAGGTAACAAATTACAACCTGGCCATGATTTAGTAAATCAAGGGCATGCATTATTATATGCGCACGGTTTACTAAAAATGAAGGAACGAATTAGTAATGTGCTGATGTATTAATAAGTCATGCTAACTAATTGTTAATTTGTGGCCATTATATAAAAAATTTTGGCTCCAGAGAAATTATCTGCACATCTGCTGAATGTTTTTGCAGATTAACCCTGATTTGAATTGTCAAATAAGCTCTGTTCAGAGGTCAGAATGAACTGTATATTCTATAGAAAAGTGAGGCTATGGTTGAAAGCATATACCATAGTGTACTAGCATTATATTTGAGTTTATTGATTCCATAGCACCATGTTCAAGGTGAGAATATTGTGCTAAATTTTCCAGAGAATTAGAAGTACAATCAAGAAAAGAAACATTCTTAAGGGCCATTCACAGAGAAGGCGTTTTGCAGTTAAAGCAAGACATAGTAAGCTTAAGTTGATCGTAGAACAATTACCACCAATAGTCTCTACGATCAACTTAGGCTTACGATGCTTTTGGGAAACCCAGCCCAGTTCAGTATGAAAAAAAATAAGTTTTTAACTTGAGCGCAGCGTTTTTAGAATGCCGTGTCATGCATGAGACGCTGCAAAAGACATGTCCATATAGCCTGCCGCATGTTTACATAGATAAACTATTGAATAGCAGCGCAGTGAGCTGTAAAAACGCGTTCTGTGTGAAAGGCCTTTAGGGAAACTTACAGAAATAATATTTTCAACTTAATGTGAATGTTAGGAAAATGTTCTAAGAACAGTGTTAGAGATACAGCAGATGACCGAACATCTAAGAATACATTTAGCACAGACAACTGCGTCTAATATTCTGAAGTGATAAGAGTTTTACATATTTGTTTCATTCTTAACATTCCCGCTTACAGAAAATTAACCTCGGATCAACACAAAGTATTGAGCTAAAGAACTATAAGAGAAAAGCGGGCATTGTGGAACTCCAATTGCATGTCAAAAATTCATACATGAGTTTCACAGCTGCATGTGAGAGTGCTTCACTAAATGTACAGGAGCTTAAGTACACAGTGGAGAGCTAATGCATTGTGTATGTGTACCACACATGAATCTCTGAGTTGGATGGGATTATTAAGTATATGACTGATTTGTATAATACACCACATTCCATGGCGTAACCTCTATTAGGCTCAGATCCATATAGTCAAACTCAGAAAGTAAAAGTATATTAGCTACGTCATGAACGTACTAGCTCGTGCCAAATTGCATTGCATCACCATCTATTCCTAGCTTTCTGTCAGAACCAATTACGCCAAAAGAAACATCAGGTCCTAGTTTTAGAAACAAAATGCTTTCATCCATCTTGTTCGTGATGTGCCCAGCATAAGAAAATCAATACCAACTACATCTCCATAACAAAAAGTCTTTTGGTTAGCATTTGTTTCTTATGGGTACAGAATGCTGCTTTATACTATTCTTTGTGCAAGTAAAGCGCATATGTCATTGCTTTTTAATTTACTTACAAAAGTGGCTCAGCAAAATGTCAGTTCTCATTGTATGATCTGTCAATCATATATCCATCACCACATCACCATTACATTTAGATATTGTTGTCACACACACACACACACACACACACACACACACACACACACACACACACACACACACACACACACACACACACACACACACAGTTTTTGCTTTGAAATAAATTAATATTCAGCAAAGATGCATTGAATTGATGTCACAGAAAATACATTTATAATGTTACAAAATAATTGTTTTAAATAAATTCTACTAACTTCTTGGGAAAAAAATGCCTGGAGTAATGACGCTGAAAGTTCAGCTTTGCTTTAAAATAGAAAACTGAAGCTCTATCTCACCTGCCAGTTCCTTGTTCCTTGATTGTAAGGGCTATTGGTTTGATGACGGAGTTGTCAGTGTGCTTCACAAAGGCAGAAACGTTTCCTGTGAAAGGTTCCGGTTGGAAACGAGCTAGACGAAGGTGACATAGTGGCCCACTGCTGAGCACTACAGGACTGGTCATGTGGAAACTACATCTGCCAGCAGCAAAATGAGTTGAGGTGGGCTTTAGTAACAGAAAATGACCTGTTGAAAGACAGTAAACTCTTACTAGACTGCCAATGATTATACAGAGAATTGATTAATTAAAATTTAACAAATTTAGCTGTAAATGTTTTATGCAAAATATATGCCTTCATTCAGAGCTCCTGCATGGGGTCCGCCAGTCATTGTTTGTTCTGAATTGAGTGTTAAAATATAATGGATGAATGGAAGTTATCATTGATACCTTCAGATTTTCCAGTGGAATAATCTTTAATTGGTTGGACGCCCCATTTGTTGGATCTGTGTTGCTGTGGTGATGTAACATACCAGTCCCCTCCAGTGCTGTGATTGGATAACGTCCAAGAACATGGAGATTCAAAATCACAGAAGGAAACTGCGGAAGGATGAAGTAACACTATCAGAGGGTTAAGGGGACATCACAACTCACACTTCGGTGGAAAAATAATGACTTAATGGGTTAGTTCACCCAAAAATGAAAATTCTGTCAGTAATTACTCACCCTCATGTTGTTCCAACCCCGTAAGACTTTCATTCATCTTCGGAACACAAATTAAGATATTTTTATTAAATCTGAGAGCTGTCTCACTCCTCAATAGGCTTCTATTGTAATTGAAACTTGCCGGCCCAGAAAGTTATAAAGACAAAGTTGAAAATAGTCCAAGTGACTATAGTGGCTCAACCATAAGTTTATCAAGCGACGAGAATACTTTTTGTGCGCAAAAAACAAACAAAAATTACAACTTTATTCAACTATTAATTTTCTCCTGTTTGGGAGTGTAACAGCGCAGCGCTTGTCTATACTTCTTGGGTGTTGTGAGACTGTTTTTGCTTTTAGATCTACAAATAATAACCCAAAATGATTGTCTTGATAATGTCATGCATAAGACTTGTTTTTCTTCCTGTCCTGGACTCGGTCTTGACTCAGACTCGAACCTTTTTGGACTCGGTCTTGTCTTGGACTCGAACCTCTTTGGACTTGGTCTTGACTTTGACTTGACTAGTCCTGGTCTTGGACTCGACAAAGGTGGTCTTGACTACAGCTCTAGTTTGATGCGTGTGATGCTGGGGTGATGTACAACCCACGTTGGACAACCCTATGGAGGAGTAAGACAGCTCTCAGATTTAATCAAAAATATCTTAATTTGTGTTCCGAAGATGAATGAAAGTCTTACGGGGTTGGAACAACAAGAGGGTGAGTAATTACTGCCAGAATTTTATTTTTTTGGGTGAACTAACCCTTTAAACTTGAAATTCAGCATCAGCTGAAATAGAAATACTAATCAAAATAGAGAAAAGATTAATATGTCTGGAAATGTGGAACTGAAGTTAGAATAACATATCATGTGTTTGAATAATAAACACAGATTAAGACTATTTGTCAGGCGCTGCTGTGTTAAACACTCACACAAAGGCACGGGAAACAAGAGTCCAAAGAAGGTTAACTTTAATCCACAAACTGAGATCCAAGTAGTCACAGGGAAAATGCAATAACACAACAACTTAACACAATGGAATGTGATTATCTTCGACTAACACCAGACAATGAGAGTACTGAAACTGCAGCATTAAATAGAGCAAGCAAACAAGGGTAATCAAATGAGGAACACCTGCTGAACTGAGTACTAAATCAATGAGTAAATATAGCAACATACCATGAAGGGAACTGAACAAACAGGACCGATTAACTAAGAAGCAATGACAACAAACAAGAACAGAAGCCCCAACCCCAAAAAAATAATAATAATTGTCCAACCAGGGAAAGTGCAGGTGTCCTGGTTGTGACGAGGGGACATGGAACGGCCTCCGTGGCCGTGATGAAGGGGTTAGAAGCACTGGAGATCAGAAAAGCCTCCTTGGCCGAAACAACAGAACTAGGAGCACTGGAGATCAGAATGGCCTCAGTGGCCTATCCTACCCCATCCCCGCCAAAATTTTCTTGAGGGAAAACACAGGCATGTCTGCTTCCCAAACACACATAACAGCAACTGCCGTCAATACCAGAGCAGATGTTATATCTGACTAAGTGATTTCTGGATCCAACTGTTCTGCGAACACCGAGCTGGGCTATGAATCTTGAGTGGGCTCCTGGTTGAGCTCTGGGGCCTGAGCGGGCTCCTGGGTGGAATATTGGAGGGATGTGTGTGTGGCCCAGACACACAGAGTAGCTGCAACATGCAGTACATGGAAAGGACCACCTCTTAGATCAAGCCTGGGCAGACAGGACGACACTCACTGGAACGGGCTCGGGAATTTCACTCACTGGAACGGGCCCAGGGATTCTACTCTCTGGAATGGTTTCTGGGATTTCCTTCACTGGAATGGACTTGGGAAGTTCAGTCTCTAGAGCGGATTCGGGAGAAGAGGCGATACGGTCCGTGGAGGGCTCGGGCAAAGGCATGGAGTGAGCAGGAATGCCCAAAGGTTTTTGGGATGGGACTGGATGACATAATGTATATTGTCCTCATACATTTCCTCAATAACAAAATCTGAACCCTTCAACCAGAGGACATAGTTAATATAATCAACCAAGGAAGTACCACATTTACCGGAAGGAAGAAACTGATAAAAAATCCGCCCAAAAACAGGCCTTGAGCACATGAGTGCTCCAGTTCACCAGATGGTAACAATGTAGGGATTTCTCTACATACTGTTCCAGAGGCTGACGGCTGACGTTTTGATGGAGTGTGATAAGGAGATGATCCAAATAGTCACAGGGGAAATGCAATTACACAACAACTTAACACATTGAAATGCATTTATCTGCGACTATCTTCAACTAAAACCAGACAATGAGAGAACTGAAACTGCAGGAATAAATAGTGCTAGCAAACAATGGTAATCAAATGAGAAACATCTGAACTGAGAACTAAAACAATGAGTAACCATAGCAACAGATCATGAAGGGAACTGGACGAACAGAACCAATTAACCAAGAAGCAATGACAACAAACTAGAACAAAGGAGGAAACCAAAATCAAATAGAAACATACAAACATGAATAAAAAAAACTCAGAATATGACAACTATATGGAAACACAAAACACTTTAATACAGCAATTGCATAGTGATGGAAATCCTACATGTATTTAATTTGCAGAAAGAATTAAGGGAAAATAATTTTATTTAGCTACATTGTGCTCTTATACAGTATTTAGATAAATAATAGTAAAATTAATATTAACAAATATTAAATAAATCAAATTATACAGAAAGTTTGTCCTGATTTCCTATTAACTTTCTGTAAAATTTTGACTTTAAAATATAGACTAGAGTTTCAGCAGTCCTCCAGAAATCATTATAAAATTTGTAAATATATATAAATACCTACACAATACCTAAAGTCATTGTTAATAGTGAGAATTGGGCGCTACACTAAAGCGTAACTACAGACACACAAAGTATAGAATCCCCTACAACTAACCTTTCAAATATTATCTGTCAGTAATTAAAAGGGTTAAGAAAAAGTGGCCTTGGTTATAAACAGATTAGGGGAAATCCAAGGGGGAAATAAGGGGAAATATTGCTGGAATGCCCTCAATAAAAATGTAATTACACTGTTTTTTACTCCCTATTCCTTTAAAATACATACAAAAATGCAAAACTGTATAATAAAATTAAATAATTAAGGCAAGTGCATGTCAGTTTGGACTAGAGAAGGAATATCTTGAGGGCTTTCGGTTTGTCATCAGGCATTCCGGTGGAAAGACACAGGCACGTTGTCTTTGGAATCATGTAAGGCTATTGATGACGAGAGACCACAAAGAAACCACAAAGCCTCTCTGACATTCAACTGAAACATCCCAATGGGAAGTGCCCTCAGTGGGTGGAATACTTAACCAGATCAATGTTTCTTCTCAGTTGAATGTGGTGACTGTAATGACAAACTCCATTTAGGAACGTTTAGTGAAACAAAAGGAAGAAAACAGCTGCAAAACAACTGGTGAAGGAAAAGGGAACAAATAAATAATCAGCTTTACGTTCAATGTCTTCAACTAGACTGTAGTCGAGAGGATTGGGATGCACTGGATCTTCCACTGCTCTTTCCAACAGAGCACAACTGCTCCTGACAACTGAGGAAAGACAAGAAGAAAAAAGGTCAAACACAACATCAGAGGAAGTCATTGTTTTGCCTACAGACGAAGTTATGCACAGTTCTTGTCTTTTATCAATGAAGCATTTATTCAAAACAGCTGAGCATGGTGCTGAGCGTTTTACCAGTCAGCAAACGCTTATTTTATCAGCTAACATTCATTCATCAGCACCCACCACGACTATACTTATGTAAAAAAATGTGTTAAAAACATAACATTACAGATTTAGCAAGACCCGGGCCATTAATATTAGATGTTTTTTTAAAATAAATTATGTACAATTTCTTGTTTACCATAGGACTGTGTTGAAACACAGTTTTACTTCAGTCATCTGAAGTTTGCCTTTCTAAACAACAATGCTGTTTCAAAAACCTTTAGTATGAGCACTGGATTGTAATTTGAGGAAAGCCACATTTCAAGTTATAACAGCATTTCAAAAGAAAAATAATAAAATGTCAATGTTTCTTCTTGCAGATAGTGGCACATTCCAGGGTTGGGTCTCCATACAGGCATGAAGATGGGCAGTATTTTCAATTTCTTTTAAGCATTTTAGCACAAGCCGTTTATTTTATTTAAATATCTAGACATTAAGAGAGGTTGCCATGACAAAGTTAAAGAAAAAAAGGACAAACTCAGTCTGATCCATTATTTAAACAAAAGTATTTGATGAAAGTTCATTATCATGGCAATAGCTCATTATAGTGTGCCATAATTAATATGCTTTGCCAGTTATGACCCACACTTAGGGTCTTACACAATCGCTGATGTACACTATTCATTTCCTGGACTTAAACCACATCTGTTTGACGGGGCTTAAAATGACCCTCTCCTTGCATTCTGTCAGAAGCTTTTCCTGTTAACTCAATACAGATGCCATTGAAATCAAGGGAATATTTGAATGCTAATAAAGATGGGAAGGCATGAAGCAGGATTTAGAACACACATATCAGTAACTAAGGTGCAGATACAAATTATCATGTTGAGGTTCGCGAAACAAACGCCGTACAACAATCAGTTTGTCAAACCCTTTTAAAAAGCCATTACAGAAATATCCATGAATCTTTGGAACGCAGGGTGATTCATATGACACAAACATTTTGTTAGCAAACCCTGAGAAATTGAAATGCTGTAAACATACTTTTTGGAGCATATGAAAAAGATATTTCGAAAACCAATAAAATGGCAAATGATTCCTTCAAAAAATAAATTCCTTGACCAATCTCTGGTCATGGTACATATTCTGCACAAGAGCATAACACTGTACAAAAAAAGAACCATGCCAAATCAAACACATGACGTTATGACATGATTGACACAATGGCTTTCTTTTCATCTAATTGATTCAAGTATGGAAATAAACTGCCTGGGAAGATTTTTTTTAAATAAATCAACAAGGCAAATTTGATCAACAAAGGGGACTGAGAGCACATCTATGTAAAGACTCAATTGGTTAAAAGGTCAAGACTGACAAAAGCTAAATCACAACAATATAGCCAATGGGGAAATTGTCATGTGACAAAATCATGTGATTTACTGGCTAAATATACAAACAGACTGCAGCTGGCCAGATGGATCATTAAAATGGGCAAGTTACCGAAATTTCAAGCCTCATATATTTAACCACAAACTAACATCCTATTTCCAGTAAATGACACTGGCATCAAAGATCTTGCACAAAAAAGGGTCTGTATTAACCAGATGCACACTATCATAAAAATAAGTTACACATATAAATATGTACATCAAATAGCCTATGTTTAAAGAAAGTAAATCTAAAAGTCTAAATCTAAAAGTCTCCTAAAACCTAAAACTCATTTATTATATTATTAAAGATTCGATTAGTTAGATTGTGTAAGAGCAGATGTTTCTATACTGCAAAAAACAAACAAACAATGTTTTGTTCTAGGCTGCTACAATGAGCACATCCAAAGAAATATTGCTGGATTTGCAAAAGTTCTGCCCTGTTAGTGAAACTGATTCTTTGAAAGACATAGTGTGTAATTCAAGCACAACTGTACACAACAGTCCAGTGAATATCAAAGTGGTTTTTTTTTTGTCAATTTCTGTATAGACACACACATAAAAAAAAAAGTAATGAACATTTCGACTATTGCCTAGGCCTAGTTTACTGAGGGAATGCTGTTAGACAAGTACAGTACATGCGAGTTTTCACAATAGAACATTATTATAGGCATTTCACCAATATTTGATCCACCAATATATAAAATTCACCAATTTTATAAGGTAGCATACACCAAAAAAATATCATATCACTGTATAGGTGATTTTGTTATGTTCCTTAGGATAGACAGAAATATTATTCTGGAAGTTTGAGTTTTAAGCCAGACTAACATGGACCAGACTTATGCTGATGCTTGGGCTACACTGATAATCAAAGGTCTGGCTTTCCATGCAGTTAGCTGATTTATTGAAATATGAAATAATTAATATCTACACATAAGGAGCCAATAAGCCATATGAACCATGTTGATTTCGCAGTGATGGTTAAAACTAAGAAATCTTGTGCCATTATATGAAAATCCACAGACTAAATAATCTCTCATGTGCACTTCTATACTGTATAATGGCACAAGATTTCTTAGTTGTAACCTCAAGTTATCCCACTTTCACCTGGGGGGTCCATCCTTTAGCAAGAACAACTTATTTGCACTTATTTCGCTCTGCCAAAAGAGCACTCTCTGGTCGATTTGCATGTGTGACAGTCCTCTGATTTGTATCCAATTGGTGAAGCATGGCATCTGGCCTACCTGGTCCGCCCAATTTAGGGCCAAATAGGAACATGTGACAGCTGGGCTTCGTTAAGCGCACACTCTCAGAGAAGAGCTGTCACTCCTCACCAACATGATACACAGCACAGCGTGCTCAGCTGACTCATCTGCTGAGAGAGTGCCCAAGTTTATCCGAGCTTCATCCTTCTCTTTCTTTCTCTGAGAGGATAATGTCGAATCTTAATACTCTCCATTTGAGCTCTGAGGCACATAGGCAATCCTCACACCTAGGCCTGGTTTCACAGACAGGGCTTAGATTAAGCCTTGGTTTAATTAGGACATATAAGTACTAACATTCATGGTGCGCATCTTGAGA
Organism: Phoxinus phoxinus; assembly: GCF_949152265.1. Lineage (NCBI taxonomy): Eukaryota > Metazoa > Chordata > Actinopteri > Cypriniformes > Leuciscidae > Phoxinus > Phoxinus phoxinus. The sequence goes on from NC_136888.1 coordinate 25,289,088, forward strand.
CAAAACAATGTCACTGACATATTTTAAGATATGTCAGTGCAAGTTGCTATTAGTTAAAACAGCTCAAACATTTTAGTCAAAAAACAATTTAAATTGTAAAATAAACAAAAATTTTAGTCTGGGACCAGGCTTAAGCCTTGTCTGTGAAACTGGAGACTAATGTCTGATACTGTGAAGGATACGTTCAATGGGTTTAAAGGGGTCATGAAATGCATTTTCAGATATTAATATTGTTTCTGGTGGTTAGCTTACAAAGATTTTTTGTACTCTCATTTTCATAAGTCGGCACCATTGTTGATGTTGAGTATTTTCTCTTTAAAACTGCAGTAAACCAAAGAGTCTCAAAAACGCGGTTTGAAATCACTGGTGTTTCTGACATCACAAACTACCTTGTAACCAATCACGTCAACGGGTGATCGTCAATGATGGATTTGTGAGCTGGTGTGAGTAAGTGGAGGCGGGGCTATTTTACATATTCATTACAAATTCTGCATGATTAGGGACTCCAGTTATGAGCAGAACAACAAACTTTAGACTGTTAATGGAGGGAAAAAAATCGCTCAGATTTTATTACAAATATCTTAATTTGTGTTCCGAAGATGAACAGAAGTTGTATGGTTTTGGAACGACATGATGGTGAATAAATTAATTTTTCATTTTTGGGCGAACTAACCTGATTGAAAATCTGATTGATGCTGGTATATACAGTTGTACAAAAAGTTCCATTGCTTGATGTACCACAATATTTGTGTGATTATAGACGAGAGCTAAAATGTTCGAATGCCAAATGTGACTGAATGGAACAGGTAATCCAAGCGTGTGTGATTGAGTGGGGCAGGGACTAATTTGCATATTCAATTCCATTTTTTTTTTTTTTACATTGTAGTACTGAATAAATTCTCTAAGCTCAAACATTCAACTCTGTTACAAAATATAGCAAAAGATTTTTACATTTATACAAAAAGATCTATCACCTACCAAGGGTCCCAAAATGGCTTCCTACTAAGTGGGATACATTTAGGCAGTCTTTTGTTCATGTTAGTCTATTGTTGTTTTTATTGCTAGAAAATAACAAACACACAAACATTTATATTACATTTTTGATAACAGGGTTGAAAAAAAGCTGACTAACAATTAAACTCCCCTCTGCATACAATATGAAACTATTATAGCAGCTCACCAACTATTATAGCAGCTCACCAAACATTAAAAGCTACCAATGAAAGAATTTCAGGATCAAACTTAATTGTACCATGGGAATTCTTAGAAAGTACATCTCTGTCCGTGAACCTGAAGACATAATCAGAAACAACATTATTTATTTATTGAATCTGAAATTGATGCTTACTAATTTAATGCATTTTTATTTTGTTTTTCAAAATAATTTAGTTCAAGCCTACACTGTCTATCATGGGATCCAGCTCAGCTTGGACTAAAATCAATCAGAAGATTAAAAAAACAGCGGGACTACACACATGAGAGCAGTTGTGTCCCTTCACTTTGGAGAGAGTCTGTTTTCATTCAGGCTTTTGTCTTGTTGCCAGATCATTGCAGAACAGACTCCTTACCATATATGACGGAAGATCCATCAAAGTTAAACACTTCAAACTTTATTCTGACTGCATCAATTGTTTGTTTTTGCGTTGTAGTGTGGACTGTGAAAACGGAGGTATTCGAAAACGATGACACGTGTTTAGTCATGTGACGCATATTGTAGGCTACCGACAGACGTTTATAGCAGTATTGTATAAAGGTTAAGTGCTATTCACTTTCACTGTTGCTAAAGAAATGTTACTTTCTACACTGCTCATATCACAGTCCTGCAATTATTTTGTCCTGTGGGAAAACATGAGGGCAGTTGAGTTTTAGACCATACATAATATAATGGTGATAATTGAGTGCGACGTGGACGGATGAATGAGTAAAGTGAGATATTTTGGTAAATAAAATGATCTTTTAAAAAGAATAGTGAGAACTTTCTGTTCCGTCTGTATCATCCCAGTGAGCTTTTATGAAGTTTTACGCATGCGCAGTAAGGTGAATTTTGCTTTTTCTGACGTTACGTGTGGATGAGAAATTTCTGGAAACCGCTAGTGTGAACAGAGAGCATTTTGAAACGAAAACACCATTTTCAAATGTATATCCGGATTAATGTAGACGTAACATAGCAATTTATGTTTTGATCACTGGAAGCAAGACTGGCAATTGTAATTTCAAGCATGAGTTATTCTTCTTTTTCCAAAAGAAGTTATTTTTAACTTTCTATTCACCAAAGAAAAGATTTCATGGTTTCCACATGAATTTTAAGCAGCACATCTGTTTACAACATTGACAATAATAATAAGAAATGTTGAGCAGCAAATCAGCATTAGAAATATTTCTGAAGGATCGTGTGACACTGAAGACTGCAAGGATGCTGAAAAATCAGCTGTGCTATCACAGGAATAAATGACACTTAAAAAAATGTAAAATAGAAAACAGTTATTTTAGATTGTATAGTAATATTTCGCAACATTACAATTTTTAAATGAAGACTTGGTGAGCATTAGCCTATAGACTTCTTGCAAAAACAATTTAAACTTTTAAACATCAGGTCTAAATAACTAAATATTATTTCGTTTTTATTTATTATTGGTTCATTCATAACTAAAAATTATCTATAGGCTGCTGTTTTGGACCATATTTTGTCATTAATGTTTTTAGAAAACATAAAAAATCTACTCTGAAATGATTTTATTTAGTTGTCATTTTTATGTTTAATTAAAGGGTACATGTCGTGACACTTTTGTTACTTCTGACATCTCCTGACACAATTTAGTATAACTGCAGTCCTTTCACAACTCTTCGAAAAGATTCACGTTAATTACTTTTGGAATCCTTATCAGATAAAGTATCGCTTGACACAGAATGGTCCTCATAACCATTCAATCATTAACCAGATCATATCTGAGCTGCTGATAACAATCTACCCTGCCAGATGTCAAAAACATACAGTGATTCATCAACTAATCATATAAGGTTACCCTGTCTGGGTCAAGCCAAACCAGGGGATTTACTGTTCTTTGTGGTGTGAAGGATGTATTTGACACGTTTGAACAGGACAGGAGTGATGCAACAACAACCACATTTCAGTTCAACTGCTGCTCTTAGGGAGCCATAGGTCTCTAAAACCAACTTAATATTGACTCACTGAATGTCACAAACTAAATGTCAAACACATGACAAAGTCAAAACAGTCGCCAAGCAGCATCAGAGGGAAAAGTTGTCTAAAAACACAAGCCCATCTGGTCTGCAGCTCCACAGGACACAACAGCTTTGAAATCAAAGTGGTTCATTATTATGTAGTAGGTGTGATAGACATTAAGAGGGAACAAAATAATTACCCTCATGAAATTAAATGAAAACAGTCCTCATGAGACTATTGGTTAGTCGCATTTTGTGTGAATGTTACGAGTACTATCTGACACTTTCCACAGAAACTTTGGTGACCCATGACCTTTTTAGAGGCATAAATTCCATGTTGCTTTACAGTGAGCATATATATATATATATATATATATATATATATATATATATATATATATATATATATATATATATATATATATATATTTAAACTATTAAGGGCCAATCCCAATTCTACCCCTTACCCCTTCACTTTCCCCTTCCCCTCTGTTTTGCGCGTGCACGTGAAGGGGTAGGGCTGTCTCGATTCTCTTTTGGTTGGAGGGGAAGGGCTAGGGGGAAGGGCCAGATAGCCCTTCAAACGAAGATTTTTCGGGACCACACTTCAAACGAAGGGGTATGAGAAGTGTCACTGCATACACCGGCTACAGATGCAAAATGGCTGCCCAAGCAAAAAATTAGACCATAAATGTAAGAATTGTTGGCTTTAATAAGTATTTTAATGACAAATAATGATTTGCTTTATGTTACATTCAATCTTGTGTTCATATTTACGGTCAATTCCTTCAAAGAAACGTTTGTAAAAAAATCTCCTCTCCCCCAAACAAAGCACACAAGCTATTGGTGCGTTCAAGTCATCTCGTAAAGATCGTATTTATGAGTTGAACGCACATGAACGCCACACAATGTCGTATTTCGCACAGTTTCACACAGTAAATAAATAAATAGGTCAAAATAGGACAAACATAGGTCTGTACCTCCAACATGTTAATATAACACCACAGAAAACAAGTCCTGTGTACAAGTCCTGTGCATCTTGGAAGTTTGTGATAAACATCGGCGCATCTCCTGTGACGTAGGCAACGACGTATAATGACCTGTAACGGCGTAGTAGTGGTGTCCCATTTCTTAGGGGAATATTTTCACCCCTACGCCTTGCCACTCTGTTTCAAGGGTCAAGGGGAAGGGGAAGGCGAAGGGTTAGGGGTACACGAAGGGGAAAGGGGTAGAATTGGGATTGGGCCTAAGACTACCCTGTGGTGAAAATCATGTTTTTAATATTGTTTATATGTCTTTGTATGCATAAATTCATCAGTCAAAACCATTGCTGAGTATTTTCTCCTTCAAACTGAAGTGTACCAAAAACTCAGTTTGAAACCGCCCATAACTCCTACCGTCACAAATATGTGACCAATCCCGTCAGCGCATGGGGCGGGGCTTTTCCTATTATTTTTTCTAAGGATGCTGATTTTTAGAAGGCAGCTTTCTGATGAACGGGAAAATGCTTCTGTAACATTATCAACACATTATTAGCTGTTTGATAATGTAGTCAGGCCAAAGGTTAATAATATCAATTACCGTTATGTGTCGACTTATATTCAAATTCTGAATTAATATAGCCTAGAAAGCGCACAAAGGGTCAGATTTACAATATGAGCTGTGGGAAATTACAAGTGTTCTCGGAGCTTTATACAGCGTCTTTTTTTTTACGGCTTTTTGAAAAAAAAATGGTAAGTCCTGTCATGGTGCTGCTCTGAATAAGGTCTATGCTGCAAAAGCACATTGTAAATAGACACAAATACGCATTGGAGCGTTTACCTAATCTTTTTTGTCAATATAATATTATAACAGTATCAACTGAAGGTGCACCCTCAAGCACCCCCATGGGCCTGTCTGTATAATTTGCTCTTCCTCTTCTTCTTCTGAATCAGTTTCTGGTTCAAGCATATATGGCTGAATTAAACCAATATTTCCACTTGCCATTGTGTAGCATTTACAGTTGACTGAATGGAACAGGTAATCCGAGCGTGTGTGATTGATTGGAGGCGGGGACTAATTTGAATATTCAATTCCACTGTTTACATTTTTTTAACATTGTATGAATGAATTCAGCTCAAACATTCAACCTTGTTACAAATTAAGATTTTTACATTTATACAAAACATAAAATATGGAAAGTTTATCAAGGGTCCCAAGATACTAAGTGAGATAAATGTAGGGATTATTTCGTAAACTTTAGTCTATTGTTGTTTTTATTGCTAGAAAATAACAAACACACAAATTTGTGTTTTTAACAGTAGGCCTATATACATAATTTTTTTTATAACAGTCAGAGTTGAAAAAAGCTGACTAAAAATTAAAGAAATACATTATATGTTGTATTAATATACATTTAAACAAATAAAACTTACACATTATATTTTTTGTAACCTCTAGATGTTTTCTAAAAGTCCTCTTGAGATTTTCTGAAGGTTATGCAACAAAGAGTTTCAAGACCTATTTGTATTATTTGGCGCTATTTTCGTCTATCCAAATGGTCTAAAGATAAACAGACAATCAGCACAACTTGGACATGAGCCAAAGATGATTGTGGTCTTTGACAGTTTATAATAACTGTGACTGTGAACCATTAGATTTTATCAGTTTATGTAGGCCGAGTAAATGCTCTGCTTGCAAGTGACGTCACAGAGATGCACATTACAACACACTTATTGTGCTTCTTTAATGTTTGATGCTAACAGCAAACACGTTGACCTGTGTTCAGAGATTCAGACCTGTACTTACTGGATGATCATGCAGCTATCTTAGCAAAGGAAGTCCATTTTCACCAAACAATTCATGTCATGCTGAGCACCACTTATATACAAGCACACTTCCCATTGACATTCTAAAATCCTCAAAGTCGACATATTGTCATTTCAGTAATTCAAGGAGTGGGAATAATGAAATACAGTTTCCTCAGAAACCGTGGTGCAGACATTAAACACTATACGTATGCTGGAGCATTTCACAAATGATACTGTCACCATGATGTCACCTCAGGCTATATTGTCACTGTTATGTTTTTTGTTTGTCAGCAGACTCTCATATGTCAAATAGCAAACAGCAAAAATAAATGATGAAATTGCTCATTCAAAATGTGAGAAACTGTGTGAGAAACATGACATGGCTGAGCTTGTCTTTTTCATTAGCACAAATTCGGGGAGATCTCAAACACAGGAAAGAAAAAATCACAAATGGGATCTCTTTAACATCTCAGCTGAGCATCCTAAACAGCAATGACATATGGAGAGTCTCCTGCTTCTCAGGAGAAGCAGGACCTATTAATCTCATAGTTTTTTTCTTCTTGAGAACAGTGTCTCATTCAATGTTCAGATTTGTCAAGTCTGCAATCAAAAGCCAGACATTCAATATTAACAGTTCATCTCATACATTTATATAGCTATATATTCTCACTCTATGTTCTATGTTAAGCCTATGTTCACTGTCAACAACTGTCTCATTTGTGTCTGTATTTATTTTCTTATAATGAATTTTATGAGAAACACAAGACAAAATTGTTCTCTAAATAAGACATAAATAACATTTAAAAAAATGTTTTCCCCTTTAGACAATGCTTTTATTCAACAAATGAGGAACATAACTGCCATTTGTCACAGAGCCAACAATATTCATAGTACACAATGGCAGGTTTATAAAGTGCTGCAGGGATGACGTATTTATAGGCCAAATCCTGTAAACGAGTTAGCATTTCAGCACATTTCTGGTTCCATCGTCAATGGGTTTTTCAATGGATTTAAATGCTTGAGATAAAATCTATTTTTAATATTTATTTTTACATTTTATTCTACAACATAAAATACATCACCTTCTGATTTAAAAAACAACTTACTTGACTTGAAAAAGGCAATTACACAAGTTTAATGGCACTACGGAGGTTATCGGGGACATTAAACAGGGACACAAACTCATTTACTCACTAGTTCTCTTTCACAGCCTCGTGTGTTTAATTGTGTTCAACTCAAACTTTCTAGGGGGAAAAACAAAGACTGAAAGAGTTGTCAGAAGCTTAATGGTGGTATTGTTGAAGTCATGCAAACGTGGTGTAATTTGTTTACAAGCCTATGTTTAACTTTTTACTTCTAGCAATTATTTAGGCTTCAAAATTCAAATGTTGTATTCAATTGTGAAGATTACCATGATGAACAAAATGTGCAAGGATCATAAAATTATGTTGGTCACATACTATAGCCTATTTTATCCAATAATCCAAAAGCCAATGGAAAAATCCTATTGTATTTTTGTCAAAGGAACCAGGGTGATGCTATAACTCATTTTTCTAAAATGACCAACTCACCAGCACAGTTTACCTGGTGCTGTAACGTCGTGCCCCATTACAGAAAATATACGTCATACACCCCAACTCCACCAAAGATACAATTTGCTAGATGATTCCTTAAGCAAATGCAAAATTTTACTGCCTGACATGGTTTTAATCTCAGGAAATTCTCATACATCTGCTTTGGTTTCTCCATTGGTTTCCCTGAACAGTGAGGGACAGATTCAATGTATTATTTCTGGCCTCATTTGTTAAAGGATGTGATTCATGCTATGACTATAGCAATAAGCTGCATCTAGTCAAGGTGGCCAACTGTCCCCTATAGTTCTCCTAAAAATATGCAGCAACAGTTTGCCCTTATAAAAAAAAACACTTTTATACTGTATACCTTAATTAAAGTGCTGGTAAAACACAGCACTTGGGAGTCCAGCATTGCTAGTCCCAGCTTGAGACGGCAGGCCAACAGACCGACCGCAGTCCACTCACTGACTGCCTAATGCATATTTCATATTGCTTGATCTGGCAAGCTGTAATGTGATTGGCTAGTTTTATGATAGCTTTGGCTTTAACCAGTCTGCCTCCCTTTATTTTTGCTTATTAAATAATCATACTGGATGGAAATTTCGATTATAAAGTTTCCACATTTCCATTCATTTTGGATGTGTTTTTAGTACAGCTGGTCACAGACCAACACTATTATATGAACAAGTTTTTCCTATGTTTGTCTGTTGTTATTAACTACATTGTTATTCCATGTTAACTATTTCACATAAATCCCCTGCTAAATGGGTAAAACAAAAGAAACTGTGGATTATTCTACATGATGTCAGTCATATGGTCTCTTCTTTAGGGCGGTTCTTTGCTATCACAATAATGCTCGATCTATCTTCTGATTCAGTGTGGTTAGAAAATCTGACAAATGTAATATGAATGACAATGCATCTGAACAAGACATTTGAATTTGTTTCATAACTCTACTTCTTTTCTAAAGCACCGACATTCGCAATCCCTGGATGGTTAAATATCCTCAAAGCTGACTGTATATAAGCTGACAGGGCAGACTATTATATGAGAGCGCTACTCTCCAACGTTAATGTTCATAAAAAAACATACTAACATTTTAGTAATATTACATACTGTAGTTGTTAGTATTCTGGGTCCTTTCAGAGTGAATCAGAAGTTATTTAATTTGGCTTGGAAAGAAACAAATGGATGGAAACTGAAAACAGAATAGCGAAAACCACTAGAGAAAAATAAGGAGAATGTTAAAAGCTAGAGGCATATTGTACGTGCCTTGAGTTACTTGAAAATGGGTTTCAGTTTTTCCTCAGTCCGACATCTGTGCATTCAATCTTGCTAAAAGCACAGCACAACAAAGGACGGCAGAATAAACTGATAGTCTGTGTGTGTGTGCCAAAAATATATTAATAAAGAACCAAATAAATGCATTAATAAATGTGTTAGAGAGATATTGTATACAGTATTGAAAGCTAAATTGCTGAACACTGCAGAGAAATGGCGTACTGTCCAAACATGAACCAAAACTGCTTATGTGGACCACTCTTCCCAGATTGCTAATTAGAGGTGAAGTCTGTTTGCTATTACATAAAAAAAGGACCTCACAAACTCATTACATTAATCATAAATTCTCTTGCCATACTCCTGCCTAAGGCACAATAAACATGAGTTGATAATCTGTGATGGTGATGAGGACATTTTGACTGAGCAGGACAGATGAGGTTCTAATGAGCAGGATTAGATTAAATATCACATGTCATGGCACACACCCACAGATTAGCATATGCAAAAACCTCCTGAATTGGAATCAATTTTTTTTTTTTTTTTTGTGAATCTTGTCCTCCAAACTAACTCAATATGTGTTTGCTGTATTGGCTGAATTAGTAAACACAATAAAAACACACTGACATACATTCAGACAAGAGTTAATAATGAATGTAGATTTTAACTGACAGGTTGAACTGCGTTCTCGGCTTTTTATAAACGCACATTGGTAAAGTTGTGTTTTAAATGTTGACCACACATGTTTGTTTGTTTTTATATTGGCCACAATAATATTTTTCTTTCCTTTGTTCCTTTGTTTCATTCGATATTGTATTGTTTCACTGTTAAAATGCTTATAAAGGCTTATTAATGACAGGTTATATTGTGACAACTTATCCCATAAAAGTTCAATGCAAAAGTGCAACAATAGAGTTAGTCTTTAACTCAACAAAAACAGCTGAATCTCCTCATCAGTTCTTGCCTGGAGGACTCTTAATCTTAAGGTACTTTATTTAATTACTATGACATCACAAATTTGGGCAGCATATTCTGAGAAGTCAAAAGGTTTTATGCCTCGGAATAAATTAACTTAATTTCAAAGTGCTGCTGAACTGCGCCATATATATAGGCTAAAGAACATCTCGTGCCGTCCTTAAAAATCGAAATGAAAAATCCACTTGTGTTTGCCATTGATTAGCGGTTTCATGATTCTGTTTCCCCTGCGATCAAGTGGATTTCATTTAAAACCATCCAATTCTAAATGCATTTCTATCTATCGATGCGTCTGGGCATGTTTAACCTCGCCTGAAATCGGCAGGTCAGATTTAATTAGCAAAACACTCACCTGTAAAGATGAAAAAAGCTAGTTTTAAGAAAGTTTGTCGAGTAAAATAATCCATGGCTCCTTAAAAAGGATCCTGGAGATAAAGTAGGCAACTGTTAGCCTAATCTCCGGTCAATTTTATTCCTGGCGCGGGAAAAAGCTCAATAATAACAGATAAAGCGCCTTTCCAAAACTATCCAATTCAGTCTCGCGGCTCCTGCTTCTCGTGCCTTAGAACTGCTGTGATTCATTATGATGCTGATGCTGCTGCTGTAGCGCCCCTCTCCCTCTCTCTCCCTCTCCCTCTCTCTCTCTCCCTCTCTCTCTCTCTCTTTCTCTCTCTCTCTCCTGCTACTAAAGCCTAATGCTGGTTAGTCACGGTAGGTCAGTCTTCATAAGCTCCCTTAGGTTAAAGGCGCACCTTTTTTTAACACAAATGACACATTTTTTTTTTTTTTTTTTTTTTTCATTTAAGTTATGTTTTCCATATTAAAAATTGTCCCAATTAAAGTAAAAATTATGTAGCCTATGTGTTCCCTGAGTTTGTCACACCACAGAAAAATGTGTTATTAGCCACCCAGCCAAATTTGAATGATAAAAAAGCCGGCAAGTACATAAAATAAGATATCAAAATCTTGAAAAAAATTAGCAGTAGTCTCTCAAACGCATGGGGGCGTGTCCGCTGGCTGCGCTGAAACCACGCCCACTCGCGGGAAAGCTGCAGTCGTCACACTCAACTGTGGAGTTACCCTATTTTTTATAGTCTACTCTATGGGACTACCTACTATAATTATAACAAGCACACAAGAAAGCAACTTACACTCATTAGTGGCATCAGTTGTCGGCGCGACGTGAGGATGAAGGCCGAGGTGGGAGATCGATTCGGCCCCATTCACCAGTAACAGCGGATTATCAGCGAATCCCAATTTGTCTCCGACGAAAGTTTATAAATCTATCCCGTGTAAAATGATCACTACAGAGGCGGGTTTTGGCGGCGATCCTCAGCTCTCCATCAAGGTGACTCTTCACAAAATTAATCCACCTCTTCTTGATGTGATCGTTTTTCGGAAATGTAAATAAGGACACCGATCTGTTTTGTACGTGATCGCATCTAAGTAGTAGCCTACGCATTTCCGTTACGAAGGCATAGCTAGCTAGCAAACTGTAGGCTAATAGTAGACTATTAATTTATTTTTATTTTTTGCTAATAGTAGGCTACTACTGACTGTTGTGATACGTAATACGTCATGTAATACGCTGTGTGCGTGTACCGGATGTAATGTTATGTGGAGCACGTTGATCCCTAGTAAAGATGTTCTTCCTAAACTCTGATGCTGTCTAGTAATACTTCACTGACAGCGGCAAACTGATGTGAATGTGCTCTAATTGTTAGGGGAGGGGGCAGCGTCAGTGGCTCCAGTGCGTCATCATGTAGGCTAGGGGCGGTAGGGGCGCCACCGTTTTAGCCCCGCCCAAAAAAAATCATCCGGAACACAGAATGGTACTTCACAGTTAACATGGGTACGTACCGGTAAGTAGGCTACATATGTAGGTCGCCCTCTCATGAGCCCCGCCATGTTGATGTCACATGATAAGCTAAGATATGTAAATTAATTGGCGTATTGGCTTACTGCTCCCACTCAAACAGTAGTGAGCAAGACTTGTCTAGTTCCATATTCTAGCAATAGGTCCATTCGTGCTCTTTTTCGGAAAGATGTTGTTACCAAATTTTAAGTAGGCTAATTACCCATTGGAGCAATTTTGTGAACATTGTGGACTGGGGAAAAGTTTGGTTATTGCCACATAAATACCTTATTGTAAATAAAGTCAAAGAAGTCTCATTTAAATTAATTCATAGATGCTATCTAGTGAATAGTTACCTTAAAAAAGGTGACATTGACATAAAATGTGATTTCTCTAATGCACAAGATGAAACTGCACTTGTTTTGGGACTGTAACTATAGCAAAAAAAAATTGGAAGAGCTTTTGCAGGGGAAAATTAGCTTTTTCTCATTTTTCTTTATTTTGGAAATATGTTATATTTGGTTTCATTAATATGCAGTATTAATATAAAATTAATATAATTTTACTTTATAAATCTATTACTTCTCCTAGCAAAAGTTCATATTCATAAATGTACATGTTCTAATCATAAGCCATTAAGTTTTTCTCAACGATTTTCACCAATACCTTCAAACGCTTTCTGTTTCAGAGAAGACCAAAGCAAGGAAAACATTGTCTTGTTGTGCTCTCTTTAAAATCGCCCCCCTTTAAATTTTGTCACATTTTCTTGTCTTAACATGCTCTATTGATTGTATCTCCTTTATGTATTTGCTTTTCTTTTCTTGTATTATTATTGTATGTTTTGTCTTTTTTCTTCTTCTTTTCTCTCCACATGGTGTTTGTTCCGGTTCTTGTTTTACATGTTGATACTATTTGTTGTCTTGTATAACTATATCTAATAAAAAATATACAAAATAAACTATACTAAGCTACTTCTACTACTACTACTACTAGGTCTATACTAATAACAATAATAATACAAGAAAAGATAAGCAAATTATTTACCTTCACTATAGATTAAATAATAGGGTTTCACTGCTTGGAAACAGTTTAGATTATAAATCTAATTAGCACTGCAGAAATGCATCTCTGAATAAATGTATTAATAAATCTGATCATCCTTTCTCAAATGAAACAATTAGCCTAACCAAAAAAAAATATAGCCTATATGTATTAACTGGCTGTGATGTTTTTTCAGAACATCACATCAAGTGCTGTTGCAAGAATGGGGGGTCATTGCGTTTCTCTGTCATGTGATGCAGCATGTGTTTGACATGAGTTTCTAATATAGGCTAGAGTTTAGATTCGCCTGTCATCTCTCAGAATAATGATTGGACGTCTAGCATTTAACCTTATTTCAGCAAATAGGTCACTTCCTGTTACAGACGTTCTGCTGCACATAGCTGACTTATCAAAGGCATTGACTATGGTCCCTAAAACCTCATAAACTGTGTTTCTGTATGGGACACACACATAGAAAATAAATATAAATTGAATTATAATAAACGCTGAGATAAAATGTTGTAGTAATAAAAATATGTTTTGTGATAAAGCAAATATTAATTTGTGATATGCATAAATAATGTTTTTATTTTATTTTAGTGATATTCCTATAGGTCTCATTTACAAAATATCCTGTTATCTATTGCATTTTTTTTTTCATATAAAGGAAGGGAATTTTCTTTTTTTTTCCCACTCAAATTCTCATTCATAATACACAGAGAGAATTGGAAATGTAATGTCTGTCAGCAGTCCAGCCCATGTCTACTGGTCTCTTTTAAAGTTTGATTGCTCTAATTAAAACTGCATGATTTGTCACACAACAGATAATTTAATGGCAGATACAGTTTTATTTGAGTTTTATTGAATTAAACTTTGTGAAGCTTCAGCTATTCTTAGAAACCTCATTCGCTTATCTCTGTCCTCTGTTCTTAAATGGAAAACTAAAGAGAATGGCATAATTCCAAAAAAGAGAGAAATTAAGAACAGAAAAAGAGTGAACCCAAAATAACATAGTCATTAAATTAGATCACATCTGTAGCTCAAACAATAGGGCATTATGCTAGCAATTTATTATTTATAAATAATAAATTATTATTTATAAATAATTGTATTATTTAAACAAATAATCAATATATCATAAGTTGCCATGTCTAACCCAAAAATATAATATATTTAATAAATATAAATCATATTTCTAAAAAGAAATATGATATATATTATATATAATGATATGAGTTTGAGCAAGCATTATGTGGAATTGGAATACTGATAATAGAAAAAAAAGCTAAATTATGTAGCTTTCAGCAATATGCAAAAGATTAAAGCGTAGTGCCTCTTTCAGCACATTAAACCGCTCACTTACGACACCAGTAGTGTGCTTCAGATATATCCTTTGTGTGGAGTATAATATATGCTGAAAGCACTCAATCACTTGACCCTCTCCAAGCCATTTAGCTGCCTGTTATTTACTGCTCAAGGAAAGCAGTAAAGAACCCGACCAAAAAAAAAAAAAACAACCTTTCGAGCTTGTCTTCAACCCGGTTTGTAATGTACAACCACTGCAAAAGTATCTTCTAGTAATTTGTTATGCTGTATTTTACATGTTTTGACCAGTAAGCTCAATAAGCAAGACTTGTCTTTGAGAATAAATACCGTTATTATAGGCGAGTTTCCCTTTTAGTTTTCTGTGTTTTATTTTTTTACAGAATTCCACAAAATTTTTCCTAACAAGATTCAGAGGACAATCAAATCAGCTCACATGCATTCATATTATTGTAATTAATTTAGACAAACTGCTTTTAAAATACAATAATAATGTTTAAACCAATAAAATGTAATTTTAGGAATGTGATATGACATCTCCTTCAGCCGATAAAATGGTTACGTGCTCTCAAGGCACTAGAGAGAGTGTGCTCATTTTAGACTACAAAATACATATAAATTCATTTTTTTTATTGTACATCCAAATTTCGAAAGTTTTTTATTGACATTTTTTCATGCACATTCTATGAAAACAATGACCAAAAAATGTGTGCGTCATGCATAAATGACAAAGTCCTCATGGGATACATTTTCTGGAACTATTGTTTAGCACTGGCAGGCAGTATAAAAGCCTTTATGCCTGTGTTTTAGGTTGAGACTGAGAGGTTTTAGGTTGAGACACAGTTATAACTATTTCAGATGGTATTGGTGATTGTGAGAGCAGAGTGTCAGGAAATGAGATTGTAGTTATAAAAGAAGTTAAGGATAAGGGGGATAGAAGCAGTGAGGGCAGAGATGAAGAATATAAGTCATTCATTGGTTGTTGTGGAAGTCAGGCATTTGGGTACATTATCAAATGCCAGTTTGGAAGATGTGATCCAAACCACAACCTGAGGTATTAAAAGATGCCAATGTCTATTTGCAACACATACTGTAAGCAGGGATGCTCCAAAAATTATAAAGTTATTTATTTTTTCAAGCTATGAATTCACAATTAGTCCCATAGATGGTTATATATCCGTATTTTAACTTTTTGCCCTAAAGGGTTTGGCAATAAGAATTGTATGCAATACAGTTCCTTTGTTTGTAATAAGGCTGAATCATCCCTCTCAGGTCAGATATTAAATTTGATCCCCTCCCAATGATTGTAAAGCCGGCCTTGGGCTGCCATATCACAAGAAAAACTCTCCATGAACATCAGTCAACAGAGAAGCCTGAAATGCTTTCATGTCCTTTCCATATTTGATCTAGAGAGAGAAAAATGTTTCACACTTGAGAAAATAACATAATGTATTTTATATGGAGACAAAGTGCATGCACTGACATTTCATATGACAGCATGTGTCTTCTTATACTTCTAAGTTTAACTTCTGCAACAGATCTGCTCTCATAAAGAACATTTTGTTGTGATTTTAATGCTGGACGTTCTGACCCTCTTTGACGCTTTCAAGTCTACAAAAAAAGAAAATGAGTTAAGAGAAACTATATCCTGAAGCAGGATATCAGAATTTTTCCTGTTGTTCTACAACATAAATTACCCAGTTATTTACCTAATACAGTTGTAATCAAAATTAGTCAACCCCCATTGCAAATCAAATCAGGTTTATTGGCAAAATGTACTGACTTTCAGCTGTTTGCAATGAACAAATCAAACAAAAGTAATTGAAATAGCTCAACACAACAAATGTTTCAAATGGTTTCCCCAAATTCAACTGAAAAAGCAACTTTTAATGACTGCTGCAGTCTCAAAATTATTCAATCCCTTCATGGCAAGCATCTTTCGTACTTAGTAGAACACCCTTTTTGCTGTTATGACCTGCTGCAAACTTGATGTATTAGCTTATAGATCTAGCTTATCTAGCTTGTCTTTTCAGACACTAGCTTCTGACAGCGTTTCTGAGGAATCTTAGCCCATTCCTCATGAGCAATGGCCTCCAGTATAGCAATGTCCTTGGGTTTACGTGCTGCGCGCCTTCTTCAAATCCCATCAGAGATTTTCTATGGGATTCAAGTCAGGTGACTGTGATGGCCAGTTAGCCACTGTAGAATCTTCCAGAACTTCTTCTGCAACCAAGCCTTGGTGGAATTTGAAGTATGCTTGGACCATTGTCCTGTTGGAAGCTCCAATGATACCAAAGCTTCTGCTTCCTCACTGACAGAATTACTAGGATTTCCTAATACGTCAATTAATCCATCTTGCCTTCCACACGCTGCAGGTTTCCAGTGTCAGAGGATGCAAAGCAGCCCCAGAGCATCATCGAGTCACCACCATGCTGAACTGTAGTCAAGTATTGGTGGTGAAAAGCTGACTTTTCTTGTGCTTTTGGGTCAGTAGGGGTGTACATCTTGGAGTTCTGGCATGCGTTTAGTATGCGCCTTACTGTTCAAGCTGAAACATCAGTGCCTGTTGCCATTAAGTCTTGCTGCACTGCAGGTCTTTTGCAGTCACTCTAGGGTTTTTCTGAACCTGCCTTCTCAGAAATCTGGTTACAACCATTGATAGCATCCTTTTTCTGCCCTGCCCAGGTAGTGTAACCACTGTCCTTTTAACTTTGAACTTGCAAACTATCCTTCCAACGGTGTCTCTAGGAACTTTTTGTTCATTCGCTATCTTTTTAGATCCTGTTCCTTGTTTGTGAAGGAAACTCTTCTCTTAACTGTTTGGACCTCTCTTTTGACTTAGCCATATTTATAACATGCAGTCAAACGTGACACTCGACAAACCAGCCAGTTCAGATATTTCATGTGTTCTAGCACAAGCACACCTGGTGCAACTAATGAAGCCCTTGATTAGTTGCATCAGGTATGCTTGAGACAACTTTTTTTTGCAGATTTGTGCTGTTGTGAGGGATTCTTTTCAAGGGGTTAATTCATTTTGAGACTGCAGAAGTCATTAAAAGTTGCATTTTCAGTTGAATTTGCGGAAACCACTTGAAACATTTGTTGTGTTGAGCTATTTCAATTACTTTTGTTTGGTTTGTTAATTGCAAACAGCTGAAAGTCTGTAAATTTAGCCAATATACCTGATTTGCAATGGGGGTTGAATCATTTTGATTACAACTGTATTTATGAAGCACATCAATTGTTGCTTGACAAATCAACAAACGTCAAGCCAGCTGATGGTATAGCAAGTTGCTCCTTATCTAGCAGCATTGAATGCCACAACAGTTTCAAAGTTATACTTGAGGTGCAACTGTGTTAATTTATGTTATGAAAGAGAAACTACAAACCAAACTTTTATTGCAGATCACTAGATTTACCTGCAGGATGAAACTTTCCTGTGGTTAATCAGTCAGATGCTCTTGTCACAGGTTATAGAAATTGTCTTTGTCAGTTTGGCTCTTTATGTATAATTTAAAGTTGATCTCACGGGTAGCTGTCAGTAGGTGCATCCACATCTCCTTCACTGACCTTACAAACTCATGCACATGCTTATTCAGCACTTCATAAAGTCGGGCTTTACTCAGCACCATACAAACTAAGCACATAATTTAGTCAGCACCTTTCAGACTCATGCACATACTCTTTTAATTAAAAATTGAAGTTCAGTTTCCATATTGCACTGTATACAAATGCACATTGATTCCCTGCAGTATATGCACCAGTCCCGCCTGCTCCTCTGTGGTGGTCCTCAGCAATACCTTGGTGGTCATCAGCCCGCCAGCTTTGCTGTGGTGGTGGTGGTCTTCTGCTCCACTGAGGGGATCTTCAGTCCAGTCTACGCTGCTGTGGTGGTCTTCTGCTCCACTGAGGGGATCTTCAGTCCAGTCTACGCTGCTGTGGTGGTCTTCTGCTCCACTGAGGGGATCTTCAGTCCAGTCTACGCTGCTGTGGTGGTCTTCTGCTCCACTGAGGGGATCTTCAGTCCCATCTATGCTGCTGTGGTGGTCATCTGCTACACCATGGGGATCTACAGCTGCCAGGCTAGTGGCCATCTGGTGGTCTTCAGCTCTGTCAGTTCCACCCTGGTCACCCTGCTGCTCTGCCTTGGCCACTTGCCCAGTCTGCGCCACTCTGGCTTCCCGATCCGCCTCAGTCTCCAGCCATACCTCCACTACATGGACCTGGCCCTCTGTCCTGCCCCTTCTCCACCTCCCTTCTGGATTTCTGGGACTCTTTGAGGAGCGTCTGGAATACACTCCTTAAGAAGGGGGCTATGTCACGATCACTAGCTGAAGAGCCCAGGATATCCACCAAAGAGCACTCCTCCCCAGACCATTGTCATCCCACCATGAACTGCATTTCCTAGAATCCTTTGCCCGGACTCATTATCCCTGATTAGTTTCAGCTGTTTCTCATTCACCCTTGTAAAACTCTGTCTATATTAACCTGGTTAACTCAGTCACTCATTGCGAAGTCTTGTATGTATTACACTGCATTTCTTAATGCTCTTCTGGTTTCCTGTCCCATGGTTTTGGCCCTTTGCCTGTTTTTTGGATTGCCTTGTTTGACTCTTTTGGGATTACCCTGTTTGACTGGGTTTCCTGCCTGGTGTTTGTTTTGGATTGTTTGCATGCGTTTATGACCTCTTGCCTGTTTAATGGATTATGTTTTTGGATTATACTTTATTAAATGCTGGATTTGGATCCTCAAACATTGTGTCTCAGAGCAGTTACGTAACAAAGGCTTTGATAAGAACTATTTACTCCAAATGGCCAATTAACAATTCCTTTACTACAAGATAATTTAACAATAGTAATTATGTTAATTACAGTGACAATGAATGAAGAACTCACTATTTGTATATAGTCTAGGCCTATTATTTGAAATGGAGAGAATACAATATATTAACTATAGTTTGTTAATGGTTTGTAAGTACTAGTATATTAACAATTTAGAGACTACAATTTATTAACTATGATTTAACTATAAACTAATACTTTGCAAATGATTTGTGAGTACTTTATTACTGTATACTTATTATAAAGTGTTACCTTGATTTCATTGTGAGCAAAAAAATGGTCCATTGTCAATGTAGCAATGTTTGAAGCACACACAGAAGACGCACTCAAACGAAGCAGCTTTTCCTGTTAGAAAACGAGGTGAATATACATGATCAGCCTGTTGTGAAATCTGCACAATGAAATTGTTCGTCCTCACTCGTTGATTCCTATTGAAATTACAAGATTTTGCCCGTGAAAATTCGCTTAACAACGGTAAATGTGATTGTACCTTTAGGCCACAAAGAGCCCTTTCACATGGCAAAATCAATGTTTTAATAAATAAACTAAATCACAAATAAATTGATTTTTAGCTCAATGGAAAATGTACATTTTGTAGTCAAGATAGGAGATCTTTTTCTCAATTGAGGTGGTTTTGTTCCAGTCTGTCATCGCTCTTCATTCGGGTTTGGAGAGCACGCAATGGTTGTCTAGTCAGAATGAGATAGATGTGCTCATAGGAATGTGACGTTTGGATGCATACAAAAGCCTAGAAAATATTATCTTGGCGCATGTCTTGACCTGAACATTACATCATCACTTAAAGATCATGTGTAATACTATACAAACGATTCCTCACGGTCTACTCATACACTATTAGTGTGAAAAATTATTGCAGAGTTTAGTAGGTCATCGAGAGAAGAATGGAAGACATAGTCATTTAACAGTCCAAAATATGATTAAAAGAAAATAGTTTGAACTTGTTCCTAAACTTTGAGTTCACTTCAGTGAAATCATCCAGCAACTCACTTTCAATTTGGAATAGGCCGAGGGGCTGGCGCAAACAATCAGATGGAAAACAACAAGCATGCAGCAGGAGGCCACATATTACACTGGGCAGCGAGCCATGGAGCAAATTATATTTTTTATAGTGTCATATTATCCATTCATATATTATAGTGTCATCTGATCATAAAAGAAATTGCAAGCAAAATTTAAAAAAGTCAATAAAGTGTGCATATTTCTGGAGACACGTGCACAGTAATGATGAATTACAAGCAACACTGAGCAAAAATAGAACAGCATGTCCTCCATTTAGAGCAATTTATTTAAAAATGTGTTTTTTCATTGCTAAAATATTCAAGCACTATTACTTCTCAGAAGACTTGATGTTAGAAAGCACTTTGTGTTTGCATATACGAGAGTCACTCGTTTCGCTTTTCATGTGCATAAAGACAGTGCTGTATATAAAAACTGTGCATTAATACCATTATCACTGCTGAATTATGATTTAAATAGTCAATGCAGATATCTTTCCATATGATATAAAAATAAGAAATGAGAATGCTATCTCCCAGACACCAATAAAAGTAAATGGAAACATTTGTTTACATCTACAATCAATAGAAACTAGTTTCCCATCAAATTCCTCAAGACAAAATCATCTGTATAGATATTAAATGTATAGTTCTAACACTTTCTCATTGGAAAAGTTTTGGTGATATGTAACGGATGTCATTTGTTCTCTTGCAACAACTCCAATAAAGAGTTCAGAAAAAATGATTGATAACGTTAAAAGTGTTGTGGAACAAGGCTAAGTTTGGTATTTGGTTGGCATATATTTGTTCAGTTTTTCCATCTCTACATCATTTTAACTAAGCTGGACATGTACATCAATAATTGGTAATTAGCGGTTAAAGGCATGCTGTGCAGTGCAGTGACCTGTTAAAAATGAGTTAAATGGGAAAAACACATCAATTGAGCGATGTTCAGCATGATGCTTCATTAATGTGATGTGCATTTATAGAACCAATTCATTTAAAACATCTGTAAACCTAAGTTCTACGACTCATCTGAAAGATATTGAAATGGTTGGAGTAAGTTGGCTTCTCCCAATATTCCTGTTTAATTCAATAAATTATTTGCACAAGTAAAGGCTTTGTCACTCATTTGAGTCAATATGTGTACCTTGTGTTTATCAAAAATTAATTTAGTGAGATTACACTGCAGTGAGTTTCAGTCGGGTCATATTAAATATATATATTTGTGCAATTTAATAACACTTCATAATAAAAAGGCAAAAAGGCCGAACACTGTATTAAAGGGGTGGTACAATGCTTCACAAGATGTCAAATAAGTCTTTGATGTCCCCAGAGTGTGTATGTGAAGTTTTAGCTCAAAATACCCCACAGATATTTTTACATAGCATGTTAAAATTTAAACTTTTTGAGGGTGAGCAAAAACGCACTGTTTTCTGTCTGTCCCTTTAAATGCAAATGAGCTGCTGCTCCCGGCACAGAGGGCGGAGCTTCAAGAGCTTGTGTCCTTTTACCTCACACCGACATGCACTGAAAATTTCAAAAACTTTTAGCCTTTTATGTTAAAACCGGAGTCAGATAATGATGGAGAGACTCAAGAAGAAGTGACAACATGTAGAAGCAACAGGACATTTCTGAATGGTTAGTTGATGAATTTATGTAGCTTATGTGTAGTTATCTTCTAGTCATTGATTAGCATATTCTGTCTTGAAATCTATAAATCGTGTTCCAGGGGCGGGGTTTATGTAAATTCTAGGATTGGTGATGTCACTAACCCGGGAGGAATGTTGTGTAGTCCCCCTACCAGGCGTTTGTTGTAGTCCTTAAAAAACTATTTCTTTAAAAGCAAATATCTCCCTTTCCTTTGAACTTTGAGCATTGTCACTTTGCAGACATTGTTAATGCTCAAACAGCAACATCACACTAACTAAAGTTGGAAAAGGGAAATCATAATCAACCTCCCCTTTAAAAGTTTCCTAAAGAGCACAAGGTGTAAGTGAAGTATACAGTATGTATCCATGTATAGCTGTTTCTAATTTTCTCATAAATTGAAAACCCTGGCAAATTAGCCTTCCGAGTTGGCCTAAAACTTACATCATGACTGAACAGCTCTTTTTTTTTCACTGGGTCTGTGCAAATTAAATTCATATGTGAGCCGTTTCAATAATACCAATCAGCAGAACATTGGCTTCCTCTTTGACAGTTTCACATATTATCAAGCATCATTAACACGGTTAATTGATTCAGTGTGCCTTGAAGAGAATTAAACCTGAAATCTATCTAACAAACCCTGGAATCATCTCTGCAAAAACTTATGGAAATAATTATTTGTAATATAGTAATTACTTTTTTGTTGTGTTTTTTTTACTCGGACTGAAGGTGTCTGAAGTTAATTTAGTTATCAGTTGTGTATGCCTTATTTCATGGCTTTAGGCTTGAGGGTACAGTATTCCAGAACTACTATAACAGAGGGTTCAGGTAAAGTTGATCTGAAAGGTGGCGGAAGCGTAGTTATATCCGAGATGGTTGAAAAAGTGTTTCCAGCTTTGATTCATGGCCGGGTGACACATAAACTAGACTCAAGAGCAGGGGTTCTCAAATTTGGCCCTCGAGATCCACTTTCCTGCAGAGTTTAGCTCCAACCCTAATCAAACACACCTGCACAAGCTAATCACGGTCTTCAGGATTAATAAGCAGGTGAGTTTGATCCAGGTTGGAGCTAAACTCGAGGAGCTCGAGGGCCAGATTTGAGAACCCCTGCTCTAGAGAGTTACTGGCTACATCCGAAAACTTAGGCAGCTGACTTGTTGCCTCATCGCACACACATGAAGACACCTCACAAAACTGATTTCGGACTGACGATGATTGAGCGAGCGAGATTTGGCGATAAATAAGCAAATATTTAATTACTAGTAATTTCTTGCTTGAAATGACATCAAAAGTGGAAAATGTTGGTCAAAAACATACCATTTACACTCAAACTGACCCCCAACCATAACTTGACGCCATCTTTATTTTTTAAGCTTAACTGTCACAGAATGGAAAGCACAGGATTGTGGGATATCAAAGGAAGTGAAGGATACATCTACTGTCTTCGAAAATCAATCAGATGAAGGTATCTCAGGAGATGGGAAGTGAAGTTAAAGGTTGTATCAGCGATGAGAGATTGTGTTTGAAGCGAGATCCCAAACAAACCAAGTTAGCTCGCCCCTCCCTTCCGTTTCGTGCATCATGAAAAAAAAAAGATCATGCACGCGCATTTCTTAGCTAGAGCTACCCAAGTTTAGTCGAGCTTCGCTCATATTATTTCAAGAAGGACTTTCACACACAGTTCACATCCAAACACGTCAGCACTAGCAGCTGCCTCCAGAAATAACAGTGCAACCTCGGCGTCCTATTTTTAAAAAAAAAAGTTTTGGTTTTTTTTTTTTTCTTTAATTTCTTTCCACCGTTCAAAAGCCTTCCCGATAACGATACGTATCTTGGAATAAACACGATGGTATTCCCTCGCCCTAATCCTCCTCCTCCCCCTCTTGGGGATTGACTCAACCATGTTCAATTTCTCTTGTTGATAGATGCTGGCTGCTTCTTCAGCTCCGACTTCGCGTGCAGCCATGCACGAGAGCAAAACCTCACAGCACCCAGCCCCTGTCGGTGATTGGTTGGAACACTGTTTATTTTGGTTTTGAGTGGTTGGTGAAACCAATTGTTTTTGTGTGCAAATCTCAGAGGCTGCCTACAGAGACGCGTTTTTGACAGCTTGCTTATGGGGCGGGCAGCCTGCGGATCGTTACGAAAGATTAGATGAATGTGATAATTTATGTTTGGGGCCTGAAATCGCTGATACAACCTTTAACTTTGGATTCAGACATGCTTTGATGCCTTCCTACCTTGCATTGCGTCCTCCGAAGGCAGCAGTTTTTGGACGCAGCCACTGTGATCCAGACTGAAACCCAGACTGCATCTGCAATAGAACCTGTTACGGGTGAGATGCACCTGCTATAAATGAGAAATAAACATTTTCGGTTTACTTTTTCTGTATATCATTATCTTTGGAAATTTGGAACTGCTCATGCAGTGAAATTACATAAAATGGGAGCAACAAAAACATCCATTTCCTGTCTACGTTTCAGTTTTTATTAGACCAGTGCCAAGAAAACGCGTATAGGCCCTACTAACATTCCTTAATTGGCTTAAGCACTAACAATTCTGAGGGCCTAAAGTTTCAGTTAATTTATAATTAGCTAAATATATATTTTAATATTGTTTTTGTAAATGTAATTTTGAAACCATTAACCGTGAAGGAACAATTTCCCCCTGCCTCAAATTTGAACGCATTTCTATTGCAATGCTTGTTGTGCTCCACAAAGCTGACAGTTAGTGCTGTAAAAATGTATGAAATAATGAGGAATAATATTAAAAAGTCTAATAACACTCACTGTGAGGGATATTATCACAAGTAATCTGAGTATTTTAAAATGTCCCTGACTAAGATTTATTTTCACTGCACATTATCGTGTATTTTCATTGGCAAAGTAAAAACTGGGGCAGTCGCAGAGAGAAGATAGAGTGAATCATGCTTATCAACGTTGTGGACCTAAAGCTAATAACTCTGACGTACTCTAAGCTTGGCAATATTGTGCTGCTGCTAGTTTAGAGGATTTTTACAGGCTTCGTGGGACTGCTCATGGAAGAGAAACATGTGTGTCTTGATAATTAGGGAGTACACTATTCCAACGGCCTGGAAAGAATACTCAATGGGTGTTAATGCTATAAGTCAGTTATTTGTGAGTCTCTGGTGAATCGTATACATTAAACAGGCTTTGTCTGGTATGTGCAGATGACTTTGAGTGTAGTATGACTTTCTCTTTTGACATGCACCTTGCACAAGATCCTGGCATTCATGCTGCAAGTGATCTCGTGCACAACTTGGATGAGATGTCATAACTCTCCTGTGAGCAGGGCTTTTAACTTGTTTAGCTTTAGCCTGTCAACCCATATATTTTTGGAATAACCGTGACAATAACCATATTTAGTGCATGATATAAATCAGACTCTCCGTGAATCCCTGTCTGTCTCCCCCTGTATATCTTTATTGGTTCAGACTGAAACACTAAAAGCAAACAGGCACAAATATTCAATTATCAGATGTTATCCATAAGACTTTTCTTAATATGAGAATTTGTAGATTTCCCCAAAAGCTGTAAACAGAAAAAAACTTGGCTCTGTGGTGCCATCAAAACATTGCTTTGTTTGTTAACGCATTCTGACCAGCCTTACACATCAACAAAAGCATAAACAATTTGAGGTAACATTTTATTTTACAGTGTCCCTGTTACACATTTTACATGTAGTTACTATAGTAATAAAAATAAATTATGCATAGTTGCATACAACTAATCTTAACCCTAATTATATAGTTAATTACAATTAGTTAGTACTTAATTGTATATTACACTGTAACAAGGACACCTTAAAATAAAGTGTAACCCAATATGTACATTTTGGGCAACACACACCGACTGGAAAAACATGCATCTACATTTTTTGCACACCTCCAAAACCGTACCTATACATGCAATTTCCACCTGAAATGAACACTTGTGGCATTAAAATAGAACTTTCATTCCTTTTCTCACAAATATGATTAAAGGAGCAGATTATCCATTAATAAATACTTATTTTTGTATAGGTCATTGCACAATACTATGCTATGACCTCAAAACACTTTATGCATGATTTGTAACATACATTTTGATGTTTACATAACTTTACCATAACCATTGGCCTATATGGCTTGTCTGACAGTAAATTTGTGAACAGCTCAAAGACTTGTACATGGTTGCTTTAGTAAATAGGTTTTTTATCTCACATTTGCTTTTGTTGACACTGTAGGTTAGGTTTAGTGTTGGGGGTACAGTACATTAACACGACAGAGCATTAACCACTTACAATTTCAATTTCAATTTCCGTACTGCCGTGATACATATCTACAACACAAAAATAATACAGTTGCCAGATTCACGTTTATCTTTGTCACTGGACATGTCACTTTGAAAGAACGGCGAAACGTGCAAGAACCAATGTAAATAAGCATGGATTGAATTAGGGGCGAGGCTATCTATCAGTATATCTAACCAATGTGACCAATTGCAGCAAACCTGTTCGATTTTTTATTATTTTTTGCAATTCTGTTTGGTAATGCAGAAATTTCATAATTCATCTTTAAAGTAATAATTCAACCTAAAATGAAGATTCTATCAATGTAACCCTAATGTCATTTTAAATTAGTTGGCTGTTATTTCTATATTTTAAAGCCTTTTTAATCGCATCTTCCCTACAATAACAGTTAGTGACAACATGCTGACAAGCAAAAAACACTAAAGCAACATAAAAGTTCATACAATTTGTGCACTATATTATACGTCTACAAAGCCAAATAATATCTTTGTGTATAAAGGTTATAAAAGGGGTCTGCATCAGAAAAAGACTGAAAACTTTGAGGTCATATAAGGTAGCCTAAATAAAAAAAGCTACACTGCAAGATGTTTCACAGCCATAAATCCTACCTCTTTATACAAGTCATTCATCATTTTTTTCCCCCTTGGTGCTTTAAAGTAATCACACAACAGTGGCTTTTCTTAGTTTCAAGTTTACGCAAAGAACTCAATCAGGCATTCTGGAAAGAGAGATTTTGAGGCACCATGGAACTCAGCACAGCTGGAATGTCCTTGCAGATGACATAAATAACAGGAACTAGAGAGACCCCAGCCAGCATCTGGGAAAGAGAGGCAGGGGAAAAAAGGTCTTCCGTCACACCATGCTTCATTACTTGGCCCTGTCAAAACATACGATGTGCTGTCAGAACGTTCAACTCGTGACCCTTTTCACCCTCTACGGCCCTGATGAGAGAAGACAGTTCCTCGGATTTCTCTTGGACTGGGCGAGCTCCAAGTAGCACCTGAGCAAACATAAAACTTTATGGGGGGTTTTTTCTCCACTTTTACGGATTTAATGCAGAAGTCTATCTTAGCTGAACAACAATAAGGAAGTGCAATCACCTGACAATTATTGTAACAAAATGCAACACAAGAGGATAAGTACAATGCATAAAATCTGCATTTTGTTAAAGGACAAGTTCGGTATTTTACACTTAAAGCCCTGTTTTCAGATCTTTTCTGATGAAATACAACGGTTAAGATTGAAATTTGGACATATGCTGCTGTCCCGAGAATTTTCGGTTTCTGTGGTAGCACCCCCTCACCTCCACAATGGCTGTATAGGTGCACTGGAACAATCCTTCCTAAAACGGATTAAACTTTCGTTTACAAAGACGTGAAACTCACCGAGTGGTCAGGGGTGTTCACTGATATGCACACACAAAAAATCGCTGCAAAAGATGCTTTCCAACAGGTTTTATCGTAGTTTTTGTAATACCGTACCTCACAGCATCCAATTCAAGTCAATGGAGTTGGACAAAAACTACGATAAAACCTGTTGGAAAGCATCTTTTGCAGCGATTTTTGTGTGAGCATATCAGTGAATAATAATAATAGTAAATTTTATTTGACTTGTGTTTAACAATTGTTAGTAGGGGTGTAATGATACCATAAAGTCACGATTCGATATATATCACGAAACTGAACTCACGATACGATATTATTGCGATACTCCAAGGCATATGGTAAAAGGTTAACAACAAATTTACTGTTGACTAAAATGCAAAATTTGGTTTCACATTGGGGGTGTAAATGAATAGGCTTGGACTTGATGTTGGTAACCCAATGCACAGGACAATGGTGACACCAGAATAAAAATATTCATGATTTTGAAGCTTAAAATACAGAATTATTTTAGACGAATATGCTTGCATTCTGTCACTGACTAGATATATTTAAAATAATGTTGGCCACTTTTTACTGGTAACATAAATTTGGGACTGTCAGGACCCACAAATATTCTCCCATTGCATTAGTATACATTATATTCAACATTAATAGTAGTTATACTGACACTACTGTAATTCTCATACATTAATTTTCATTTTTGGGTGAACTATACACTATACAGATATGTGACCCTGGACGACAAAACCAGTCATGGGTCAATTTTTTGCAATTGAGATTTATACATCACATGAAAGCTAAATAAATAAGTTTTCCATTAATGTATGGTTTGTTATGATCAGACAATATTTGGCCGAGATACAACTATTTGAAAATCTGGAATCTTGAGGGTGCAAAAAAATAAATAAAACTTTTTTTTTTAACACAGATCATAAACATCACTGTCAAGAATATTTTAAATAACCTGATCTTCATTCACCGCTAGCTTCTACAGTATCTGTCAATCTACGTTATTTTACAGACATGCGGGTCTCTTCAGCATTCGTCAGCTCTGATTAGCCCAGAAACTTCGGGGGGCGAGTACCAGACCAGCCAGGCGGAACCACTAATTGGAAACCTCGGTCCACTAATTCCAAAGGCATGATCTCCCCCTAAGCAACCCTGATAAACATGAGCTTACGTGCAAAATCAATACCGGTTGCTTAGAGATTCATTGGCTGGCCGAGGGCCTTGATCGTTGTATCTACCCGATGCCACTTTTCCTTTTCATTAGCCTGCATTAGCCTCCTGCCTGGAGGCTTGATCTGACACGCAAGAGGAGGATAACAAAAGGAAAATGGCGAAAAAACAATTATCCAATTAAAAGGCTTTTGCCCTAAATGATTGGCTGTGAACTGATGAACTTGATGGGTCATTGCATTATTGGAGCAGGCTCTATACTAAGGAAACGTTCACGTAAGCGGTAAAAGGAAACATTTTGGGGTTAATTTGGCATTTGGATGGTCACTTGATGCAAACATTGAATCTCTGAAAAACCGAAAACCAACAGTTGTTATAACCGTGCCAAACAGATGCTATTACGTTATTTTTTTGCACCCATTGCTGCCACTTAAAGAGCTAAAAGGGTTTATGGGTTTCCAAGGTACATGGATAAAACAGACAAAAAGAAAATTTGATTAATAAAAGGTCAACAAAAAAGTAATTTTCTCAGAACAGCAGAAATAAACTAAGTGCTCTCGACTGAGTTGCTATCAGGCTTGGTTATATATTCTGCCAATGAACTCCAATGAATCTATACTCTGTTCAGTTTGACATGGGATTAGGGTTACAAATACTACTCCACTCCACCCTATCATTCCTCTGACATTTCCAAAGCCTTCCATCCTTCATCTTAATGATTGGATGAGCAATCCAACAAGGAATTGAGTA
This sequence comes from Phoxinus phoxinus, assembly GCF_949152265.1. Classification (NCBI taxonomy): domain Eukaryota; kingdom Metazoa; phylum Chordata; class Actinopteri; order Cypriniformes; family Leuciscidae; genus Phoxinus; species Phoxinus phoxinus. The sequence goes on from NC_136888.1 coordinate 25,318,238, forward strand.
TTTTACACAATATCCGTGTATGCAGAGGTACAGATGTACAAAGTAATTACACATAAAAAAAAATAAAAATTGCAACAAAAGCCTGGAGAGAAATGTGAACGGTGCCGATATTATTGCATAATACATTGTAGAATCAGCTACACCCATCCTAAAGCTTTAAGAAGAAAATTATGCCATAGAGCTATTGACAACATCTCCTTCTGCCAACGCTGTGACAGTAAGTCCAAAGAATATTTTATGAAGAATTGATGTTGTTCAGGAGCACAGTAAAGGATTTCCTGATTGAAGTTAACAATGACAGGTTAACATGAAAAATTAACAAGCTCAACCTCAGCAAAGGATCCAGCCAGTTCGCAGTCAGTAGATGGTTGTGTCAATTAAAACCTTCCATTTTTAGACTTGCCAATGCACTTTCAGAGAGAAAGGTACAACAGCTGGCCCTGGGACCCTTTAAAAGGGTTCTAATACGTACCATTTAGGTACTAATACACTTTTGGCACCAATTGGCACCTTTGAGGTACTAATATGCTCTCTTTAGGTACAAAGGTGTACCTTTTGAAAGAGTACTGCCCCCAGTAACAGCTTTTGTACCTTTTTTTCTGAGAGTGTGTTCTCTTTATGAGGTCAACTCAATGTGAACTCCATCTTCTAAAATGATAGTATGTGAAAGAATAAAGGGTGACGCATTGCTCAGCACGCTCATAGGTTTCCTTTGAGCCAAACCAAAGGCCCTGAGCTGTCTTTGTAGAAAAGACTTAAAAAGCATCATACTCGTTAGCTACTTGATAAATAATGAAAACACCATACTACAGAGGGAGAGAGAAGTGGCAGAGCATTTGGATTCAAGCTCGCTCCATGCCCTGGCAAGGTCTCTAGAGCATGATTGATGATTCAATACATTAGTGATGTTCTAATGATATGGGTGTGTGTGTGTGTACAAAAGTACAAGCTGGTCGTTATTTAACAATTAATGCAAGATCTATTGATGAGGCTGGCTCCATGCTGGGCTGCCGCTGATGTAAGCTGGAAAGTTCACCTTATTGGTGATTTTCAAAAGGTAATGACGCACACAGTTAATCATTTATGGGCCGCTTGACTGCCAAATGCTTTACCAATGGTATGACTCACGTGGGAGGACAACCTTAATAAGTCAGAAAGAGTTTATGAGTAACCATGTGATCAGAAAGTTTGATCTTTTTTTTTTTTTTACTCACCCTCATGTTGTTCCAAATAGTTTCTTCTGTGGAACACGAAGGTCAAAGGTGAATTGAAAAATATACTGACAGCTCCATATAATAAAAGTGAAAAGGAACTAGAGCTGTCAAGCTCTAAAAGAGCACAATAAAATACCATAAAGTGGTCCATATGCTTCCAACTCTTCTGAAGCCACATGATAGCTTTATATAAAGGAAAATAAAATTTAAACTCTTCACCTGGACATCATAACAGTAGTTTGGTTAAGTTTTTTTTCTTTTCTTCAGTGGTGTGTTTTGAACCTTATTGATTTTTACTGGACGGACAAAAACAAGGTAATTATTTACAAATGAAGACAATGTTCATTTTTGGGTGAACTGTCCCATTAGGTGCCCTTCACATCAAATGTTTTTTTATGTTTAAAAAAGCACAAAGAAATGCATTGCAATGAAAGAAAAAAATAAATGTCTAAGGATGTGGTTTTTTTTCTTTTAACTTAGCGTTTGACTGAGCACGTTTACAAATAAAAACGAGGGAAAAGCGGCAGCGTAAAATACAAAAACACATTCTGTGATAACGACCCCCGAAATAACTTTGAAGTGGTATACTGTGAGTGAACATCTTGACGCTGCTGAGGGCACCGATTAGATGAATACGTACGTAAATTTGTGCTGTGCGCTTTCCTCACAATAACAAAAACAGCAGTGAAGAAAGCATGTTTGCATGAGATCTGCAATTCGGCCCTCCATTCAAGTAAAGTCACATTTATGTATTTAGCACTTTATAAACCAAACAGCTTTACAGTATTAAACATGAAAAAACAGTGTCCGTGTTGCTTTCAATTAGGATTGCACTTCAATTTCTACTATTAAGCAGCTCTTCAGTGTTAATGTTTTCACTCACGGACATCTGCCCTCGACGGACTTAAATGAGTAGTTCACTTTAAAATGAAAATTACACAATGATTTACTCACCCTCAAGCCATCCTAGGTGTATATGACTTTCTTCTTTCAGACGAATACAGTTGGAGTTATATTTATAAACACCCTGACGCTTCCGAGATTTATAAATGGCAGTGACTTGCAACCATCAGTTTGAAGCTCAAAAAAATGCATCCATTACAAAAGAACTCCACACGGATCCGGGGGGTTATTAAAACAATTAAAAAAGCAGTGCAGTAAAATACAAAAATGTGTTGTGTGTAAACAGCCCCTTAGTTCTACACCATTATGGGGTCATTCACAAAGAATGTGTTTGTGGCGTGGTTCAGCGAGGTCTGTAGCGGGAGAGAGAGAAAGGAGACGAGCGGTACGCAAGTAGGTCAAGTGCAAATGACGAACACCTGTGTCTTGTTGCAGTAATTGGCGTGGAGAGAGTCTTCTGTCTTCCAACCCTTGAACCTCATCTCACTGGTGCCAAATTTTGGGAAGGAAGAAGAATGCCGCCGCCGTCATGCAGTCTCCGTCAGGATCACCATTTGCGGACGTCATCCAAACGCTCACGAGTCTGCATCAAGAACAACATGAAGCACTGCTGGACATGAGGGATGACCAGGAGTGTCGGTTCCAAGCCCTCGTCCAAGCCCAGCAAGAAGACCGCGAGCTGATCCGGCACTGGATAGACCGGGAGGTTTGGGCCACGGAAACTCCATCTGCCCCAGCCCCGCCCAATCACATGCCTCTAAACAAAATGGGGCCACAGGATGATCCAGAGGCTTTTGTGGGCCTCTTCGAGAGGTCCGCTGAGGCCTGTGGATGGGGACCCGCAGACTGGCCAGTGCGACTCATACCTCTGCTCTCTGGAGAGGCGCAGGTGGCCGCACAACAACTGCCAGCCCAGAAACTCCTGGTGCATGAAGACCTGAAATGTGTCATCCTGTAGCGGTTCGTGATGGCATAATTTTCATCCTGCATCCTTTGTGATGCCGCAACAGCTCCGGGACTCCTGCTGCAGATGGCTGATGGCCAAGGGAAGCAACGTCGAGGGGATCATCGATAAGGTGGTGCTGGAGCAGTTCGTGGCACGGCTTCCAAGAAAGACCGCGCAGTGGGTCCAGTGCCACCACCCGACGCCGCTGAACCAGGTCATCCAACTGGCGGAGGTTTAGATGATGGCGTGCCTTGGGGTCGGCGAACCCCTGCCAGCAGCTTCTCTCTCTCTCTCTCTCTTCCCCTGTGTTTACCCCACTCCCTCTAAACCTGTCCCGCTCCCTAGGTCCCGAGGGGCACCTCGATGGAGGAGTGGGACAACGGCGGAGCCGACAGCTGGTCCCAGAGCGCCGCCCAGGGGCGTGAGGCTGACACCAGCAGCACTGCCACCACTCCCGTTCCTCCGCTCTCACCACACCAATTCCTTGACCCGCTTCCTGCCACTAGGGCGGCGGGAAGGCCTGAGCTGGTCTGTTGGTGTTGCGGGGACCCAGGTTAGGGACTCTCAGCAGGCCGCCCCCGATCAAGCTGGCCTGTACCAGATACCTGTGAGTATTAAGGGAGGTACGTATCAGCATTGGGTGGATTCAGGATGTAACCAAACCTCCATTCATCAAAGCCTGATTCAACCAGAGGCATTGGATAATAGCCGCATGGTTAAAGTACGGTGCATGCACGGGGAGGTGGTGAACTACCCATTAATGTCGGTGGCTATTAAATTTCGGGGACAAAGTGCCATTCTCAGAGGCAGTGCCATTATGCAATATTCCGCAAAAAGCGTATCGGATGTACTGTTTCAGTTAATCTCCCGAGTGGGAATCCCGAAAGAGATTCTCACCGATCAAAGCACTATTTGCAAACTATTGGGCATTAAATCGATTCGCACCAGCGTTTATCACCCAAAAACGGACGGCCTGGTGGAATGATTTAATCACACATTAAAAACCATGATTCGGAAGTTCGTTCAGGAAGATGCCAAAAATTGGGACAAGTGGCTGGAACCCCTCTTGTTTGCGGTGTGCGAGGTCCCCCAAGTCTCCACGGGATTTTCCCCCTTTGAGCTTCTCTATGGGCATCAACCCCGCGGGGTGTTAGATGTCCTTAGAGAGACTTGGGAGGAGGGACCTTCGAACAGTAAGAACGAAATACAATATGTACTGGATCTGAGAACAAAACTCCACACTTTGGGGCGGCTCTCTATGGAGAATTTGTTACAAGCGCAGGACAAACAAAGCCGGCTATACAACAGGGGAACCAGACTACGTGAATTTGCACCTGGAGATAAAGTGCTTGTGTTGCTCCCAACTTCTAGCTCTAAATTACTCGCGAAGTGGAAAGGACCCTTTGAGGTCACACGGCGAGTCGAGATCTCAATTATGAGGTGATACGAACAGACAGGAACAGAGCACATAAGATTTACCATATCAATCTCCTTAAAAGGTGGATGGAGGCGGAGTCAGTGATGCTGGCGACGGTGGTGAGTGGAGAGGAAGATCTCGAGCCAGACGCGAACACAAAAAGTCGATCTCTCGCGCTGGCCCCAGGAGGAGATCACCTCTCACCCTCCAAGCTCACTGATTTGGCCAATTTACAAGCAGAATTTGCAGATGTGTTCTCGTCCCTGTCTGGTCGAACGGACCTTATCCAGCACCACATTGAGACTGAGCCGGGTGTGGTAGTGCGCAGCCGGCCAGATCACTATCCTGAACACAAAAAAAGGTATAGGTCAGAGGAGCGAATTAGAGGCAATGCTAGACATGGGAGTAGAAGATCCAGCAGTGATTGGGCGAGCCCGATAGTTTTAGTGCCTAAAAGGGACGGCTCGGTTCGGTTCTGTGTGGATAATCGCAAGGTGAATGCGGTGTCGAAATTCGATGCGTATCCAATGCCGCAGGTTGACGAATTGCTTGATCGGCGGGGTACTGCTCGATTTTATTCGACACTGGATTATCTCCTATATCCAAATAAAAGTCCCAGTCACGCTGACCGTCTTCTTCCTTCCAACCCTTGAACCTCATCACAGTGTTTTTATTTAAAAACACAACACATGACAGTGTAATGACCAAAAACACAAGGGGCCCTATCTTGCACCCAGCGCAATTGACTTTGAACACCGACGCATGTATCATTACTATTTTGCACCCGCGCACAGCGGACTTTTCCCTCCACAGACGCACGTCGGTAAATTAGGAAATTAATTTGCGCTCGCGGGGGCGGTTCAGCGCAAAGAGGAGGCGTGTTCCGGCGCAAAACTTCAATGGTGCTATTTTCCAGTTTTTGAAAGCAATTGCGCCATTGACCAGAAAAAAAACAGTCTAAAGACAGTGGCGCGTTGCGCGTTAGTGATGTGGTATTTTAAGGGCGCGTGCTTGGCCATAATGTTAACCCGCATCCACTTTGATTCTCTAATATAAACAGATGCAGCAGTTTTCATTTTTGCAAATCATACATTATTACAAGGAAAAATATTAACACACGAGGGAAATCATTGTTGTGTCCGTGAAGATGAGAAAAAGATCTATCTAGATAAAAAAATAAAAAAATCTAGATTAGGCTACACATTTAGCCTACTACCCAAATTATACGCCTGTTTAACCTAATTTGGGTGGGTTTCTCCCATCATCCCCAATGTCACTTCTCTGTGTTTTACGGTCCAGACGAGAACGTCGGTTTCCTCGGCTGTGAACCGCTCCTGCGTGCGCCGGCAAACCCGCCGTTATAATAGCAATCCGCCATGGAACAAGCGCGTCTGCTCTTAAAGGGAATGTGAGAGGACGCTCTGATTGGTTTATTTCACGTTACGCCCAAACCACACCTATGAATAATGAAGCTACTTCAGACCAACCCCTTTTAGATTTGCGTCGGGCGCAAGAGTCATTTATCCGCCGGGAAAATAGCAACAGCGCCGGGATCCGCCCACAAAGTTACTTGCGCTTTGCGCTTTGACACTTGCGTTTCAGATCGTTAAAATAGGGCCCAAGGTCTAGATATGCATTTAAAAGTTGAACCGAGTGCTGCATTTTCATGCGCAAGATGCTTCTAAACCTGAAAGCGACGGTCAAACATGTCAGTCTAGCGTATGTTGACATAAAAACAATGAAAAAGGGGTGCTGTGAAATACAAATACTTCTGTGTGAACGGCCCCTCACCTTTTTGAAAGAGACCCAGGATTTAGATGTAAAAAAAAAAAAAAACGTACAGTAAAAATGGACTGGCAATTGTTTCAAAACAGTGTCAGTATAAATTAGAGTAACACAGACAGAGACCTTTGCATCCATTGGTTTTCTCTCCTCAATGATGTTTAAGAGCAGTCAGTCCATGAACTGTTCCCAGCAGGCCTTTGCTTTAAGTCTCCCCTCTGAAATGTCACTTATCTGCTCTTACATAACATATGGCCTTTAGGAGGGCACTTTTAATCATGGGCAGGATGCAATCTTGCATCAGCATTTGTGAGCTGTGGCAATACATCTATGAGGCTGCTGTTATCCATTTGAACTGCAGCGCCAATGAACAATTGCCAAAATATCTAAATGTATAGTGCTGTGAGATTTATGGAGGCAAGAGTAAAATTGAGAGAGGACGATAGGAAGACTGTGGTTTTCACAGACATAATTCATTTTTGACAGAGTGCATAAATCAATAAGTGAAGCACAAAACAGAAACTCCTAGTAACGGTTATCTAAAGCCCAGTCAACAAAGAGACACAAAGACAAACAATTCGGTTAATCTCTCTTCACAATTGAGCAGACATGCCACAAATCAACAACCATTCCAACAGAAGCTATTCAAGTGATTGTGTACAGTAAGTTACATTCTTTTTTAAGATAAAGGCCTGGTTTCATAGACAGAGCTTAGAGAGTAGGCCTTTGTTAAATTTGGCCATTTAAGTAGCTTTTATAAACATTACTGGTGTGCATCTTGACAAACCAATGCCACTGACATATTTTAAGATACAGTATGTGTTAAGACAGCTCAAACATGCATTTTAGTCTGGGACTAGGCTTAAGCCTTGTCTATGAAACTGGGCAAAAAGGTAAAGTAAAGCTGTGATAGTGAGAACGTTTATTGCTATAAAATAATGTATAGCTAAACAGTTTAGGCGTCTGTAAAATATTCTGAACATCCACCTGGAGTCTAGACTTCTTTTACACCACTTATGCTATGAAACCAAGAACCTGTGAATTGCAGAGAGAGAACTGCACAATCCGAAGCATCGTTTTTCATTGACGACCTTTCAAAAAAGAGCCGTGGGCTTTTAAAAGCATTAAATGTACTTGAATTTGTCCATATCTCCAAGTATGAGATTTTGAGCATTCTTGTGGTAGTCGGGGAAGTCAAGATTTTGTCCTCAATTTGTTACCTGGCACGATGCAAGGTTCTGGTTCCTTATTGAATCTGTCTGTGTTTTTCAGCTTCATTTGTTGGCAGGAGTGAACACATGCAGACTGCGTCTCAACAACAACTGCTTCTCACTTTTCTCGTCTGCCTAAAGAGGTCAAGACAGCTAGCTTGAACAGGGACTTCGCTAAAATTCATGGGTTCTGTGTTATACAACTAGAAAAGAAAAATACTGATTTTCAATTACAACCTGCAAGGACGTCCCTTTTGCTTGTTTTCTGCCTGCGGTTAACATGCTCTCCTCACTCAATGTGGGTATTGTCAGGGGCTTGAGATGTTGCCAGGGCACCATGTCCTGTGTCTAATATAATCAGTCTCACTGAATTACTATCCTAGCTAATAACATTATGACCTGGTGACACCAATTTAGTCCCTATAGGCTGAGGCCCTCCACTCCTTTATATTACACGGTCTGTTTGCCTCAGCTGCTGTCTGCAGAGATTTGTAAGGTGTCTGTATAGCCCCTGAAAAAAGGGCACTCTGCTGAACACTGAGTGATTAGTCTCCTAGGCCCCTGAAAAAATGGGTCGGATTTGGACTTTGGACGTTTTAGACAGACTTTTGAGCCAACAAACAAATGTAGTCTGAGTAACGTGGTAAAAATTTGTTTCACAGGAGGTCATCCAAGTGACAACCAAGAACAGGAGAAAAGCTGTCATAAAAAGAATGATTGGAGCAACTGTAAGCTTGTGCAAGAAGACACTTAGGAAAGGCTGTTTATAGATGCCTACGGGCACAACCTGAATATCACACACTCTCATTAATACAACACATCTGGACTCTGTTACCATTAGGCAGATTTTTTTTTTTCTTTACATCTCATATTTCAGCTGCACACACACACACACACACACGCACACACGCACACACAAAACCATAAAGTACCAGAGGCACACAAAAGGATCCTCTATTTCTGCTTTCACGCATATGAAAAGTAATGATGCGTAATTAGATTAACTACCAAGAGGCAGAAAAATACTAAAATGTCCTGAAAGGTTATTTTTGTTTCATATCCGGCTGAAAATAAATGTATCATGAATATCCACAGGCATACATTCCTTGAATTTTGTTTAGTCATGAGACATGGCCATCCATACAAGCGAATTTAGTTTACATTAAAATGACATTCAACTAATTTTCAAGTGGTGAAAGTAACTTTTTAATAGACTGAGAGTTTTTAACTGGATATAAATACTGCCATTACCTTGTCATCTTGTTCTGTTTATTTATTGTTAACAAGTTTCCACAATTCTTGGCAATATGCTAGGAAAACGTGTTTTAAATTTTCCGCTGTTACTTTTGCTAGTAGACAGAACTGGAAAAATGTGCTACCTTCTCTTACAATATCATTAGAAAGAAAGCTTTTACAATAGAAAATACCCAAGATTGACCAGAAAATGGTATATCTATTCATTCAAATATTCATTCAGCAAATCCAATTACAGGCGAAACTCGAAAAATGTGAATATGGTGAATAAGTTTATTTCAGTAATTCAACTTAAAAGGTGAAACTAATATATAATATAGACTCATTGCATGCAAAGTGAGATCTTTCAAGCCTTTATTTGTTATAATTTGGATGATTATGGCTTACAGCTATGAAAACCTTTTCACAATCTTCTAATTTTGAATTTGGGGTTTTCATAAGCTGTAAGCCATAATCAAATTATAACAAATAAAGGCTTGAAATATCTCACTTTGCATGTTGAGTCTATATAATATATTAGTTTCACCTTTTAAGTTGAATTTCTGAAATAAATGAACTTTTGCACGTTTCACCTGTACATATCGACCACTGTAAAAACAGTTTCACACTTCAATGCTTTGAAATCAAATGTCATACCCGTAAAATATATTGCAGTAAACAAGACTAATAGATCACCACCATCACTAGCCCTGAAGACACATTATACATTTAATGTAAAACGGTGCGAATTAGCAGAGATGACAGATTCTGTGCATTTCACATTCGTGAGAAGGCTCCATAATTCAACTATGTCTGTTGAGCGAAGTATGCACCTGTGTTTAATAGCACTACGCATTAGTGTCTACAATCATATTTCCATTTTTAATAAGCAATTTAAGAAAAACCCTAACAAAACACACAAAAAAGCCTCTGACATCTTCTTTACACAGACAAAAAATCAAATCGAGTCAAGTTTCCATCAGCAATTTGTAGCAGCATCAAGTTTGAAACCACACAAATGAGTCTGGACAAAAACAAATTTGGATAAATAGGATCTCACGGTGGGCGATACAGTTGAGATGTTGTGTTGTCTACAGGAGCCGTAGTGAAACTCAGTGCCCCCTGCCTGTGATATAATGCAGACCAGATGTCAGCTGAACCGTGTGACTAGCATTAGCAGCACTCACAGGAGGCTTCATTGTCTTTCACTGGCAAGCAAAAAGTCAGCATTCCTGACGGAGCAAACAAGAGACTAACCGGCAACCGCCGCCTTTTCCAGTTCTTTCTCATTTTACTTTGGTTTTATTGAATTCCTTAATGACAATATGACGAGGAAGCTGCAAGAACAGCAAAAACAAAAGTGCTTTGTACATAACTGTATAAGATACGAAGGAAGGAATTAAACAATTCAAGTTCCCTAACAATTCTTTTCAATAAAAATTTGTAAAATGCAATAAATTCTGCAAAAAGAAATGCAAATTTGTATGTAATACAAATGTGTATAGCATCAATATAATCTTGATGTAGGCTACTACATCCGCCATGTTGTCATTAACATGTGACCAAGCAATGTCAGTTGTGTCGCTTCGCTTCCATTCATAAATCCTCTCCCGTGGCCTCATAGGATAGTAAAGTGTCCATTGGGCACTTCAGAATCTCGACGAAAAATGGTAGGTCATAGTAGTACTTTTTGCCACCTCTTTAATGAGTACTGTGAATTCCACCATACTTCTCCTACTATATAGAAGGGAAGAATGTGATTTCGGATGCGGCCAGTAGCTTGGGAATTTGTTTTCACGGCTTGGGTTTCCGAGTCACTAAGAGTCATTTGCTTGAGAATCGGACTTCACTGGCCATGCTGAAAAGGAACCGGTTCTTGGTTCCTATCTTAAGTCTCGAGTTCCTCCAAAACATCTTTTTCCACCCGTGTAAAAACTGTTCAGTCGCTTTGAATAAGCCGTATGATTTGAGAAATCGCCAAAAACTAGGCATGATAATTTAAGCACTGAAGTTTAATATTCAAAAACAAAATAGAAGAACTAACAGGTGTGATGTCATTTCAAACCAAATCTGGCCAAAACAACTGTGTTCTGGAGTATGTTTCCGGAAAACTTCACACTGGCTGTTAAACACCCTCAAACTGCTATTGGTTAATGATGATTACATAATAGGTGGAAACCTTATTTCCATGGAAGTCTTTTCAAGATTTCTTCACTCTGTCTGTGGAAGTCAGACACATAAAAAGTATGAATACAAAAGAGGAAGATCTATAAGCTCTAAAGGGAGATTGTGGCTTTCAGACCAAATAGAGACCAAAGCCTTTTCATAGATATGAAGGTCAAGTCAGAGTTGATGAAAATAAATATCCCCTTGTCTTTATTTGCCCAAGGTCATTTTCCAAAGTTGATTTTGTACAAGTCGGGTTTTTTTTTTGGCATTTTAATTTTAGTATATTGAAGAGTGTACAGTGTTTGTTTAATATTTTGAATTATACTGACATAAATGGAGCACGCTGATCATGGCTCTCGGACTCTTCTCAGAATGAGATGAAAGAAAAATGTAAATCTTTTAAAAGGTCCCTTGTGATTCCCCACAACTGTCAGTGCAATTAATAAAGCTCAAAGACAATATTTACGTTGAGGAATTTGCTCATTTTTCATCAGTTGTTGTCATAAGCTCTATATGGGAAGAAAGAGTGGCGTCTGCAAAATGAAACTGATTAATGATAAAACATATTGAAATAAGAATATATGCAATTCATGGGGGATGAGCGAGTTCTCACATCCTACAACCTTTTTGTTTTCAGTCACACATGTAAAACACGACAGCGAGTATGATTATCTTACAGTCCTATAAGCAAAATACAAAATATTATATTAAAAAAATGCTATTTTAATGGACCATTTCAATAGTTTGCATTTTTGGCTTCTTTTTATCATTGTAAGAGTTCCAACTAACTGTGGTAGAGAGGTGGCACAACTATTAATGTGAATAATTTCAAACATTTCTGCCATAAAAGCCTCCATTGTATCAAAAATATACACACTACCATGCAAAGCAACCATTCAGCACTTAGCAGTGGTCAAACAGGATTTCAAAAACGACTTTTGGATTAATTCCTGCTTTTAAACTCAGGATTTAAATTACCACATGACCCTGGTGTCTGTCCAAAAACAGTATAATTTGGCTGGGATTTTTTTTTTTTTTTGTGGATGGAGGGAGAAAAAAAAACAACACTTCAGATTCAGGTGGCAATCAAATAACTCCCCATGTCAAATAACTAGCCTCTAAATATGGCTGACATCCATATATGCCATCGGTGTATGAATGGGTGAATATGAGGCGACACGTAAAGCGCTTTGGTGGCCATTGGGTCTGTGAAAGCGCTATATAAATGCAGTCCATGGCTACAAATCCATATCTTACTTCAGAACAGTTGAAGATGTGCCACCTTGGACTGCTGACACATACTTCGCCAAATATTCAAGGACATTGTCTTGGCCAAAAAACAAAGAGGAAAAAGGGATATGGACACAACTAACCACACCACATACACAAGAAACAAAACATTTATTTGAAAGTCTATTGTTGTCATTTGTTCCCAACAAGCTAAAAATAACAGATATATTAGGATGGTAGCTCACAAATCACCTAGGACACTATGGAACCAGGATTTTTTCCTTTTTCACCTTTCTCCCCCTTTCTGTACAGTTCCTACAATGCTTTCCAACCTGCGGGCACGAATAGAGGGCAGCTGTTCATAAGTGCTGAAGCCCAGCTCTGAATTTTGCCGGGGCTGCCAAAAAAGAAGAAGGTGGTTCTTCAACACCTGGAGCAACAAAAAGAAAAAAAATAACACCAGGAAAAGTGAGAAATCAAGAGAGAAATATAATGGAGATAAAAGTAGATCCTGGAAATGGAAGCTCTCTTTAAAGCAGAGGTGAGTGGCTGATGGTACCTCATCTGTCATGTAGTAGGTCTTTCTAAGCAGGCTCCGACGTGCCGCTTCCACCTCCTACAGAGTGTGAAAGTCAGGATGGTCATCACTCACAGCACAATGACAAAATAAGACAGCTAAGAGACCATCTATCACTTGCTTCACTCTTCCGACATATTTCAAACCCAACCACTCCATTTAGGATTATGTGACAGAAAACTTGCATATATAATTTATAGTTTTCCCCAGAGGAAACATTGCATAAAGTACATTTGCTTGACTTGATGACTTACATTTTTGTATTTTCCTCATATTAAGACATTATATGGCTCCTGATGACTGGGAATATAATGCACAAGTCATACTGACAAATTTTATTTTTTTAAACTTGACAGTCTTTGGTCACTATTTTACATTCGGTCTAAATGTATTTTTATGCTCCATTTAAGTCAGTCAGTCATATGGGTTTGTAATGTCGTAACAACATGAAAATTATGATTTTCATTTTTGGAACTAGCCCTTCAGGATTGCTCGTCATTAAGGAATTTCTTGCTTTTTTTGACATTGGTCTTGCACAGTGTTTTGATTTATAACTAAAACTATTACAAATCCTTTTAGGTAACTAAAATAAAGCTGATATAAAATATGATATACATTATAGATGAAAAAATAAAGGGTGTGTTCACACTCTTAGTTCAGTTCTCTTGGTTCTTTTGGTCTGGACCAAAAAAGAAAATTATATATTTAGTCCTGATTCGCTAACATTTACACTAGAATTTTTAATACCGAACCTAAAGATATAAATCAAGAAGAAGAAAAAACAGCTTTTATGACATGCATTTTGAAACGGAACTTGTCGAACATCCAAAACAATGCTGTGTGCTGGACTAAACAGATATGTGCGTACATACGATGGTATATGATGGAGCTGACAACTTGGGAATAGCTTATAAAATGTGTAAGGAAAAAATTTGTCAAAACAGCGACAGGAATCCCTCCATCACACACACAAACGAAAATCTGCTGCGAGGAGCTGCGGTTCTGAAGCCTGTAATGGGTAACATCGCGCCTATGACAAGAAAAAACAGGTTTGCTAGAGCATTCTGTCCTTTTTAGGGTCGCATCTTGTGATATGTCCTGTTTTTGATTTGATTACATGTCTTTGGTCAGTGTTGTGTTCATATTTCAGTCCAACCGCACCAGAGTACGTTATAATCAATTGTGAACCCACCCTTAAATGAAATAATACTAAAATAACACTGGTCTTGATGCCCTTGTAGTTTACCTCTGCCACTGCATCCTGGGAGAAGATAAAAGCATTGAGATGGGCAACAGCCACTGCATAAAGTACAGGACACCAGTTCCTCTTCAGAGCTCCTGTTACTAGTGCTCGAAAGTACAGCCGCAACAGAGGCAGGGAGTCCTCCACGGGGGACGTGAACTTCTCCAGTGGAACAAGCAGCTGTAAAGGACAAACGAATCGAATTTCAGCTGGAGACGGTCTTAACTGCTCCATAAAAGGGATTTACAGTTTAGTCATATATATGGCACATATACATCTATGGATAAGCTCTGAAATGGCTTAAAAGGGCAATTTTCTTTCAGTAAGATCAGCTATTTTTTTCCCCAACCAAACAGCCACTGTCAAGTATTTTTTTTAATGTTTAATGCTATTTAGTCGAGGAAAAAAAAAATTCTACATTTAGAGTAGGCAAAAATAAATTATGTGGTTTTATTTTGTCACAAAATTTCTGTGACTCTCATTACATTTCTTTTAATTGCAATTCACAGTAGTTAAACTTTTCTGATAACAAAAAGTTGAATACAATAAAATCACTTTCAGAATAACAATACATGGTAATAAACAACATTTGTCAACATATATTTTTATTAAAACCATATAAAGTCACCATGAAAAAAGATTTTTTTTATAAATTATTAATTCATCCATCCACATCATTATTTTTTGGTATTTTTTAAACATGTTTCCATCATACTTATCCTGCACGTAAAACACTTGCTGAAAAGAAACCCCTTACCTGCTGTAGCGAGACGCCCAGCGATCGCAGCATTCCCACATGTTCACCAAACACAGCCAGCTTCATGGTGACACTGTAGCGCCGCTGTAGAGGCAGAAGCATGAAGCAGCCAAAGAGCAGGTCACCGAATGACACCGCCTCATACTGCGCCAGTAGAGCCGAGTATAAGTCATGAAAGGAAGCCAGGCCTGGTGGAGCTGAGCCCAGATCCAGCGCCTCAAGCTGGGATGGCCGTGTTAGTCTGCGAAACAGCGCCCAAGTAAGCTCTTGCACAGGTCGTTCCAGGAAGAGGTCACTGGAGCACAGAAAGACACAGGATAGCCGGGCTAACTTAGCCACTGGTGGCACAGCTGCGAGCGCTTGCTCCCTCCAGCTCTCCAGCACAAGCAGCCATTGAAGGCAGTGAGTGGCTGACTGCACAGACCCTGCTGGAAGAGACTCGACCTGCTGCCCACCGCCAGCTGACTGTCCCGTTCGCTCATAGAGACTGATGAGCGGTAAGAAGGGCCAGTCGGAAGGCAGCGAGGGGCCAGTAAGCTCAGGAAGAAGATGAGATCTGACGAAAGGGTTTCTGCCGAGGTACCGGTCACGGGATGAAAGGACAGAGGGTTCCATGTGTGCAAGGTGGGTGAGGTAGCAACCGCGGATGGAGGGCAAATGATGAAGAGCGTCACGTAGCAGGGCACCGACGGCAGGTGAAGTCCTCTCCTTGAGCTGCAACTCAGCCAACGCGGCCACCTCTGGTTCACCACAACCACCCTCCCTAACAAGGAAAATTATTGAATTATTACTAAATTAATCAATTACATACTCAAAACTACAGCAGTTAAGATCTGCAGCTAAAAACAGGAAACTTTTGCTGACATGACATTGTTCTGTCTAGATAGAAATGATGTTGGACATGAGATCATGAGCTAAGACGTCTGGGTTTAAGGTAACAAAGGATTTTTTTTACACAGGATGTGTTAGGGTATATAACCTTGGCGAAAGGGACTAGCCTTTGCCTTCTCATATCAGATGCTCTCTGCGTGAGAATGCCATGGGCCTTCTCATATCAGATGCTGTCTGTGTGGGAACGTCTTATTTCGTGCATGAAATAAAATACTTTGTTTAATCTTTTGAGAATCGACTTTGTCTCCTTCATCCAGGTTTTAATATTGATAATTTCCACAACAGTATATATTCTCAAAGTACATCCTTCCAAGTGGTTAAATTGTGAAAAATATAAAAGACAAAAATAATACCAAAAAGATTAATAAACATACATACACAACAGATAAAAAGTTTGGGGTCTGTAATATTTGTTAATGTTTTAGAAAGTTGTCTCTTATGCACACCATTTATTTGATAAAAATAATAATCAAATGATATTGATCAAAAATACAATAAAACAGAATATTATTGAATATTATTAAATTTAAATTATATATTATATATAAAATTATAACTTTTTTCTATTTTAATATATTTTAAATCTAAAATGTAATTTATTCCTGTGACGGCAAAGGTGAATTTTCAGCATAAATTCTCCAGACATCATTTACATGATCCTTAAAATATCATTATAATATGCTGATTTTTGGATTTCTGCTCAAGAAAGTTATGTAGGTCTTTTTTTTGTGGAAACTGTGATGCATACTTTTCATCATATTTTTCATGATTATTTGATGAATAAAAGTTCAAAATAACAGCATTTATTTGAAATAGAAATTTGTTATAACATTATTAATGTTTTTATTGTTATTCTGTTTTTACTGTTATTCTGATCAATGTAATGCATCCTTGCTGAATTTATCCCCCTCTCATTCTCTTACTGAGCCTAAACGTTTGAAGAGTAGTGTAAAATATAAGAATAAAATACTGTAGATAAACACAAAATGAATGATTTTTTTTTTTTACTAAAAACAACAACTGTCAACTGTCCATGGAAAGATCCACTTCATCCAGTCAGAAATGTGCAGTGTGCTGCTCTCTTGTGGATATGATGTGATACTACAGCTTGATAAAGCTGGGAATCTAAAATTTCATTATTTTTTTACATTGCAACAACACAAATGAACTAAAACAATTATTTATAGCAATGTCTGAAACTCTCACAATCAGAACGATGAACAATAACATGCAGCCAAATCTAAACACCCAGCCAAGACCTGATCAGTTTCCCAATAAATTTCACATTTTGTAATGACATTAAACATGCAAAAAATATGAAAGTGGTTCAAAAAAGTTGGAAAGATGTTTACTGCATTAGAAAAACAATAAACAGTACCATCTGCAAACAAATTATGCTAGATCTAACTTTACGTTTATAAGTCTTTTTTTCAATTTCATTCATTCATTCCATTCATTCAACTGGTGTCAAGGTGATTTTTAGAGGATGCATGAAGTTTAGTGCCAAGCATCTGAATATTTGTGGGCACTATATAAGAAAATGTGAATATTATTTTGTGAATACAATGTATGAGACAAATGATAATCACACTAAGACTGCAAGGGAGATAAGAGCTTGCCGCAAAGCTTCATCAGATACTTACGGAAGGAGGCTGTGGCTGAAAGTCAAGACAGACATGAGTTCATGTGCCAGGTATTCACTGCCAGGCAGCAGCCAGGACAATAAAGCCAACGATACTTGGTGGAACAAGAAAGCGTGTTTGGCCACCTCTGGGTCAACTGGAACCTAAAGAAAATTAAATAACAGAATAAAACAGGGCTCCTAATTTCAAACTTCATATTTCAGTTCCTATCTCAGGGTTCACATTTTACATTTCAAAAATCAAATCTCCAAACCTCTGTTGATTTTCTCAGACCGTGTTTAACATAAATGGTTAATTCAGCATTATATTTGGTATATAGGACAGTAATCTGTAACTATTTTTATTTTATTGGGGTTTTCTCAAAGGTGATAACATGCGCTTATAAGATGTGAATAACCCTAAAATAATAAAGTATAATCTGATTTCAGTGATTGTTTGGTCCTTTATCTGTTGCTGGTTTGAGTGGCATTTGAGTAAAACATTCTTTTAGTGAAGTTCAAAATAGACTCGCTTATGGTAAAGACAAACAGTTTTGCGTAATGAAAATGTGCACCTTGAATTCATTTAGTCATGTTTGACAAATCAGTATATGATCACTAATCTTTTGCAATGAAAACACTGTTTGTAAGATAAATTAGTTTTATATTTTAGAAAACTGAATAGGGAAATAATCTGAAAACACAATATTTGGTTTTCTTTTTTCCATAATTATCCAGACCTGGAAATTACTCAAATCAAATTTCATACTTTTCCAAACTTCATAGGAACCCTGATGTATTATGCATTATATTTCAATAATTAATCCAGCACATTAAAGTTTTAAATCTATTTTTCAGGTCAGATTAATTAAACAATATATTTCATTCATTAAGCAAAGAAATTAAAATATCTTTATTTTCTATATAAAAATGTTCAAAATATTTTATACAATATAATTATTTTAAATTTATAAATAATATTATATTTCAATTTATTTTATAATGATACCAGTTGCATAATATGCATGCAAATGCCGTTTTGTTAAATGCAGAGGTTGCAGTTACCAGCTTGTGAGCCAGTCTGAGCAGTAGATACAGCAGGTGGTGCTCATGGCGTAAAATCCAGGCGCTCATGTGAGAAACAGGGGGCATGGCTCCAATACAAGACCGCAGATAACCCAGTACAGCGTCAGAGAGGATGAGACGACTGAACTGATGAGAGACAGAGAAAGAAATTTGCCACGAATTAAAAAAAAACGCAGCATTTTTTCACATCTATTAAACAGTTTAGTCATAGCGAATTCACCTTCTTAATTAAGCCCTTGTGGATGGAGGTGATGGTGTTCAGCAGGTATAGGAGGGCAGTAGGGAGGGACAGAGGGGAGTTGGGTCCTGCTATCGTGCTGGAGGACACCAGCCTCGAGCAGAACAGGGCTGGCAGACTGGGGATGACCTCCCCACCAGGGGCACTCAGCCCGGGGTTACAGATCACAGAGCTGGACCTGCAGAAGGAGATCATAATCATTATTTATGCAAGATCTATTATTTTTGTATGGCTCAAAATGTAATCACTGTAACCTACAATATAAGCCCAGGCGTCTCCTTTATTAATTTACTTACATCAAATGCTATGGCAATAAATAAATAAAAAAAGTTCTTACAACATTATTGTATAATTTATGTACAATAATTATAATTTTATTCAGTGAATATAATTCACTTGATTCTTCAAGTGAACACACTTTTAAAGAAAAGATCAATACATCTGAAAACATCTGTTGCAATCTAAGTCATTTATTAGCAATTTTATTGTACAATAACACCCAAATAAATTCATTATATTTTTTTAATTATTACCATTTAACTAATTACTAAACAATTAAAAAAAAATTTTTTTTAAGAATATTATAACATTATGTTGTTGTAATTATGTTAATGCAACTACAATTGTTATTTCTTTTAAAAGCTAATACCTGGTAACATGAATTCATATGATATACAGTAACCGATATGGTTACTCAAAAACACTAAAGTAAAATAACAGATCACCCTACCTGAAGCTGCTGGCCATATTTTGCATGGCCTGATGGGATATCAGGGGCAAAAGCACGTCTGAAGTTAGTGACTCTAGTTCCTGTAGACACTGTACCGGCTGGAAAGAGCTCTGAAAAATGAATCAGATCAGATTAGTCACGTTACATGTGGAAAGGATGGTAATTATTTAAAGTATCTGTATATAATAGGTCCATTTGCATTAAAAGCTTCAGTTACCACAACTACATTTTGATGGTTAACATAAATATGAGTGAAAAAAAAAGTATGTGAATCTGAGGCTGTGAATGGGACTCAATCTGTATTAGCAGTGTAACATAAAAAAGACTTTTTTCGGTGAAGAATCATTATCAGCAACTATTTTGTGCAGGCAGCATTATCTTTCCTTGAGGGAACTGACTGAATACGCTGAATAAATCTCTCATATTTTGGTGTTTATCACACCAGAAGCATTGATTCAGGGCAGTTTGGCTCTAAAAGGAGCTTCTGTTTATCCACTTTGCATCTTAGAGATGAGTTCATGTTTTATGTATCATTCATGAATCTATTGCTAAACTTTTCAAAGCATTTAAAGGGGTCATGACATGGATTTTTTTTTTTTTCTGTCTGAAATGATACATTTTTAGGGTGCGGCTTCTGACTGCTTTATCTTTCAACAAAAGTTTCTTTGCGAACTCTCCATTACGCTTTGCCTCGTTTACAAAATGAAAGCTCTGAACAAACATACAATCCTCTGACGTGATCTGGGACGCCATTAAAATAAACCATCCACTTGTTTCCGACCCTGGGGTCCTTCTAAAGTCTGTGCAGAGATGCAAACCAGCTGTTTAAAATAAAATGAAACATAGCCAACGTTCTTTCACTCTTGATCCTGTTGTCAACGGACTCAAATTCGTGGAACTGATGTACTGTATGTCAGAAACTGAACTCGCATCTGTATACCGTATCCAGTGTAGACAGCGGCAGTGATTATAATGGGTTCTGTTTGCTTTTGATGTGTCGGTCACAATAAGTGTAGGCAAATGTCAGCTGTTAAGCGACTGAATGCCAGTGGGCAGAGCCTATGGTGTGATGATGTATTCGTCGATGTCTTGCTCTGGAGGCAGTCATATGCAAATGTATTTGCCTGTATGACATCACAGATGCCGCAATAAAAAATAAAAAAATAAGAATTTATTTTGACCCAATTAATTTTCATGACCCCTTTAAATAAATGTAAAAATAAATACATGTAATTTGTGGAATTGTGGCCAAAAAAATACATAAGAGTAAAATGGTTCCAGAAGAAAAGGTTTTAAAATGACCTTGTCAGTGAGGCTGGTGCGACACTGGCTTTGATTCTCATTTCATTCTTATAAATACCTACTTGCACACAGAGCTGTGAATAATACGCCTCCACGTAGAGCAGGTAGGATGGAAGCAGAATCAGAGCACTTGACATTTGAGCCGAGCCATCGAGTGCTCTCACACAGCCCTTGAGAGAGCTAATGACAGTGGGCTGGAGACCCGTCACATGACTCCACAGAACAGGAGGAGGTGGAGGACACTCTGTACCCTGAGCACTGTCGATACACACATCCAAACAGATACAGACCATATCCAAAATGTATGGCAAAAATCAAATTGCAATATTATAATAAGCAAAATAAAATAACAAAGTGGTGCATTTTAATTAAAACAGTTGTTAATCCTACCAAGAGTTCCTGACGAACTGTAAAAGTTAATCAAATAGAAAATAATCATGATTATATTCTAAAGAACCCTTCACTTCAAAATAAGTATTCTGTCACCGTTTACTCACCCTCCAGTTGTTTCAAACCTGTATGAATTTCTTTCTTCTGCTGAACACAAAATATATTTTGAAGAATGTCGGTAACCAAACATTTGATGTACCCCATTGACTTCCATATTATTTTTCCTACTATCATACACATCAACTGTTTGGTTACCAACATTCTTCAAAATATCTTCCTTTGTGTTCAGCAGAAGAAAGAAATTCATTCAGGTTTGAAACAACTTAAGGGTGAGCAAATGATGACAGAATTTTTATTTTGAGGTGAACTATTCCTTTAATTGCTTAAGTGCACATTCCCACTTATTTTTTATTTGTGTAATGTGCAATTGTTCTGACATTTAGACAAGGTTTGCCATGAATAACATATATTAACAGTGGAGTCTCACCTGACTAGGCCTCTATGCAGTTCTTCATGGCACCCTGCCGTTTGAGTGACCTGAGTAAGCAGCACCAGCAGAGCTCTGATTCGGTCCAGCTCCAGAAACAGCACAGCTTCAGATGAAGCACACGGCCGGTTCCCAGCCTGCAACCTCTTCACCAGCACAGGATACAGATCCCTGGAACCACATCACTACAATCAGATGCTTTGAATGCATCCCTAAACATCTGGCTATTTGTCACAACCACAGCTTATTGTCATCATTTGAAAGGGAAGTGAATGACCCTTACGTGTAAAGACTGCAAGCCTGTCCGTAGCCGGCAGCAACTGCGAACAACCTCAAAGCCTCTGTAGTGCAGCGAAGAGCTTCACCAGCTTCCAGCAACATCTCTGATGGATCCACAACCACAAAACGTGACAAAAGCTCCTTTCCTCCTAGAGAGTTCAGCTAAGAGACACAGAATAATTAGGCCCATGCTTTGACTAAGATAAATTTCATACTAAAATGTAAATTTTTTAGTGTATTTAGTGTATTTTAGGAAAACCATCCAAATTTGACATCCAAATAGCATTGTAGCCCATAGCAAGACCATATGTACACATTTCAGCAGAACACTATGGTTTGACATCCCAGTTGGAGACCTGTCACATCTTTTAATGAGCATCATACTCATTTACTAAAGAGGGTGGGAGACCTATCAATCTTGCAATAAGTATCATAATTATTAACAATTAGTGGCCACTTGACACTGTTAACCTATTCTATTCAGGGAATACTCACTATTCTAGCACAAGCATGCCTCCCTGCACTTGCTAAAACACGAAGCAGCTTCATCGCCAAAGCAACAGGCAGCCCATACAAAGAAGATGGAGCCTGGGAGACGGCAGGAGTCCAGGAGCAGGGAAGAAACTCAGACATCACAGTGTTCATCAGTCGTGGGCAGTTCAAGATCTGACAGGAAAAAGGTTTGCATTTCAATAAAAAAAATCTGACACAGATCAGAAATTGTTGCACATGTGTAAACACAAAAATACGTACAAGATCTGATTTTTTCGAAACCACTTCCAAATGTGGTTTTAAATCAGGTATATATTCAATATATATTTGTCTAAACATGTATATCTAATTCCCCTTGGAATTTCAAGCCACCACAAGGTGAAGGCCTGCATGCGCTCGCAATGTAAGATATTGCGTGCACAGAAACATTCATGAGCACAGAAACTGTTTTTCAACCTCTTGCCCTGTGAATTTGATAAAAACAACAGCTTTGCTACTGAAAGCTACATTAGGCAAATTTCTCAGCAACGAGGTGATAACTTCGTAATTAAACCCACAGCTTCACACAGGTAACTCACTCAAAATTAGGGCTGTGAAACGATTAATCGTGATAAATCAATAAAAACAAAAAATAAAAGTTTGTGTTTACATAAAATGTGTGTACACTGTGTATAATTATTGTGTATATATAAATACACACACATGCATGTATATATTTAAGAAATGTTACCATGTATATATATATACATTTTATATATATATATATATATATATATATATATATATATATATATATATATATATATATATATATATATACACATACACACAAACATACGGTATACACAATTTATGTTATATATAAATATAAATATTTTATATATAAATAAAAAAAATTTCTTAAAAATATACATGCATGTGTGTGTTTTTATATATACAAATTAATTATACACAGTACACACACATATATTATGTAAACACAAACTTTTATTTTGGGTGCATATAATCCTTTCACAGCCCTACACAATCTCTATTCCTCTCGTTAATTAATTAGAATTCATTCAAATAAATGTATTCTTTTCCGCAATACTTTATTTCACTTCAGAATTCTAGATCTAACGAACCATAGATAAATAACAAACAAAAAATACTATTATTTTCCGGCCTACATCCCTTCAGTCAGATTTAGCATGCAAACATCCATGACAGCTTTTAACATATCCATGCTGGCAGGTAATCACGGTACCACCCAACGTGAATTATATAAATTATTTTATTTGCACGGCCACCTGAGGGTCAACCGCGTCGCATTGTAAAGCGATCACCAACAAAATAATTTTAGGCAGGGATTAATGTAAACATATATCGGATACAAGTAAACTGAAATTGAATTGGCGGGACAAACATTTGGATATGGTCAAAAGATCAGATCTGTGCGGTGTAAACACAGCCTTAAATGAAACTTAAACAAGGATTAGAAATCTTGCCTTGGTAACTGATTGAAATAAAATAAGCTGAAGTACTAACATTTCTAAAACTAAACAAAATTAGAACTAAAAGCTAAATAGAAACTTATAAAATAGAAGAATAAAAATGTCAAAAGGATATATGACTAAACCTTGAAAATATTCTAATTCAAGTTAATAATAAATATGATTCTAGACCAGGACGAATAAAAAAAAGGTTGATCACAATGATCTATAAATAACAATAAAATAACAGTGGTTGTTCAGAATTCAGTTACCTGTGTGGCTGCAGCGGTCGAGTGGCGAGCGATTCTGATCAGAACCTCCAGAATATCAAGAACAACTCGGGGAGAGGGCCGCAGCACCTCCAGGATGTAGCGCAGTCGAGGAAGTCCCTGCATCCTCAGAAAGCCCTGATGACAACACACAAATTTCAGTAATACTGCAAAATTGAGAGCCGCTACTAACTTTGCAGAAAGAGAGCAATCTTAGAGCCCAGTTACCTTGACAACATCCTGCGTAGCAACATCATGATCTGTTTTCTTGTCTTCTTTTTCCTTTGCCGTTTCTCTTAAGGCCTCATCCAAGCCTTCATCTTCCTCATCCTCATCCTCCTGAGCAGTTGGCAGCAAAGGAAATGTTGCCATCCCGAGCAGCCACGAGAAGGCATTATCCAAGCACTCCTAGGATGAGAGAAATAAGAACTGTTGTGGTTCCTTATCACGAAAAGTGCATAAATGATACGCGAGTTGATTGTCTCTTTCTTACTTCATCATCGGATGAAACCAGCAGAGCTCGCAAGGCATGCACCGCTGCTGACATCACACCCTCCACACCGTCATCCAGAGAGAAACGCAGAAGGAAGAGGAGTCCAGCATCCAGTAAAGAAGACAAGACGCTGCCCTTCAGAGAGGAAGTGTACTCACCAGCACGGGCCTGATGGAGAACAGAAGCGTACAGTGTTAATAAGAGACAAATCTACAGAAAGAAAATATTACGATGGATGAATTTTTGTTCAATATAAACTATTTAAATGAGACAATAGTACATCATCAATCCTTCTTTCAAAAAAGTGCTTTTGTTTTACCCAGATTCGTAAGCCTTTTATATTTATATTTTAGACTGGGCAGTATGGTTTTAGTGGGAAATTGTGTACATATTCTTCCACAAAATACATGCAGTTTTATTTTTTAACCGCTAGAGGGCCAAAAGTTACATAGTGTACCTTTAACCATGCAAAATATTTTAGTAAGCCATTATCACTTTATTGCACAAGAGAAAGTGTCCAATAAAAGGGTTACCACGATAAAGTGAGTACCGGTATTCTGTTGATCATGTGATCTCAAAATGTCTGTATCCATGAGGAGATTTGCTACATATAAAATAAAAATTTGTTTTAATCAGGCTTCCACTATGACTAGAGTCTAGATTAGATGAGTTTAGATTATTTTAAACATTTTTCAAAAGTACTATTTCTTTTTTAATGCAATGTTTTAATGATGGGGAAAAGAGAGAATCCAGCATTTACCCTCTTTAATAATAGTGTTTGTGAAATCAAATCTACTGCGATCTAATAGCTTTTCACATCAACTCAATTCACTTTTTTGAGTTTTAATTTTTAAATGTTGGTTTACTTTGGCCAGGACATTAGCGAGAGTGCTGACGGCCAGATTGCGCTGTTGGTTGAGCTGACTGCGAGAGAGGAGGAAAAGCTCTTGCAGTGAATATCCAGCCAGCTGGAACAGAGGAGAGAGAGAAAATTATAGATATTATTACACACATACGACAGATCTGCATTTGACTAATACAAACATCTTTTAAAATAAGAACTGGCATCAGTTCTATTTCACTGCCAGTCTAAAAACAATCCAATAGATGAATTTAGCTGAAGCAACTCACCTCTGGCTCCTCTCCATGGTGATGCAGGCCCAAATGGGTGGGCAAGTCTTTGGTGGCTGGGATGAGAGTGCCAGCGAAATCAAAACGTGCTTGCATAGCCTGAAAATGTAATAAAGCATTTATACAAACAAGAACACAGAATCGAGAGAACATTTCATTCATCTCATTAAAGTCGGTATAAAATGAAATTGAACTATTTTCTAAATGCATGTAGATTCTGTTGTAAACATTTAATCTATGCATGTTTCAGTTTTTACTTTTGTTTTCCGACCCTCATCATAGCTGACAGTGCAAGCTCGTATTCAGATCTACTGTCTTTTTTTTTTTTGGGGATAATTATTTTCACTGGGATGTAATCCAGGATTAGTTCAAGTATGTGCCAAAGCTTAATACTTAGGGTTTGGGGTTCTGGAAAAACTACAACTAATTAACAAGCACAACTAATTAAACCATCTTTGTAGGTTTCATGGTTTGTACCTTTTTGGTGCTGAGCCTACTGGGTGCAGGAAGGTCTCTAGTCCATTCCAGTTTTTCTAGCTCCACCTTGTCCATGTGAAGCCATACCTTCTGTGGCTTAATGGGCAGCTCCTCCTCTGCAAAAAAAAAATAAAAGACCAATATTATGAATGATTAATAATAAGCAACAAAAAAACTAGACTTTCAGTTATTTAAAAAGCCCATTCACATGTATATTGACAAACGCATACCACATGCTGACGGCAGTGTAACTAGGGAAGAACTGTTCTCTGAACGGTAACCTCGGATGTGCTTCATCCATAAATGTCATTGAATTCCTCTTATCTCTATTACCTTAAAACAAATTGGTGCTTGCTCTAGCTAACTCTGCTCTAATCAGACTAATTGAAATTGATGCATCTGCCTTAGCATGCTGGGCTCACAGCTTAGCTGGACATATCTGCAAAGTGTACAGTCCAGAATATGTGTGGCCAGTTCCAAGCCCAGGGTGAATAAAGAACTGGAAACCATCCAGCTGCACTTGTGCTGACAAGATTGAGAAGACCCCGTCCGGTACATTAGCTTTACTTTCTAATGCTGTATTGCATGCAGACTAGTCCAAATACCCCATTCAGCCTTCTTCGTGAGTAGCATTTGTTAAATAAACCACAAATATGTAAGGTTTACCTTGTCTTTACAACATTTGCGTCACAACGCAAATGGTATATTATGTGATCTGTTGCTGCTAAATAAGCTCTGAAATCACTTACCTGTAATAGGAGCCTGAACTACAAGCTGATTCTCCTCTTCCTCATAGTCCTCCATGGTATCCCTTTGAGATTCCTGAGCTTTTATTGTGTGGTCTAACTCTGTAGAAGTGCTATTAGGCGGAAAGTCTTCTTTTTGCACAGGCTTGGATGATGACTCAGATCCTGGTGTTCCTTGTGCCTTCCGAGATCTCACAAAGTCCACTAATCTAGGGTCTGACATAATGCAACAATGTGAGGTCTAAAACTCTTAAATAAATTAAAAGAATAAAATCAATAAAACAAAATTAAGAAAATGGTCAGTGAAAGGGTGCTTAAATAAAAAATAAAAAACACTGATCAACCTCAGGAGATCAGAATGTGGGTGTATTTTATTAAATATTTATTTTATATGAGATTTGCAACCCTGTTACTAAAATATGGGACATTTTCTGGCAACAAACATTAATAATACTGTTGAAAAGTATGGGGTTAGTATGTTTTTATTTTAAGTTGAAGTTTTTGAAAGAAGTCTTTTGCTCACCAAAGCTGCTTTTATTTTATCAAAAATTTAATACATTTATATGATGGCAACGCTGAATTTTCAGCATCATTACTCCAGTCTTCAGTGTCACATGATCCTTCATTCTAATCATTCTAATAGAATCATTAATCATTTCTTCTTATTACCGATATTGTTGTGCTGCTAAATATTTTTGTTAAAATCCTGATACATTTCGTTTCAGGATTTTAATATAATAGAAAGTAAAAAAAAAGCATATATTTTAGATATACATTTTTATAACATAGTAAATGTCTTCACTGTCACTTTAGATAAATTGGATGCATGACAAAAGTATAACTTTTATCATGAAATGTTTTTTTTTTTTTTTTTTTTTTTTTTATTAAAAAAAACTGACCCAAACCTTCAAAATACAATAATTGAGAAGACTAGCTGGTTAAGGAACTAAATAATATATATTTTAGGTGTGTGCTCACCGAGCTGTGATAGCAGCTTCCTCTGTTCCTCCAGTATCTCACTCTGGGACATCGCCTGCAACCTTGCCTGATTCTCCTCATGGATCTTCATTGTCTCCATGGCACTATTTGCAATCGCAAGTCCTTGACCTGAAAGTAGCAAGGGGCCACCAACACGGTCTGTAACAGAACCACACACAGAAATGATGAATGCTTTAGTTAGCTGTGAAAAACTTTCTGGGATGTGATACCACTCACTCACCCATAACATCTGATTCAGGTCGCTCAGTCTCCATGCTCTCCAATGCTGAGAAGCCCACATGTCTAGATGCAGAAGACTGATCTCTAGTCTCTGAACCATTTAAAGACTGAACATCTTCATTCTTAGACCTCTGTGCTGCAATTTGGCGTGCAAAAATACTTTTTCTACCTCTAGGAACTCTTTCCTGCCCCTAAGTGCAGTTTAAAAAAAGAAGAAGGCAGAAACGTCAGACAAGAGAAATAATTTAAGGATTTTGTGCATAGATAGATAGATAGATAGATAGATAGATATATAGATAGATAGAAAAACTTTATTGTCAAGTGACAGAAATTTGTCTTTGACAAATATAATGTTTTCTCACCTCACTTTCCACCACAGATCTACGTAAGACTTTAGGGAAAGCAGTGCCTGTGATACACGGGAGCAACACAGGGACTGCACTCGTGTCCCTCTCCTGTTAGAAGGAAGACATAACCAATAAGCATGGCATTATGTTATCATTCAATCAAACAACAGACTGTAATAAATAAAACTCACAATGATCCTGGAGAGAACAGCACTGATATGCGTATCATGTCTGTCCAGTAGCTCTTCTGGGCCCTCGTCTTCAAAACGCACCCGCTCCTGTTTAAAACGTGACTTCTTTGCAGGGGTCAAGGTGGGAATCTCATCTGGAAGATCTGAATGTGCAGATACACTAATCTCAGCACATAATGGTAACACTTTATATAGTAATAGTTTATTTTACACAAAACAAAAACAGCCTGATCCTATGAATGCAGGTATAATGAAACTCATCATTAAATCTGTGTGTATGAAAATGTTAAAAGATGAGATTCAATAACTGCCAGAAAGCTCAGATCTTTCTACCTTACCTTCAATAGTCACAACATCTCTGTGCTTCTCCTGCTCATGTGCACCAGCAGCGTCTCCTCTGCGTTTATCAGGGCGCTTCACTACGGTGACAGTGGACTGACCACCCGCCGCCAGAAGCTCTTGCTGCTCCCGGAGCAGATCCGCCTCGCTGTCTGTGGACGTGGGACGCCGCAACATCCCAAACTCCTGAATTAACACAAAGGCGTCTAATGTTTCAGAGAAGGATGTCAGGACTAATACCGACTCAACATTTACCCCTTAAATTTGCATCTTGTTCTTCACTGACTTACAGTCTTACTGTTTATTGCTTAATGTTCTGTATCCTCTGTCAGCTATTTGGATGAACATGTACTCTAAACACATGAGGAGTTTACAAACGTGTCTCAGCTTCCGGGTAATGCGTAACCATTACAAAATAAAAGCCCTTTCGGTTTAAATAAAACATTGCATCGTTGTTAAAAAAATATAAAACATAATTTAACATAAAATAATTAATTATGTTCTATTGTATTTTCTTATTATTCTTTTTATTTACATTACTGAAATTGAAGTATGTATGAAGTATCACTACTATAATTTATATTATTATATTATATGATTAAAAATACACAATTTAATAAATATATCAGGCACAAAGCCATAGATGCTTGTTTTGAGTGATTGATTGCCGTTTGGCATAAAGGATAATAAAAAATAATATTTGAGCAATCTTGTCTGAAGAGAATGTCTTAAGAGAAGCTATTAGCTACTTTCTTAAAGTCCATGTCTACCTTTCCATTCTGTTCACTTTGGCAATGTATTTATGTATGCTACATATGTTCATCATCAGTGAAGTTCATTAGCAAGGAATTAACTTTCAATAAAATATTTTCTACCGTTTAAAATGCTTAATATAAAGTTTGAAAGTTACATTGTTTGCATTGTAGCAAAACAATCTAAAAGAGTTTAAACTTTACACATAAATCAAAGAACCAGCTTCGGTCTCTCTCTCTCTCTCTCTCTCTCTCTCTCTCTCTCTCTCTCTCTCTCTCTCTCTCTCTCTCTCTCTCTCTCTCTCTCTCTCTCTCTCTCTCTGTGTAGCCTACTCCGCAGTCTCCCCGCGGTCTCCGCCCCCCCAGTCTGCCTGATTGGGAACACCCAGAGCGGGATCCCCGGCGTTCCTGGCATCCCTCCCAAACACAGCACAGCCGGGCAAAACAACGTCCTAAAGCGTGTTTCATTGAGAAAGGCGGAGTATTGCATATAACATATTTGACTGCAATGTTATACCTGCCGCAGGATGTTGTCTCTAGATCTGGAAACTGACACTACTGCGGAGGACACAGCGCCAAGCTCCCCCGATGGTGGCGCGGAGACACCGGCCAGTCTCGATGTGCTGGAAGAGGTATGAGATGAGTCTTATGACTGCCATCATAGTCATGGAGGAGAGGGATTTCTGCATTATATCCCCATGTAGTCTGAAATTGTCTTATTGTGGTTTGACTTCTTCCAGTAAGGCTGGTCCACAGTATGTCTGAGATTGAAAAAATGTCAACGTAAATTAAATTCACTTATAAAATAAACTGTTAAAAGTGAAACCTTTAAAATTTCTCTGCTTCCAATTGATGCATAGACTTTATGGTGCACAAGTTATTGATAGGCTAATCAGCCTATAATAAAAGTTATTTGAAAGAGATTATTGACTGCAGATCCTGAGTAATAAACCCATAGGATGCTATTATCTGATTTAGGCTGTATGGTCTATAGGAGAATGTTTGAGACACCTCGTTAAAATTTGTGGTGGTATAGCCTTTATTAAAATCAGTGCTACGGCTTGATTCCATAATGCCAATAATTTTGACTAGACTTCACATTCACAAGAACAATTTAGGAAGTGCATTTGCATTTTACATCAGGTGTATAGCTCTAAATGCGTTATAAATGTCTAAATGTGTTATTCACTGCACTCAGCCACACTTTATATGATTTGTGTATTGATTAACACCTCTGAAACACACTGCTGTAATTATGGAACTGCAGTTAAGGAAAGGATGCCTGTTACTGTAGCTTGAGAATCACCATCATCGAGGGAGTTAGAGTAGTTTTTGAGCAGATTCAATGTTTTTTAAAACCTTTAATATATAGGCTAACACAGTAAAAAGTCCGGCACTGATGCTGAGTCCAACCTGCATCTCTGGTGCATGCATATGGTCTTGTAAAGCATCAGCTTGCAAATCCTGCTTGCTGAAACTCCTGAAAAAATTACATTTTAACTGGTATGTTGATTTGATTTGATTTTCAGGATGTTATTCTTTATCTAGTGAACAAAATAAATATTATTGAATTATTAAATGTGTTGATTATGCACATTTAATTATGATTCATTAATTGTAATAAACTACAATAGTTGATTAATTATGATATTTGCATAGTTATGCTGTGCCTATACAGTTTATATATATATATATAATATTATTATATGTGCAGTATAACTATACTTAATAATTACATTTAATTTAATAATATGTGATTTAATAAAACCAAACTGAGATTTCAAATAGGTTGGTGAAGGTTGCTTTAAATTAAATTTCTTTAGACCACAGTAAACAGACAAACAAAATCAGTGCTCCCACATTCGATATTCCTGAAGTAATTTTCAAGTTTTAGCTGTAATCTGCTTTTGCATCTCAAATCATAACCATATTATGTCCAAAGTTTGACTTATCCCAGAGCAGTGATGATAAGAGCAGTTTTTCTAGAGTATGCTTCTGAATGGCTGACTGTTAGCTCTGTCAGAGTATTCTCTTTCATGCTGGATTTCCATTATTGATGTTACACCTCACTCTTCCCTCTTTAAAAGCCTTTCAACCCTTATAAATATCAGAAGCAGCGGTATTAGCTGCTGAAATGTACATACACTTACTGGACAACATTCATTCTCAACTCACACAGATATTGAGCATGAAACAGTTTTTACTCAAAACACAAACTTCTCAGATTTTTTATCAGTTCACTTAACTAAAAGTAGACAAATATGGTATTTTTTAAAGCTGTAATTTTTCATCATAATTTGTATTCAGTAGCTCACTTGCCCTTTTACACGTTTTACACTTCTGTGCATTACTAAATAATTGTATCAAGTTCAGATTTAGCACACAAAAGCATTGCTGAGCCACTCTCCTGCAGGTTTTGAATAAATAAATAAAAATTGATAGATTTAGTCTGGCATTGATTGAAGACTCAAGACAAAGTGGCAATGACATCCACCATGTTTTGTTTCAACTGACCATTGCTTGGATACACAGGGCCCTATGATTTTCATGATGAGGAAAAGAGAAATGTAATCATAAAATTGAATTATCTGCAAAATGGTCAAATGGTTAACTAGTCAAAAGCAAGTGAGTGCTTGTTTTAGGCTTAATATACATTATCTTGAGACTTTGTGCCAGGATGTACTGTAAGTAATTAAGTCTGAACTGAGGGATTGCTACAAATCCTCAGTCTTGTCAGGCCCCACTTTCTCACATAAATCTATATCCCTCTAGTCGTGGTCTGGGTTTACTCTTAGTGCGTTGTCTGCATTTTGTTTGAATTAGACTCAAATGAAACCATTTTATTTTAAACTTATTTTATTTGTATTAGAAGTGTACCTGAAGAGGTTAAAGGTAGGCTATCTAGCACTGGAGAGCTAAGGCACTGTTATTTTATTATTTATATATTATTATAGTATTTATTATTATTTCTAATAAGGTTTTATTTTTATATTTTCAGTTTTCATTTTAGATTCTTTATTTCAGTTTAAGTCATTTTTGTTCTTCAGCTTAAACTTATTTCACTTAGTTGGCATGGCAACTGTTCTAATTTTCAAGTTTTAGGGTTTCATTATGATAATTTATATTTTATTTTATTTCAGCTTTATTTAAAATGAGTTTTAAAAGGTACAGTAAGCGATTTCTGAGAAACGCTGTTGAAAGTGGATTGGACCGAGCACCAAAACACACACTTGAAGCCAATCAGCAGTAAGGGGCGTATACACTCATTAAGGGGGAGGGGCCTGTGTTGCATAGCGGGTTAGGCTGCATTCGAAATCGCATACTCTTTTGAGTAGGTATTTATTTTGAATAAGTAGTCTAATTACTTCAGAACCACTAAAAAGTATGTTCTTTATAGTGAACCATGTTGTCTTTATCATGTGACCTACCAGCGTCAGTTACGTTGCTTCACTGCCATTCATAAATCCTCTCCCGTGGCCTCATGGGATAGTAAAGTGTCCATCGAATGCACACTTCAGAATCTTGCCGGAAGAAGTGTCACTTTTTGGCTACTCTTTTATAACTAACATAGTTATTTTGTCACATAATTGTCTTTCAACTACTATGTTGATGGGGAAGTAGGTAAGTATGCGTTATTGGATGCAGCCTTAGTGAATTTGGGGGTGGAGCTATCAAGATAGGAGTGCGATCCTTTTGCTGATTTCAAATATCAGCAGCGTTTCTCAGAAATCGCTTTTAGATGTGAGGAAATATGATCCTCGTACATTATCATTGTCTTAAATAAGTGACACTAAATCTCTGATGGTTTGTTTATTCATTCCCTCTTGTTTTCTCATTCACAGCATTCACAGCAAGTCTGTGTGCCTTACAATATGCTAATTGCTCTTTATCTTTCTCATTATTCCTTGTAGCAATGGCCAATAAAGCAGTCCCTGAGTGCCTCTATGTGCCGTGAGACACACTGGCGTTGCCTTCTCCTTTCCTTGCTCATGTATGGCTGCCTGGGTGCCGTGGCCTGGTGTCAGCTCACCCAGGTCACCAAGCTGAGCTTCGATTCCTCCAGTACTTCCCTCACAGCCTCAATGAACTCTCTTAGAGGAGGTCGCTCCATGATATACCACGAGAGCCCTTGCTCTGACGGTTATGTGTACATCCCCTTGGCCTTCCTGCTCATGCTCTATGCCGTTTACCTTATGGAGTGCTGGCACTGTCGGGCCCGCAGCGAGTTGCAGTGCAAGGCCAACGTTGAGAGCGTGTACGAAAGGGTTCTGCGCATGTGTCAAGCCCGACCGTGCGTCTGGTGGAAAGCCATCAGTTACCATTTTGTACGTAGGACTCGACAAGTAACGCGTTACAGGAATGGAGATGCCTACACGACCACGCAGGTTTTTCATGAGCGTGTTAACACGCACGTGGCGGAGGGCGAATTCGACTACAGCCGCTGCGGAATGAGAGACGTCTCGCGAAATTTACGCGGACTGGAGGGTCACGCAGCGACGCGATTGCATTTCTCCAAGTGCTTCAGCTTCGCAGGAGGGGGTCCTGAAAATTCATACCTCAACCAGCGAGCCAGGTTCTTCTCAGAAATCGAGGGTTTGGACGACTACATGGAAGCCCGCGAAGGCATGCTTCTGAAGAACGTCGACTTTAAAGAGCACCTCATCGCTTATGTGGATCCTGACCAACTGCCGTGGTACACCTCACGGGTCACCTTCTGTATAGCGGCTCTCCTCATGCTCTCCTGGCCACTGCGAGTACTGATCGAGTACCGGACGGCGTTTGTGCACTACCAAGTCGAGAAACTCTTCGGACTAGAGTATAGCAACAACAGCCCGTCTCCAGAGGCTGATGCCACCGTGATGAACACTCGCTATGGCCTTCCAAGAGTAGAAACGGTGGATAGTACGGAGCTGGAATGGCACATTCGTTCAAACCGCCAGCTTATACCCAGCTACTCGGAAGCCATGCTGATGAACCTGGGGGCTTCTGGGTCAAACCACAGAGACAGTATTTCCTCCAACCGCTTGCTGTTGGACAGCTGCTCAACGCAGAGCTACGGGACATTGGTGCAGAACTGTGAGCACTGTTGCCAAGAAGAAGGCGACCAAAGACGGCCAACGATCAGCTCTAGCTGTTCCTCCATCTTTTCTCGCCACACCTTCCACTCGCGTTTGTCCCTGGACACCTCGCACTTCTCGCTGTGCCGCATGTATGGCTCCAGGCGCACTATGGGACTGTGGAGAAGCCGTAGTAGTACACTTACAGAGCGCTGCTGCCCTGATGAGCAGTGCTGCAGGTCTTACACCAGTCAGCTTGCCCTTAATGACAGCCCGCCGAATTACCAAGACGCTCGCTTCTTCCCAGTCCTCATAGTACATCGGCCTGAGGGCTGTGGGGACTCCTCAGAGGTGAGGAGTTATTATGTTCGTAGAGACTCCTGTTGTGTGGAGACTTCAGTTTAAAGTGTCTTGAACTTCAAGCTGACTATTTCAGTGATAGAAAAGGTTTGTTAAACATCATTGTTTGCACTACGCAGAAAGTGGGCTTGATGGCTATTTCATTCAGAGGAATTGCTTGACGTCGAACTGATGAAGTGTATTACCATGAAATGTATCTTGCTCTAAAAGCTAACACATGCTAAATTATAAATCTGACGTATTCAGTGCAGAATTGAAGACTGTTTTGTTTACATTTTGATTTTAATTAAAGGGCTGGATTGGAATTATCAACCATTAATTTACACTATTTATTAACGGTTGGCTGACAAATGTCAGCTTAAAATCTATCAATAAACATGTTACATTTAGCTATATATATTTACTTTTTTTATTAATAATAAAAATATGTTTTGATGTTTTAGCATTAATCCATAATTTCTAATTTATAACAATTCTAACAATTCAATTCGAAAAAGATAAGCATTGCTATAGGATTATTAAAGACTACAAATATTTATTTGTTAAATAAAAGAAATTGGAATATCCCTAAATCTTTAAATAAAAATAGATTTTAATTCATGCTTCAAAGGGAAAGAAATAAGTTTGGTTGTAACCTTAGCTGATATCTTTTTGGATATTTTCTATTTCTTTTATCATTATTAGTTTTTGTTGTTTTATTTTATTAATGCTGATCCATTTAATGAAAATGTTGGCATCAAAGAATTGATGTCCGGTTTATATAAGCTAAGGTTGCATGGCAATTTGCTCACATTGTTTCATAGAAGCAGCCGCAGGTGATCTATTATGTATGCAGCTTGTTGGAAACTGTCCCTCTGAAGAGGTTCCCAGAAACAGCAATATGGTCCTTCACACCTTGGTATATCAATGTGTAGCTATGTCTCTATGACAGAAGACATCACATTCAAAATACATCAGCTCATAAAATGAGCTTAATGAGAGAGACTCATATCTAGCAATTCCCCTTTAAAGTGAATGTTATGGCCTGACCAGTATGTTTGAAGTATGGTTGTGAGAAAGACAAGAAATGCTGTTGAAATGGCAGTGACTGTTAAAAAATAGTGCAGAATAAAATTGCGCCAGTGCTAAAACATGCTACAAAATGTCTCCCGGAATGTCTTTTATTCATCGATTTGTTCATTCTTTTCATAGATGTGGTCACGATTGCTTTTGTTTCCTCTGTTGTGTAGTCATGTCTCTATGTTGTGTGAAGCTATTGTGACGGAATCCTCCGCCAGTCAGGATTCATCATTCAGCCCAGCATGGAATTATGTGGTCTGGTCTTTCTTGGTCCATAACTCAATTGACAAAGTCAAAACAGCTGTACACCAGAAACAGGCCGAACTCACTCACTTTTCTTGAATGCCCAGGAAGCAGCTATAGGCTATCTGAACTGTGCTAGAATCACTCACAACAAATCTTGTAAAAGAGATGAATTTTGGGGCCACTCTCCTTAAAGGGATACTCCACTTTTTTTGGAAATAGGCTCATTTTACAACTCCCCCAGAGTTAAACAGTTGAGTTTTACCGTTTTCGAATCCATTCAGCCGAACTCCGGTTCTGACGGTACCAGTTTTAGCATAGCTTAGCATCATTGATTCTGATGGGTCCAGTAGCATTTCTTTCAAAATGACCAACGAGTTTCAATATTTTTCCTATTTAAAACTTGACTCTTCTGTAGTTAAACCGTGTACTAAGATCGACGTAAAATTAAAAGTTGCGATTTTCCAAGCCTATATGGCTAGGAACTACTCTCATTCCGGCGTTAGAATTAAGGAACTGTGCGGCCGTACCATGGGTGCAGCAGGCGTAATGATATGACGAAGCACCTGAAAATAGTCCCCAGCTCGGTAACTTCCAACATGACCGGGACTAAGTTTGTGTAGTTTTTAGGCGGCAAATTTGGTTTCCTGTGCGATTAGCCATGGTTCTGTGCGTAGTAAAGGGCTGTGATAGTAATGTCATCTAAATCGTCTCTCACAAATGTCTCCATGCTACAAGGCACGCTCCCTGTGCAAGCAGGTTGTCACGTTGGTTTGTTGACGGCAAGTGCTTCGTCATATCATTACGCCTGCTGCACCCATGGTACGGCCGCACAGTTCCTTGATTCTTACGCCGGAATGAGAGTAGTTCCTAGCCATAGGCTTGGAAAATCGCAACTTTTCATTTTACGTCGATCTTAGTACACGGTTTAACTACAGAAGAGTCAAGTTTTAAATAGGAAAAATATTGAAACTCGTTGGTCATTTTGAAAGAAATGCTACTGGACCCATTAGAATCAATGATCTATGCTAAGCTATGCTAAAACTGGTACCGTCAGAACCGGAGTTCGGCTGAATGGATTCGAAAACGGTAAAACTCAACTGTTTAACTCTGGGGGAGTTGTAAAATGAGCCTATTTCCAAAAAAAGTGGAGTATCCCTTTAAGTCAACCCAAAAGTTGTATTTTATTTTGATTGGGTAATTTGTTGGGGTATTATTAGCCTATTATTTGAATATAATGTCAAGAAAATGTTTATTGTCTCATCACATTCTGATATGAATCATGTAAATATCATATTTTCGATTCTCATTTTCAATAGATATTACTGTCAGTCTTACTGTCAAAAGGTTATCAGATATTACATGTTTAGCTACCTACCTATATCTTACCATGCTCTCTTCCTCTGTTAAAACATTTAATTGGAATTCGCACTCGTCTTCTGTGAACAGACCCGCCTGTTGATTGGCCATCTTGGAAAGGTCAACGTGTCATCAACCGCCAAGATTTAAATTCCCAAGATTTAAATTCCCAAAGAATTGGGATAACCTTTTACAGGTAAGAATGTGTTAGTTTGTGCTTTTATATGAATTAACTAATTATTACCTTTTTTATTTTTTTTATTTACTGTTTTTACTTTTACTATAGTAACTTTTAATGTTCGGTTAGTTGTCTTTTTGTATTAATTGTGTCAGCCAAATCATCTGCTGAAGTCTATTGCAGGTAGATATTCATATGCGACTCTCAAATTTTCACGGACCGATTGTGACTCTTCCAATATGACGGACGGTTGAAACACCTGCTAATGAGGCATCTATGTGTGATCCCTAGGTAGTTATGTCCAATGTTAAAGGAACCATGGCAGCTGCTCTGTAGCAAAACAAGCGCGTCTCGTTGCTATGCCAACTTTTGAGCGCTGCGCGAGAGCTCTGGTAACTTTACCTTTGTCAGCGACATGTTTTGCTTGTTTTATTAAAAAATATTTTATCCTCCTTGTTAGTTAACATTTGATATAAACTGCTCTGAAAAATATGAATGTTAAATGTTATGAAATTTCCAATGTGATCTCTGTGCTGTGACAATTCCTGTGGAGACGTGATTTGTGAAGTGTGGCGGTAAGTTAACGTTAGGTGGCTTTTCATATGGCTATGGCTACTGTTTTTTATGTTTATTATTTTTGTCTTTATTCATTTGGGTTGATTATATGTAGTGTTTTACAGCGGGCTCCAGATTTCTTTTAATAGCTAAAAGGGCTGCTTTTATTAACCCAGCAGGCTTTATCAAATAATCAATTTCTATTTGATCATTGTTTCCTTTTTTAGACAATGTCCCATAAGGCCTCACAGACAACCATGAGTTTACAGCATGCAAACTCAAACTGGAGACCAGAGCACCATAGCAAGCGCAGAGAGGAGTGTCTTTACAAACAGTTTCTGAATAACGAAAGCCAGCGCCTTTCTTTCTCTGAAGAAGTTATTTATGAGATGGGAGCCATTTCATACAGAAAATTAGATTTTAACTGGC
Source organism: Phoxinus phoxinus (assembly GCF_949152265.1). Classification (NCBI taxonomy): domain Eukaryota; kingdom Metazoa; phylum Chordata; class Actinopteri; order Cypriniformes; family Leuciscidae; genus Phoxinus; species Phoxinus phoxinus. Next base: position 25,357,111 of record NC_136888.1, read on the forward strand.
TTTTCCATGCCACAGGCCCATTAGCACCATGTGTCACATTAAAGAAAAAGAAGAAGCATGGAAACAAAAAAAGAAACTGTAACATTAATACTTTAACCCAAGAAAAAGGCAGAATTTCATTACAGGCTCCTGCACAAAATAAGACTAGTAATCTGTTGCAGCTGGGAAAACAACACAGGTAATACTGTCACAGAATCTTTCATCAAAATGGTTTTCTAATTGGATGTCCACCCAAAAATGAAAATTCGGTCATCATTTACTTAGCCTCATGTGTTACAAATTTGCATGGCATGCTGTTTTTGTGGAATGAAAAATAAGATATTTTGAAGAATGTTGGTAACCCAACAGCTTCTGTTATATTGTTTTTTTTGTCCATACAATGTAAGACAATGGGAACCAAAACTGCTTGGTTACCAACATTCTTCAAAATATCTTTTGTGTGTGTGTGTGTGTGTGTCAGAAGAAAGAAATGCATACAATGACATGAGGGTGAATTTTCATTTGGGGGTGGACTATCCCTTTAATTCATACACTTAGTCCCAACACACTTGTATTTCACATACAAGTTATTTTTTGTGGTGTCTATCCTTATTTAACAGGATACCAGGTTATGGGCTCTCTCCAGTGAGCATCAATGTGCAGAACCACTTAAATAAGACAGCAACCACTTTGACCATCAAGCACATCGAGATCCCACAGGCCCCTCGTCGTCTGCAGGATATCCTGAATCCATGTGCCGACTGCCAGGTCACAGAGAATGTCTTTACACAGGAGATCTTCTCAGGTAGACTTACTTCTGTATCTTGAGTGTGATTGTTTACTTGCAGTTAAAAGTGCACTATTCGTGTTAAAAACGTCATTGTGACAGCTAAAAGGTTTATATATGTGGCTCTAAATATTAGGTTAATGTATTACATTTGGCAGGCAGAGCTGTAAAAGCAGAACAGCGATGGGTTGATCATTCCACCAGAATTGACTATGCCCTCAGACCTCCTGACTTCAGCGGGCAGGAGATGCCCAAACAATCTGGTGCCAAACTTTCCACTCTTCACTATGCAGTTGACAAATGGAGGATTGCCTGCAACGTCAGTATGTTTCTCTTATTACATTTATTAAGTAATCTTTCTTAGCCGTGAAGTACATAGCTATTTAAATAGTACAGTGTGTGTTGAATGAAGGAAAGCACCTTGAATATGATTGTTTTTGCATCAATTGCTGTCATGGAAACACCTTTTGGAAAATGATTATTGTTTCATCTAGAGTTGCCCTTGCAGAGTGTGAACATCGAGGGCCTAAAAAGGGCTCTTAGTGACCCTAAATACACAGTGCGGCTGGAGGCCATCATAACCTGTGCATCAAGAGCAGTTAATGGACCACAAGAAGAGCTTCACCCTAACAAAGCAGGTTAATCTGTTAGAAAAAATATATTAAAGTAGAAAACAGTTGTTTTAAATAGTAAAATATCTTACTGGATTTACTGGATTATTGGAAAAAAAATGCAGCCTTTGGAAAATTCTTTCAAAAACATTTTGTAATATATTATAATATAATATGAACCCTTTTAAGGCAATAATTAAATGAAGTGGAAAATAAATAAATGAATATTATTTTTCTAATATATCTTTATTTATTTTTGCTCAGCTCAACATAGTAAGGAATGGAAGTTGAAGGCGGTACCGCAGGAGTTGCAGGCTCTCATTGTCTCAGCCCTTGAGGATCCAGTGAAGAGAGTTCAGATGGCGGCTGCAGTGTGCCAGTATGCCATGAGGACACCGAACACACACGCCAGAGACATACTACGAAGCACGATAAAACAAGGTGCATAGACGAAAGGAGACCGGTGATTTTGAAACCTAAAAATGTCAATTAAAACAAACGCTCAAACAAACATTAATGTCACAAGTAAAGCAATCTGTCCTACTCAGATGTTGACTCAAAATGACCATCATATGTTGTGACTCAGACCCCTATGGCACAGGTGCAGACAGCTGGGTGGCGGCGCAGTGCTTGGCGATCGACGGTGATGCAAGTCAAGCTGTCATACAGAGACTCCTGTCACAGCACTTCCTCAGAGACGCTCTTTTAGATCAGGAGCAGTCTATGACGTTACTCTCCAACATCAGCAGCAAGACTGTGAGTCACTCTCTCATTGCTTTTTGCATAAAAAGAAAGAAAGATGATATAATTTATGCATGCACTAGACTATGTAAACTTGTTCACATTTTGTCATAAACGTAAGTTTAAATGTTTATGGTTGATTTTTATGTTTTTGAAAGAAATCTCTATGCTGCATTTAATATTGTGAAATATTATTACAATTTAAAATAACGGTATATACTGTATATATAACTATAACTATATATATATATATAAAAGAACACCATTTAATTAAAACAGAAATCTTTTGTAACATCACAAATGTCTTTAATGTCACTCTTGATCAATTTAATGCATCCTTGCTCAATAAATATATATTTCTTTCAACTAATATTTCTGACCCCCTTATATTTTGCATGGTATTTCCCATCCAGACACTAGTGCGCTCTCTTCTAGCAGAAGAGTTAAACAGCGCTAACTGGAGAACACGAGTTCAGGCCTGTACTAGCATTGCACAGCTCAGAAGTCAAATCAACAAGGTATCATAATGCAATTCTTTAGGACATTTCAGACACCTATATCTACATATCTAATATCTCTATAATGATTGCTGATCATACTAGAAATGCTTTTCGTGCAGGATCTTTGCAACAAACTGATACACATGATGTGGAACGACTGGAGCTGTGCTGTTCGTCATGCTGCAGCACTGGCTCTAAGTAAACTGAACGTGGCCAGAGAGATGCACAGTGAGCTGAGGTTACTATCTCTACCCAACAGACACATCAGAGCATTTATATTCAGTTCATCCTTAACAGACAAACAATTTCTCCACAGCGGGAAGCTGGAGGAGGGTCCAATCGCTTGGCGTTTGGAAGCGCTGATCTTAATTGGTCAACTGAAAATAATGACACCCAAGCTACTGCCCACTTTCCTGCGGTGCTTTAATGATGACTATGTGACTGTGCGCAAACAAGCTTGCTTGACTGCAGCCTCTCTAATGATGGAAGACCAGTCGGTGAGGAAGTGACGCAGCTGTGCAAACGCATAGATCTATGATAGCATGTGGACAATAAATTGTGTGAAAAAGAAATTGAGGGTTCACTCGACTGACCGCATGAAACATGTTCACAGGTCGTTGATCAGCTAATTATCCTGATGCAGAATGAGCCAATATGGGAGGTGAAAGTGGAAGCAATTAATGGTGAGCTTGAACATTAATACAGCCATTCTGTTACTATTTTTATGAGTACACTAAAGTAATATTATTCTATAAATGAAGCTTTAAAGAAAATAGGTTGGATGAACCCAGCTGTCCAGGAGTTGCTGATGTGGGCTGTACACCACGAGGAAGAGCCCAGCGTGCGCATTGCTGCCTGCGAGGCCCTGAGCACTTCAGACGCAAAGGGCCCCGAGTTACAGCATTTGCTACAAGAGCGTTATGCACTGGAACCCAACGCTGAGGTGCAGAGGTGTGTGCTCATAGGCCACTGTCATTATTGTGAGTAAGATTGTAAAAATTGGTTTCTGAATGTTACTTTAATCGTTTTTCTCACTAAGGCACATTAAAGGTCTTCTGAAAAAGCATGGGTACAGCCTGCAGGGAGATGAAAGCAAGATTCATGAGATAAAACTCCAGGTTAGTACACTATTTTACCATGGCTTCAGACACAGAGCTACGGGTTTATTCAATGCATATCGTTATAAGAAATATTTCCATTTAATATGTTAATATTAATACAAAGAAATATATAAAGATGTTATGTTTTTTAGCATTTTAATTTATACTAGAGAGATTATTTAAATATATCTAGATGCATTCGGGTCCGTTTTGACCTAGATGAGGTATATAAATAAAATAAAAAAATAAATGTTTTTTTTTGTAACATTTTGGATATGTTAAGTAATGTTAAGTAAATAAACATATTTTTTAGTTAGAGTAAACTAAATTGTTACACCTTTTGCGTTCAGGTCAGTTTTGACCTAAAATGAACTGTGGCTAAGTTTGCCTCAAATTATATCTGTAAAATACATTTAGCCTCTTTCCTACACTGTTGTTTTGTTAGAAAAAGAATGTTTAGTTTTCATAAATTTAGACTGTTTTCAGCTGTTATGAGCTAGATTCAAAATAACTTAAAACCAGTTATATGGGTACTTTTCATATTATATGTTCTTTAAATTTCATATGATATATTAAAAATAATTCTCATAAATATTAATAGAAAATATTTTTTTTCTTGCATCATACTGGTCTTTGCTGTAGTTCTTGTAACATCTTAATTATTTAAAAAATATATATAAAAAGGGGGCAAATTAAGTAATAGCATGGTAAAAACATGCTAACATCACTCAATGGCGAGTTACTGATCAGATGCAATATGGTTTTAGTTGAACAATATGAAGTTATGACTGCATTATAAACTTGGACCTGAGAATGCAACAGGTGTAAACCGTTTTTAAATGCAAGTCATATAAAATATGCCCCCCTTGTAAGTTTGCTGGTTGAGAATCACTGCTCTAGAAATAGAGATCTCAGCTTCACACTAACTGCCAGTTGCTCTTTTTCTGTTTTTCTATAGATGGAGCTGTTGTGTACAAAACACATCATTACACAGAAAGTGCTCTTAATAGAAGAGATGGGAAAGCAGCAACAGCAGAAATTATTGTGCTGAATTTATGGTTGCATTTGTCCTACTATATAAAATATTAAAATACCTGAACACTAAATCCAACCTTTTGAGTTGTTCCACCTAAAAATAATTCACTGCAGTCACTGACGTTCAAGCAAACAGGCTACAAATGTCCAGAAATGCTTTGATGTATCAGGTATCCCGCAGGTCACTAATTTTACACTGATAGCATATTGAGATATCAGTAAAAGTCGACTATATAGTAAACAAACAATATAATACATTGATGCTGGTTCCCAGCACTGAAACCCATCGGTTTTGGTTGAAAATGTGAAACATTTATTAAGTAAAATTATTACAAAAGAAAAACTCACAAAAAAATCTGAAAAATGTATATATACTGCTGCAGAATATAATCCATAAATCAGTTTTCTCTAATGTATCAAAGTTCCTTGTCAGCAACCACTAGGTACACAAAATAAAGACAACATTAAACAAAATATGAAAGCTTATATTTAGATGTATAAAGTCAACAGAAAATGCAAATGTAAAAATGTATACTAAATCTAGTCAAGGATTTTGTAATGAGTTATTTTTTATAATTTTACTGTCCACTAGTATCCTGAACAAACAGTAGGTGATTTTTATTCTGAAATTCTTTATCAACTAGACACGTCTTTAATGTTGGTCTGTGAATGTCCTCGTCGCTTAAGAACTTGCTTGTACAGGTTCTCAACCTCAGCGACCTGAGCCAGCAGTTGAGTTCTGCCATTGTTCTGATGGGGAGAACAGTTATAATATGGATTTACATTATAAACATGACATGTTTGCGAGAATAAAGGTAAAGAACATCACATAGACAGTGGTTTCATAGCATAACACATATTTATATGAACCTTTAACCACCATAATAGATCTGTATAATTTAGTTCAAATGACCACATTCGTGTTGATTGATTCATCAAAAAAACATATACATAGTGTATAGAGAGTGTGTGTGTATATATAGTCTTACCAGATTACTCAGATAACTATCAGTGTTTGGAATTGCTCGAACAATCTCAATTTTCATTTCCAGGTTCTGAATAAACTCCACCACCATCCCCATGAGCTCTACCACATATCTGCACACAGATTTATGTTACATTAAACAATGATCATACTGTAAGTAATACTCCAAACGAAAACCATTTTGTTTGAGTGGCACATTAAAAGCCTCTGACCTGTGAAGATCAGCCTGAATGGGCAGGTTCTGCTGACACAGTGGCTTTGTTAGTCTCTCTCGCAGGATTGTCTGTTCTCGCAACACTTCCTGAAGGTGGGAAGTGAACTGTTGCAAGGAAGCAAACCTTTGACCTTACGAATAAAGACACTTATATCAGTCAAATTTTAGTATAGAGTTAGAGTATGTGTATTTCCATGTTGAAATGTCAATTTATGCCCACAATTCCGTTTGCAACACTTACTGAGGTAATGACTGTGAGTGACGTCTGCACCGTCTCTTTCCAGCTTCAGCAGCTCTAAATCTAAATTAGTCTAAAACAACATGACAAATTGAAAATCATTTTAGTTGTTTAAGGTTTGTAGATCAGAAAAGTGGCAAAAAATGTTCATGGCTCTAGTTTGTTTCCAACCTGATCAAGATCATGTCTTATTCTGCTGAGCTGCTCAGCTTCAAGTAAATACGAGGAAAAGACTTCTGATTCCCGTGGGAGAGCATCAAGCTCCTCCTATAAGATTCATAACATTACATTAACCAACCACCAGAACCGTTTATAATCAATGTAAAAATGATATTCTCTTGGTTTACCTGTGTCATGGTGCCTGATGTTACACATCTGGCTAAGATCTTAGCAGCTGGTGTCACTGTGTAAGTAATGGGGTCCCAGGGATTCATAACATACGTGATTCCAGACCTGATGGCAATAAAACAAACAAAATTAAGGTGGTTCTTCAGATATGGACATTTTCATGTCCCAGGGATTGTCTTTTATTAAAACAGATTGCATCTTTTTGTTATAGGCCCTATGGACATAAGGCATAATCAAAATATTAGATGGTAGGAAAAATTATATTATAAAAATGATATATATCCGCTTTCACCCGCAAAACCTTTGCTTGCAAACATTTTACATTATCTCGCAAATGTTTTGCTTTCCCCCGAAACACCATTTAAAGTCAGCATGAAACAGAATCTTTTTTCCCCTTAGTGTGAATGATGCGTATCCAAGTATGCAGAAAACATGTAGGGCCGGACTTGATTTTGTCCTTCTGGATTTTTTTTTTTTTTTTTTTTATGCTTTAAACAACAAAACAATTCAACATACATTTTAGGGCAAGGGCTGGAGTTGTCTTTTGCTACTACTGTGCAAAAATTAAACACGTCATCAACGAGAGACTGTCACAAGAGGGAGATTATTTTTTACAAGGACTCATAATTTTAATTTATTTATTTTTAAATAATGATGAGCACGGATAAACCATTTATAATGAATAATGCAATATTCCGTTACAAGTAAGAATTGTCCACTTTGATTTCGTGGTGACTGTAATTCAAAAGGTAACTATATCTTTAGGTGCTCCGTGGTTCACTGATGGACATTGGAGACATTAAATGAACCCTCGTAAAACATGTTGTAAGACTCATTGACTCAATGAACGCCCAGTAATTTACTTTCTAAAGTAAAACTTGTTGCTCTTTTAACTGTTATATTATTATAAATGCTGACACTATTGCTGCGTGACTTATGATTTTCATAACGTATATTTTACCTGTGGTTCTTGAATGTGATGTTCTCGATCTGGCAAATAAAACGTCTGTGTTGTTTCAAAATACCGCCTCTTTGTAACTGCTCACTGAACACTAGCACAGCTAACTTTACGCAAGCGTCAAAGAAGAGCAGATATCGTCAACATATGCTAACCATAATAACATAGACAGTAAAAAGAAATAATAAGCATATGACATACAGATCATAGAAAATAGAGCGCGATGCAACTTCCTCCATCGTGATACATTCTCAGGTCAGCAGATTCACAAATACAACCAAAGAACAATACCGGTAATTGTGCACTTTTATTAGAAGTTTAAATAATTTAGAAATAAACTACAAACGTATACATATATATGACTTGCATACAACGGTCTTATATACATGATTTAAACAATTTCAAAATATAGAATTAGTCGAATCAGCAGACATCGAAACGTAGATCATTTACTTCAGCAGCTGCGCACCATCCATTGCTGTTTGCTTAGGTCCGTATTGGTTCTGTAATTAAATAAAGCCATTAAATAAAATAGACACAACCTTTTCAAAGTTAGGTATATCCATTTTAGTAAGTCAATCGAAAATATTATATTCGCGAATAGTTTGATGAATTGTGATGCGGTTATATTTGACATGGTGCGGTAAGAAGCGGGTCACACAATGACAACAACAGTCCAGCATAACAAACCCCAGATGTCACTGTTCTAGATTCATACTAGGGTCGTCTGAATCTGTTTATCACGTGCAGTTTGCGTTTACACTAAGATACAGTAGGATAAATGTCTGCTGCGGCGCGTATAGCAGCGCCGGTGATGTTGTCCCGGTTCCGCGGAGCTCTGGTCGGTTCGGTGTTGGGTGACTGTATAGGCGGTGAGTTTGAAGGCGCTGTGGATGTGCCTTTGGATCGAGTCCTTCAGCATCTCAGCGCTTTGGAGGATGAAACACGGGGCGACGGTGAGCATATATTCCATTTTTACATTGTATATTTTATATTAAAAGCATATTGAGGCTTGATATTTAATCTCTAAGATTACGAAAGTATTAACGTTACCATATCAGAAGGCCATATCACGTACTAGGCTAATGTGTGAGATACATAACCATTGGCATGTCCTGAAGTCTTTGTTAACCCTCTAGTATTCATCATTAGTGGTTACTCGTGATCTTTCGCGGTCAAAAAAGACCCAAAGCATTTCATGTTATTTGTAGGGGATTTCATGGTAGGCAATAGGCCTATTCACCTGATGCACGATTTATTTCAATACAAAATAATACAAATATTAGAATAAGAAAAAAAACATTATTCTAAATGAATACATGGTTTAAGTTAAAAATAGAGGTAAATGTATTTAAAATCAAATGATTGAAAGACTAATTAATAAATGTAGCCTATAGTCATATACATATCTAGTATCCACCATATAAACACACACACATCCAGTGGTTGGACAATGAAACTTAAACACTGGCTAATATAGTGTTGGAGGTTTCATACCTAATCGTGCCTGGTGGCCAATTTTCACTGATTTTACATTCCACCAGTGAGAGCAGAGTAATAGTACAGCTGTTCATAAAATATTGCAAGCCACACAACATAATAATGAGAGACATGTCTTTAAAAGAGGACAGATTGTTGGTGTAAGTCTTTGTGGTGTATCGAGAACTATGGCTTCCAGTGGATGTATCCTGGATTGTAAAAAACACACAACATAAACCACAGTTGGCCAACTAACTGCAGAATAAAATGTGCACCTCAACTCTCCTGTTTCCATCAAAAACCCACATGACTCCACATGGTCAATATTCAGTCAGGCTGCTATAGCCAAACCTTGTTACTCGTGGTTACTTGTGCCAATGCCAAACATCTGTTTTGGTTGTGGATAATGTGAAACATGTATTCTCTGAGGAGTCCATCTTCACTGTCTTTTCCACATTCGAGAGAGTTACGGTGTGGAGAAGCCCCAAATAGGCTTAACCTCTGGACTTTTGCATGCCCAGAGTGAAGCATGGGGTGGATCAAAAATACCTCTGGCCACTTTGCAGAACTTGTATCTGTCATTCCCAAGGCAAACTGATGCTGTATTAGCCACAAAAGGAGGTCCTACACCATACTAATAAATGATTGTGGTCTAAAAGCAGGTGTTTCAGTTTTATTGTTCAACTCCTGGATATAAGGCGATGCATTCCCAAGTTGCTTAGAGTATTTTCAGACATACATACTTTTAATGTTTCACATGTGGATATATATTTAGACCTTAGAGTGAAAACATGAACTGCTTTAGTAGACAATTAAGTTGTACTTCTGATTAAATGAGACACTGACTGGCACAGGGTTTCATGTTTAATACGGTAAAGCTTCTTGATTTGAAGCAATCTATTTTATAAAGTGATGTATAAATAAATTACATGACTTTTCTACAGTGCTGAATTGCAGAGCTTGTGCAAACATATCCACGTTGCTATGATCGGATGCTTTTCTTATGCTTTTTTTTTTTTTTTTTGACCGGGTAGATCAAAAGTGTGATACAAGACCATTTAGCCATTTCTAATCTATCCACAATATTATTCGTGTGTGTTCATATAGCAATTGCCAAAAAAGACACCAAGTTTTGTACCATTCATACCCAATTTTTTCGGTCCAAAGACAAGTGACTTCATAATTTTACTTTCATAAGACATTTTTGACTATGAATTGAGTGTTTCTTGGTTAATTTTAGACAACATCTCCATTTTATCCAGGAATTCTTCAGTACAGTGATGACACGGCCATGATGCGATGCGTTGCAGATTCACTCCTCACCAGGATGGCGTTTGATGAACGAGACATGGCTCGAAGGTACATTACTGCTGGAAATGGCTAAAAGAGTCCTTTTACGCAAGTATTTGCTTTTCCCTGATCATCTTACTTGATTCCAGATTTGCAAAGGAGTATAACCTTGCTCCGGATCGAGGTTACGGCTCAGGTGTCATACAGGTTCTGCGGAAGCTTGCATCGCCCCATCTGAAGGATGTCTTCCAGCCGGCACAGGCTCAGTTTGGCGGCCGCGGTTCTTTCGGGAATGGAGGTGCCATGAGAGCGGCACCTTTCGCCCTTGCCTTTAGAAGTCGCAATGATGTCCGCAAGGTGAAAAGTCATCCTACTGTAATCTAAACTGGTAGAATGAATTGCAACCAACTATAGCTTTAGACTCTCTATATTAGAATGCTAAAAACACATCTAATCAAGAATTTTTTTCTATGAATATTCGAATATTGTGCTGAACAGTCGGCGGCCTTCGAGTCAGAAAGGTTAAGAACCGCTTGTTTAAATACTTCATTAATTTGGACTGTCCCAGGCTAACATTCTGTCCTTGCATTTGTTTTTGGCAGTACGCACGGCTTGGCGCTATGTTAACACACTCTTGCTCTTTGGGCTACAACGGGGCGATGTTGCAAGCCCTTGCTGTCCATCTGTCTCTCCAAGGTGCTTTGGCTCTGCCCAAAGAATTCATCAACAAACTGATCTCAGAAATGGAAGAGATGGAAAAAGATGAAACAGCCCAGCTTGATGCTAAAGCGTAAGTGAGCCCATCAAAAGAATGAACTTCAGTTGTTTGTTTCTTAAAGGGATAGTTCACCAAAAAAAGAAGAAGCAGATTCTATCATTTACTCACCCTCATGTCGTTCTAAACCTGTGGAACACAAAAAAAAGATATTTTGAAGTTTCAACTGTTTTTGTTCATGCAACAAAATTGTTGTCATTGTTATCTATTAAAATCGCTAAAAGTTTTTGTGATTTGAACAAAGCCTGAAATAATAAAATGTATTAGATGAAAAACTTGACTTGAATGAAAATGTTGAAATTGAAATGTTGTCTTGGCAATAAACTGAAATAAGTTTAACTTGAAACGAAAAAAAAAAAAAAAACATTCATTAAATACGCAAAAACCGCATTAAAAAAAGACTATCGCAACTTCCGTTTCATGCTGACTTTAAGAAGAGTTCTCTATGGTTCTGACCCACTGTTTTATTCCACAGACTCAATTTATCAGACTTCCCATATTGCTCACGTTTGCACAGGGTGAAAGAACTTATGGACAGAAATGGTGTGAGCATTGAGGAGGTCATATCTGAATTGGGTTAGTATTGATTTGGTCATTTTTATAATGGCATTCTGCTGTGTTTTTCTTGTAGTTGACACTCTTTCTTTGCATTAGGAAATGGCATCGCTGCCTTACAGTCAGTGCCCACCGCCATCTTCTGCGTGCTGCATTGTTTGGAGCCCCGGGATGGGCTGCCAGAGCAGTTCGGAGGACTGGAGAGGACAATAGCCTACAGCTTGGCTCTGGGTGGCGACACTGACACCATTGCTTGCATGGCAGGGGCAATTGCAGGGGCACATTATGGCATCGACTCCATTCCCCAGAGCTGGCAGATGAGCTGCGAAGGGGTGGCGGAGGCCGATGATTTAGCACACCGTTTGTATGATCTTTACTGCCTTCCACAGTTCGAAGAGGACAGGGGGACAACAAGCTACAAGAATAATCAACTGTACACACACGCCAGTGATCAGCACACCACAAAAACTGACTGACTGACCCACTACACGGCCATATGCAACATGCAGCCACTCATAAGAGAAACATTACTTGGCATTTAGTGTCAAATGCACTTGATTATATACCATCATCTGTGTTTATAAAATTGTGAATCTTCAGTTCAAAATGTTTACAATAAAAATAAGAAAATGGTATAATTTCATTGGTACTAATCTGGTGTATTATTCTTTCTTTCTGTCACATTTAAAATGGTTCTAAAAACTATTTGCAGTGGGCTTCGGAAGTTCACTAGTGAACATGTCTCCATTTTATCATTTTTTAAATTTAACACACATTCTTTTATTAATTTATATTTTGAGCAAAATTTTGATTAGAACACACACACATACAAACAGCCTTTTACACAAATGGCTCTCATGTTAATTATCTGTTTATTTAGTATTATTATATTAACACGAGAATCCTACATTTTTCCACTTTTTTAAAATGTAGGCTGGTAGGGGAATGCACATTCATTTTCATAATGAAAGCGATGTCTGCTGCCCTTTGTGGGGCTGTGAGAGGAAATACATCTACTTCGTTCAAGCCACTTCAGGTGAATGAAATAATCATGTAATAGCCTGTGGGCAAATAATTTGGCAAAAAAACAAATGAGTTGTGTTCATACTAGTTTAGTTGTCACAAGGGCAATATAAATATACATTTTGAACCACACAATTACTACAACATTTGAAAAATAAATATGGTGCTGAAAACATATTTTATATACGAGTTACATGCATTTTTATTTTATTTTTTTACACTATTTTAATATTTTAAACACACTCAAAACTACACATAACTTGGTATAATTGAACACAAGGCCTGACCTAAGAGACAAAGCACAAAGAGATTTTTACACTGATGTTCCAATCAAAATGTGTCTAAAAATAATTAAATTGGTTCTAGAACCCGCTCTATGGATCTGAGGTCTGGGGTACAATTACAAACCAAGAGTTCACTAAATTATTCTTTAAAAATAATATAAGGCTGCGCTGCACTGAGAACTCTCAGACACGGGGGTCTCTGTTCCAGTAGGTGGCACTAACGCACTCTGCAATTGTCATTGCATTAAACGGTAGAAGTAGAGAAAAGAAGAAACACGTGAGTTGTTTATATACTGTCTATGGTGAGTTTCTGCGATGTTTATGATTGTTACGAATTAAAATACTTTGATTGTATGAAGGAATTAAACGACAACTATGCAGAGGAGACACATTTGCAAATAGTTAATTTGCTCTCAGTTAATAAATTGCGTTATGGTGAAAAGCACAACCTAATTTAGCGGCTGTTTAAGCATTGGACATATTAATAATAATAAATGCATAATGTCGGAGTCCACGACCCCAGGAAAAAAAGGCAATTTGACCGGAAGTGCCAGGAAATTAAAGGACAACGCTGCAGATTGGCATAATCTCATCCTGAAATGGGAGCGATTAAATGACGAGGGATCCACGATTGCGACTAAAATAGTTAATTTGGGACTGAACAAAAAGTAAGTTTAATATGTCAATTGAACATAACTACTAAAAAATATATAATATAAATTAAAATATAATCGGATATTTCTATAAATGCGTTTGTTAGCATATACCTGCTCTTTTACACATGTAGCCTGTTTTCTCTGTCATCTGTTCCCAGGTCAAATATGGAGTCTGATGTGTTGATGGAAGGAGGCAGTTTGACAGCTGGAGACCCTTCAAAGAATCTTAAACAGAGCAACCAAGAGCTTGAGGAAGAATGTGTGAAGTTACAAGATGTTGTGGATAAAATGGTACAGTTTTGGAGAAGCATTACCACCAGTATTGTGTTTTTGTAACATTTTGATGTAACTGTCCAAATTGTTTCATCAAAGGCAAACATACTGTCAAAGATGGAGAAAATGGTCAGTGATGAGCGTGGGATCTGTGAGCTAGAAGCATTCCAGTATGGAGAGAAAGGAAGAGCAGAACCACTGTTTCTCACGTGGCCCACTCATCAGTTTGGTACGAGAAAGAAAGGCTCATAATCATATACCAAGTTATCCCATTTTCTATTAATGTTAATTTGACCGGTATGTCCAGAGTTTACTTGAGTAGAATTTGTTTGGTTCTAAAATTAATATGAATAAATATGACCCAACAACCATAATATAATCTGCAGATTGGTAGCTGAAATACACATAAATCCTATGTAATTTTTAAAATGGAATTATCACTTAAGTCCCATGTTATTGACCTTTTGTTTCTTTGTCCTCTTCATGGCAGCTGAAGTATCTTCTAAGCTTTACGAGTCATACAAGCAGGAGTTGGCACTGAAGAAGACCATACTTCAGGAACTGGCCCACACTTCTAATGCTGATCTTTCAATGGTCTACCTGTCATCTTGGCTGTACCAACCCTACATTGACGACAGTGGAAAACTGCTGCTAGAGAGTTTGCTATTAGAAACGGGTCACAGACCTTTGTGATTCAGTCTGGAATCTATGCACGAGGACAAATTAAATGCATATCCTGACATGTATATAGCTTTAATCTGTATAACCTTCAAATTTATCTCAGAAAAAAAATAAAATGCTGTTTTTATACTGTTAATACTTTCTCGTCATAATTCCCTTGTAAGCAGTCTTTACCATACAAAGTCTTAACTCCATAAACTCACTCACAAAAGTTTTAATGTCATATTTGAACATGTCCCTTTGTATTAAAAATGCTGAGATGTTTCAAAACAGTAAACCAGAGATTATATAAAAAGTAATAAAATAGTGCAACAACTTTTCAAATGACTTTTGCACTGGACAAACTACTAAATAACGGAAACAATGGAACATATGAGGCTGCAGTCTAAGATTATAAGAACCTCAAGTCAGTTTTTTTTACAAATCTAGACGTTTTCTCACTGTTATGAAAAACATTCCCCCTTTGTATGACATCTCAAAATTCCATGTTTTTGGGCCAAACCTCTGGGGAACAACCACTTTCAGCCTTAAAGGTTCATTTTCAAACGAACATCCAGAAAGGTTTGAATAAATAAAATATGTCATGGGGTACCAATTTAAACTGTATTAGAACTACAGCCTGGGTTTCTAACATAAAGAAATGGTTATGTACAGATTTCACTGAATGGCCAACTAAGTGGACACATCATCACAAAAATCTTACCACAGCTTTTCTGAACCTTGCCGGAGTCCATAACTTAGTTTTGGCAAATAGTATTTTCTTTCCTCCCATTTGTGCATGTTGCGAAAGAATCAGTTTCCAAAATGAAAAGCACTAGATTCCTTCCAAAATTTAGTGTGTCACATATGCAATGCATTTGCCACCATGTCATCACTTTACCCTTTGAGACACATAACACGCAGCTACATAATCATTTCCTCAGAAACCAATAGTTAAGATATGCCAACATAAGTGAACTGTCTAAAATTCAAAATGAACAATGACTTTTGTTGTATAAACAGAAAAAACACTATTATATAATAATACTGTTTTTATACAAATTTACAAAGAATGCAATAAAAGTTCATTGAAAAAACACCATTACACAGAACGTATGTATGGTGTGAATAATGGACAAAAACAGGAAGTGAAGATGTGACTCCATTAAGTCTTTCTTTCAGTTTCAATGCCCAGCAGGGCATGAACAGTCTCTAAAGGAACCCCTTCAGGTGCCTCAATGTGCATCATTGTGCCATCGGGCCCGTTGACAATGACGATCCCTTTGGCGGCTAACTCTTCCGCGCTCTGCATGACAAGCCCCTCTGCTGTCTGGATAACAACAGAAGACTCTTCCTGCACAAGCTGAATGGCCTCGGGATCTTCCAGAGCGTCGGCCTGGTCCTCTTGAACCTCTTGCTGAGCGGGTTCTTGCGAGTTCTTAAACTCGGAGTCTGTGCTCAGAGCCTGTTCCAGCTGTTCCATCTGATCCGCGATGTCCACGGCTACGCTGCTGTTCAGGACCTTGGAGATCTCTGGATCTTCTACGGCTTTTGTAGCATCAGAATCCGAAGAAGGCACTTCCGTCTCCATAGGCTCTTCCTCTGTCCTCGGTAGGCTGGCGTTTTCAGCGCTCTGTGTAGCGTCGTCAGCGGTTAGATCTACAGAAGTCAAGCTCTCCAGTCTGGTCAACAACACCTGAGGTTTTCGCATCACAGAGCCGTCAACGGTCTCGTCCTTCTGGATGCCATTCTGATTAACTTGATAGCCGTTGGTTTCTTCATTGCAGTTTTCCATTTTAAACCTTTTTGCAGGAGGCAGCATTTTGGCATTCTAAGGATAACATGAAGAGTAAATATGATTACCATACACAGTAAACAATGTTTTGTTCCTATAAAAGTATGACGAGTAGCACACAACAGCTCAAAGAGCAGTGGTGATGTTAAGGAACTAGGTAAATGAAAGGTTCCAGGTTCAAAACCCACAAGGAGGAAATCATGATAAAAAAAGGGGCCTTCCAACTGCGGTCCACAGAATATTTGAGATTTTATCACAAAATATGTGTAGGACTGGATACAGCATCATTCAAAAGGTTGCAGTCAATAAGAAGTTTTTTTTTTTTTTTTTATAAAGAAATGAATACTTTTATTCAGCAAGAAACATTAAGTTAATCAAAAGTGCCAGTAAAGACATTTAGGTTACACATGATTTCAAGTAAATGCTGCTATTTTGAAATTTCTAGTCAAAGAATCCTGAAAAAAAGTATCACGGTTTCCACAAAAATGTCAAGCACAACTGTTTTCAACATTGATAAAAAAAAATCTTGAGCAGCAAATCAGCATATCAGAATGATTTTTGAAGGATCATGTGACACTGAAGACTAGAGTAAATTATGCTTTGTATTTACAGGAATACATTATATTTAAATATATTTAAAAACACAAGTTTAAATTATGCAGCCTTGGGCATAAAATGCTTCTTTTAAAAACGTTTAAAAAAAAAATCTAATCAAGATTATTTTATTTTATGTTCTAGATTCTAACAGTAAGAAATAAAACCAACATCTGTTTTGTATTAAATGTTTATCTTACATAACCCTAATACTGGCCATAAAAAGATTTAAAGGGTTAGTTCACCCAAAAATGAAAATTATCCCATATTTTACTCACCCTCAAACCATCCTAGGAGTAGATGACTTTCTTCTTTCAGCCAAATTTCTAAGCTTTATTAAGGGAGTAAATTATGGGATCATTTTCATCTTTGAGTGAATTTACCCTTTAAGCCTTAAAGTAAATATTGTTTGAAAAAAATATAATTTGCTTTATTACAACCTAAAAATGTATATATATTTTTACTATTTATTCAATTGTTTAATAAAAAGTTTAAATTAAAGTTTCTCTTTAAACATGAAAATGGTAACTAAAAAAAGGTCTCATTTGTTAACATTAGCTAATGCATTAACATGAACAATATGTTTTTATAATTTATTAACCTTTGTTAATGATGTTAGTAAAAAATATATATATTCATGTTAGTTCACAGTGCATTAACTAAATGTTAACAGAAACTTTTAATCTTAAAAATTTATTAATTTATTCTGAGATTAACATTAACTAAGATTAATAAATGTAGATGTGTTATTCATTGTTAGTTAATGTTAAGTAAAGTGGTCAACTAATGTTATCAAATAAAACCTTATTGTTACCCTAAGTATTACAATGAAAATGTATAACTGCCTTTATATTTTACAAAGGTTGTTCCTCAACCAAAGTTTCAATAAGTTTGAAAACCCCTGCACTAAACCCACTAACCCTATTTAAAGGAGTCTTCACTGGAATTATTTGTGCACAGAACGTACCTCAATACTCCGTAGACTCTTTGTGGCCTGATTTGCTCTTGGCTCTGACTGATTTGTCTTTTGACTTTGTTGTCCCTCAGAGGAAGTCAGGAGTTTCAGTGCATTGGGATCGTTTATACCCAGAGATTGTAAAACCTGGAACGATAATGAATTTGTATGGTATGTACTCAAGTTTTGAGATGATTAAATATCTAGCAATTACTTACTCCCATGTTGTTGACCTCTATAGCTGGCCGAGAGGCTGGTGAAGTGTGCAAATATTCCAGGGCCATCTTCTTCACTTGGCTGTGTAGTTGTTCAAATTCATGGTACACGCTCGGGAACTGTTGCTTTGATGGGTAGCCCTTTTCTACCTATAAGGACAAGAACACTGTAAGCATGTATGAAATGCTTCCAACACATGTAATAACATGGTATTTTACATATTGATTCAACAGTGAGAAATGGACAAATTAAAAAAAAATCTATCCCATGCTTCAGAACATCTGAACATACCTTCATCAGCACAAACTCCCATACAGTCATGACTCTGGCCAGACGTGGAAGAACAATCTCCATGAGATCTTCGTCATCGTACTGTTTAATAAACTGAAGAAAGATACTCAGTCAGGGGTGAATTCAAAATTAATCAACAAACAGTCAAGTGTCAGTTCTATCTAGACAGTCAATAATGTTTAAAAGTATCCGTTCACACTGAAAATCTAGGAGTTAAAATCTATTATAAAAGTTATAGGATTATAAAAAATGTTAAAGAAATCATAAAGAAGCTGTTCAGATTCAGCACCATTTCAAAATCATTTATCAAATTAACAAATTTGTGACACTGATCATGTGAATTAATTTGTGTAAAAAAAAAAAAAAAAGACTACTAAAATAATCTAAAGGCCTGTTCACACTAAGGACTTGTTGGAATCACTTCCAGAGCGATTTTTTCCAGCTGAACACTAAAAACATTAACAGCCAATCAGAATCCATTCAGCTTTAAAGAGCTCAAGAATTAAGCATCAGATGACATAACTGCACTGCACTATTAATAAAAAACATTATTGTACATTAGTGTGGATGCTAATAAAGTTAAATCAACTTTTCTCTTCACTTTCTCTTAATTTGTAATGCAAGTAACACGATTTTTTTTAGAAAATAAGAAGCGTTTTCACAAGTTGACTATTGACAGTTGACTATCGAGCAACATACTGTTATAACATTATCCTTGTATCACCTAGCCAGCCCTTACCATTAGCTTTTTACAACACATCAAATATGTGAAAGTACAAACCACAGAGATGATGGTGAAGTGTCACTATAACAAAGCATTTATTAAAAAGCACTTTACCTAGAATGCATGCATATATGATTTGAATGTCTAAATAGTGTAAGCACACAGATGTATAGCAATCTAAATCGTACTTCTTTTAGCCGATTTCTTTGTCTTTGTGCTTGCTGCTCTAAGCTCATTCCTCTGGGGTACTTTGGTGGCCGTCCTGGTCGTCCTCTCTTAGGTGGTCGCCCAGGCCTCCTAGGACGGCCAGGCCGTACTGGTCCCCTGGGCCGCCCAGGTCTCCTGGGTTCTACCTTGCCAATTTCTAGAACCTGAAATATTGTTTACTTGTGATTATTTGATTAATCAGATAAATACACCTAGTATCCAGCAAGCAAAACAAATCATCTTACTTTTTGAGTACTGAGTGTTTTCACATGACTATTATCAGTGACTTCAGTTCCTGAAGGTTGTTCGTCTCTAGTTGTGGAGAGGTCTTCTGCTTGAGCTGGCGTCGGGTTCTTGTCATGTGTGGGATTTAGCTTATAGTGTCTGTTCAACCCGGCGACGCCGATGTACGCTTTATCACAGGTATCACATTTAAAGGATTTGTCACGGAGATTGAGGGTTACATCTGAGCTCTTCTTCCCACGTTCTTCTCCATCCTCATCCTCCACACTTATCTCAGAGTAGTCATCTGAATCTGATTGGTGGCTTTCTGCCAAGTCCTCATTTTTAATAAACTTGTAGTCCTTCACCTTGTGCTTGGGTGGTCTAGACACCCGACCAGAGCGGGTCTGGATTTTTTGAGGCTTCTTCTGGCGATTCTTAACTTTCTGGGTATCCTTTCCAACAGCTGGAGTTGAAGTTTTTGTTTCCACAGTAATAACTTTGGTAGGCATTGTTATCTTGGCTGGAGGAGATAAAACTTTCGGAGACGGCACAAGGATCTTTGGGGTAGGAACAACTGGCTTGGCTGGTGGACTCTTGACTGTGGCAGGTGCAGGGACGTGTACCTTGCTAATTGGGACAGAAATGGTGCTAACCATAGGAGCCGGTTTCTGAAGGAGAAGCTGAATAGGAGGATCGTTTGGGTTTTGTAAGAAATATTGCTGCTGTCCAGGCACAGGGGTGATGTGGATGATCTGTGGGCTGCTTAATGTTCCTACAGTTGAAACCTTCACCAGCGGCTGACCGGCTGACATATTCTGCGACTGTAAAATTGTTATTGGAGTTGTCTGCCGTTGTTTATTGTCTTGCTTCAGAGGTGCCTGCACTTGAATTTGGATGGGCTCGGCTGTCTGAAAAAACAACAACAACAACAACAACATTAACGGCTAAATAATTTGCTTACACAATCTGTAGACTAATTCAGTTCAGAATATCTGACTGGTTTTATGCAGAATAGGTACAAAGATGCATTTGTTGAAAGTATTATGCTTAAGAAAAAGTAGAAAACGCAGAAAAGGGAAGTACAGAACGAAATGCTTGTGGGAAAAATGAAGGTTACCTTATGTGCAGAAGAAAGGAAGTATGGATGGAAGGAAGGAAAAAAAGGAAGGGAATGAATAAACAAGGGGAAAAAGAAGGAAATACTTGTGGAAGAAATTAATATACGACAGGAAGAAGGTAGGAAAGGAAGGAAAGGGAATTACTTCGTAGGCTTTCTGAGAAACCATTCAGTCCCGTTCTGAACAGTAAATAATTGAATCGTCTTGTCATACAATCTCTCTGACTTATGAAAGACTCTATCGTAACTTACCTTCTGTGTGGTCGTGTTGGCTCCATTCTGCGACTGCTGCAGCGCGACGTGTTTGGCGACGCTCTGCAGCTGCTGCGACGCGTTCTGCTGTGGCTGGATCGCTGTCGCCAGCTGCAAGTTACTGGTTTCCAGTGTAATGTACGTCGGCTGCGCTGTGACAGATCTCTGCAGTATCTTCGGGGTAGTTGTATGGGTCGTAGCTGGCTCTGCCTGTGCGATCACCTGTGCTTTACTCACTATAACCTGCTGCACGTCCACGATAGGGGAAGTGGAGGGTTTCACAACTGTCTCAGTCCCTGCAACATGGACTAATTGTTGTTTCGATAATTGCTCGATTAATTGCTGCTGCTCCTCGGCCGATAAGCCCGAGCTTTCCACGAAGCTGCCGTCGGGCTGCACATAAATGATGGTGGTCGTCGGTGCAAGAGCGTTTAAGACGTCGCCGCTTACAGTGGTGCATTCTGCCGTTAACCCGGCCTCTGCGGTGGCCTGAACATAAGACGTAATGATATTTGAATCTGTTATCACCTCACCGCTCACGATCTGCCCGATCACCTCCTGAGTAACGTTACCATCCACAACTCTGACATCCACTGCCGACTCGCTGTGCATTAACTCGACGAGGCCTTGATCAATGCCCCCTTCTGCGGTGGACGGCGTTTTGCTTGCGTCTTCTTGGTTGTTTTCCTCTTCGGCTTGTGTCGTCTCGGGCTGCTGCAGAGGTTCGCTCGCGTCGAGGTTTTCCATTTTCGCTGCAGCAGATTTGGACGCAGAATTATTTTCGTCTTCATTGTCCGCCATTTTGTTTTCAGGAGCAAAACTTGCTAACTGACGTAGGGAGCCTCGCAAGAGCGCGAAAAGAAGCTGTTTGCTTGCAGGCGATTAATACTCAAAATGTGAGTAATATTTGCGAGGTTGGTTCAAAACCTGGTCAAAAACATTTCAAATTTGGAATACGGTTATAATCCAGAGACGCTTCCTAAGGTAACGGTAGCCAGGCAATTGGTTTTCCCGTCCATGCCACCGATGACGACAGCACGGAGGATGGGTAATAACAAATCACGTCATTTCCGCTTTTAGCGCGCCGTTCTGTCTTTTCTCTTTTTAATAAGATATATTTTACATGGCTACCGCTCATATTGTCCTACGGCCTTTACACTGGATAATATTTAAAAAAAATCTTGTTTATATATGAAGACCATTGTCAAGTAACATAATTGTTTTTATTTAATCTAACTTTGTGTTGTGTATTTGTATTTGTATTATGTGTTATTTATTACTCTTTTTGTATGGATGGACCATGAGTCTGAAATAAAGGATACTACTAATTTATAATAATAGTTTGGGATCACACAACTTTGGGATACACCGTAGTCAAAAAAATGTCCCTTTTCCTGATTAATTCCTATCACTTTTGACATTTCCTATTATCCCATGTACAAAAACTGCTGTAGGATATTATAGCTACTAGACTAGTATGAATCGTGTGTACAATAGCCTATCTTACACATTTCACAATTTGTATCTTCATATTTAGCCCAGCATTACCATGGAAGCCCGTTTTCATGAGAAATGTTCTCGTAATGACTTAATATCTCATATTTACTTTTTCGTAATAATGTAGAGCAGGCTATATTTAAATTAGCATGTGTTGGATGGTGTAAATGTTCTTGAATTTCAGAAGAAAAAAATAACAGAATTCCCATGTGATGCATGTATAAAAACTGTTGGACATCGTTAGTGGAAAAAATAATAATAAACTATGAGAGTGTGAACATTTTATTTCTTAAAATTTAGTTGAAGAAAGACTATAGAAAAATACATTTTGGACCTTATATAGCCTATACACACAATCCCTATAAGGAAATTAGATTTATTACTAAGAAAACAGCATAGTAATGTTGGTGGGTTTATGTTTGTGAATAAAATAAAGTATTTCCAATGTGGATTAAATTACCTACATTTTACAGTAAATCTCCAGCAGGGGGCAGGAAGGGACCACTTTTACATTTCTCAATCACATTTCATGGTCTCGTTTGTCATACTCCTCTACCACTAATAGGAATCTTTTTATCTCATTATTGCCATTATGTTAATGGGTCAAAATATCCTCAAACAGAGCAACAACTATAGTATATAATAATATAAAAATCATCAAGGCCACTGAACAAACATGTTATGCCTTCAACTTTTAGCATTGCATAGCCTACTGCTATTCAGTCACAAAGACTTTTGCAGTCCAAACCTATTTTTCACAGAATTAAACAAAGTAATACACAAACACACACAAAAAAAACTTTGTCAGGTTGGAGAGAGGATTTTCTCTTAACATTGTTTTACTCTATTGCATCTCCCTGCTGTGCGATACTGAGATATTGTCGTGCGTGAAGTTTAGCATGTCAGCAATGTTTTGTATCAATGTAAACAAAACATAATTAGTTCATTAAAATAATTCTCAAAGAGTTTTCAAATAATTATATTCAACTGATAGGCCTATAGCCTATATTCTTAATGATCTGTTATAGGCTACCTGCAAAATTGCATTCATTCATTAATTAATTTTATATTACATACTAACATTTAGAATTTATATTAAGATTATTAGTAAATACTGCATGAATTCATTGGTCCAGCTACCATGAAAAGATTAAGCAGAAATCAATTAATAATTCAAATCAGTTTGATTGATATCAGAATTTATGTTTGACTATGTATACATGGATATCCTTTCTTTTCTTTCTTATTTTACTCCAGAAAATGTTCAAACATCCTAATTACCTATACCTTACTTAACAACGCAGCAGCTTGGTGATCATCACAATCTGATTAAGAAATCACTCTAAAGACAGCATGGATTTGCCACTAAGATAATCTTCATATCACAGATAAGTCCAGCTCGTCCCTCAGTCAGCCTCTAATGGCCACCATTAGTGACATTGTGGGATTAGCCTGCATGAGTACTTTATGTGATTCTCTTAGTGAGAGTGCCTGAAGCCTGAGAGAGCTGCAATAAGTCCTGAACAAAGAAACTGGTATCGTCACAAACAGCTTGTCTCTCTAGATCAAGGCCAAAATATCAAAATAAATAGTGATTAAAATACGTAGCACGTCATAAAACAGTGAGTTTATTATAGTTTTGGACAACATTTCATTTATGAAACCGTCTACAGAGAAATGCAAAAGGCTAATATGCCTGACAGGATCAGCTGGGTGACAGAGATGTCAGAAAAGCGGATAGAGATACATACAGCCTAGCCTTATCACCCCAGATGTCAACTAATTAATTACGCAGACACTAAGTAAATTAAATTACAGTGCATATCAATAATCTGTTGACAGGCCTTGATAATAAGGGCATGGAAAGGATCAACAACCCAGATGAAATAGAGAGCGTTTGCAACATCATTTTGGACGGTTCTTCTAATCAGCACAAATCCTGATTGATTTCACAATTTACGGATTAGCCAGAGGAGGACTCATATATCTTTATTTATTAGGTTTAAACATGGTCATTTTTATGGCTAATATTTAATTGTGTACAGTTGTAAGATAATTAACATGCTTTTCTCTATCCTGTTATGTGAGGATTTTTTAATTGTAAGGCATCCGAGACGGCTAATATCAGATAGAATGACTGTAATCCTTATTTAATCAAAATTTCACTGCAGTAATTCTGGAGCACTAGCCTCTTGGGTGAACGGACAGACAGACGGATGGACGGACAGAGAGATAGATAGATAGATAGATAGATAGATAGATAGATAGATAGATAGATAGATAGATAGATAGATAGATAGATAGATAGATAGATAGATAGATAGATAGATAGATAGATAGATAGATAGATAGATAGATAGATAGATAGATAGATAGATAGATAGATAGATATATAGATAGATAGATAGATAGATAGATAGATAGATAGATAGATAGATAGATAGATAGATAGATAGATACATAGATAGATACATAGATGGATGGATGATAGATAGGAACGGATGTTAGATAGATAGATAGATAGATAGATAGATAGATAGATAGATAGATAGATAGATAGATAGATAGATAGATAGATAGATAGATAGATAGATAGATAGATAGATAGATGGATGGATAGATAGAAAGATAGATAGATAGATAGATGGATGGATGGATGGATGATAGATAGGAATGGATGTTAGATAGATAGATAGATAGATAGATAGATAGATAGATAGATAGATAGATAGATAGATAGATAGATAGATAGATAGATAGATAGATAGATAGATAGATAGATAGATAGATGGATGGATAGATAGATAGATAGATAGATGATAGATAGGAACGGATGTTAGATAGATAGATAGATAGATAGATAGATAGATAGATAGATAGATAGATAGATAGATAGATAGATGATAGATAGGAACGGATGTTAGATAGATAGATAGATAGATAGATAGATAGATAGATAGATAGATAGATAGATAGATAGATAGATAGATAGATAGATAGATAGATAGATAGATAAATAGATAGATAGATAGATAGATAGGTAGGAACGGATGTACGATAGATAGGATGGATGGATGATAGATGGAACGGATGTTAGATAGATAGAGAGAGAGAAAGAGAGAGAGAGAGAGAGAGAGAGAGAGAGAGAGAGAGAGAGAGCACCATATCTAAGTCTGCTTTCATGCTCTCTCCCATATGTCTGTTATGCATCAGTCCTGCTGTTTAATCTGGCCAGATTGAGGCTTCTCAACTGTGACGGATTACACTCAGTGACACAGAACTGTTTAGGCTATATAAATCATTGTTATTCCAGGCTTGATAGAGTGAAACATTGCAAAATGCAACAAAGAAAATGATTTCAGTGCAGATTTATATTTAAGTACTGCATTAATTGGCATTAGACATATGCGTAACCTTTAACTTAAACTGACGCTGTATGTAAATAAATTCAGTTTGTTAAAATTGTAAATTGAAATTCATTCTCCTTTAATTACGGTTTTAAACACGGTTGATGTAAAACAGGTTAGCATTGTTCATCCTTTTTTAATAATTTGTATTACATTTTACATGTTATGAAAAAGCACATAATAAGACTACAGTACATTGATGTATAGCTCAAACAATACTGTAGCAGGCTATCTTAATTTACAATATATACAGCAATACACTCTATTACAACCACTGAGAGTTTGACACGGTTCTGTACAAAATCAAAAAGAAAAGCACTGAATACTGTTATTTCAAAGCTCAGGTCTTGATCAATTATTTTCTGATAATGACAATATTCATGTATTCTGAAATGAGATCATAAATATCCAAACATTTAGTCTTATTCTATTCCGAGCTATTCTGCAAACATAGCAATCTTTTGATGATAAAAGGGCCCAGTATCCACAGTATTCTTAGGTGTGTGTATATATATACATATATATATAAACATTTTATCAATCACTGGCATGATGGACTGATGCTATTACTAACTGGAAAATTTCGTTTTGATCTTGCTAAATGTAATAAAATGCAGAGGAACATTGAGAATCAAAAGTCCAGTGTTATCGTGGAAACAGTGCAGAAAAAACGAGGAAGAGAAAATAGCCCAGATATTTTCACACCAATCCTATTTTATGGCATTACAAAGAGATGAATTACAGTGCATAATCTAAGAACTCTTTTCCTCTTCTTTCGCGTCTAGCTGTTCGCTGGACTTCTCCTCCGTCACCGACGTCTCCATTTTGTGCTCTAGTCTCTCAGAGGAAACGGTTCCCAGCACTTTGGCACTGTGCTCCTGTGCTTTTGCCCTGAGAACTGCAATACTGTTCTCTCTCAGTTCCTCTTTGGACATAGGTGACTCTGTCCTCCTTTCCTCAGCCTCGGCCTCATCCGGTTTGGGATTGGTGGGTTTCATCTGAGCGACGTCTGACTTCTCATTTGGTTGGACTGCAACAGTCTCCATGGACTTCTTGTGCATCCCTGCAAAGAATGGTGGGCATTCGTGTTTAGAAAAGCAGCTGGTGGTAGGAAAACCATCTTGAACTGGAAATAGCAAGAGACAGATTTTAGATTTAGTGACAGCATTAGACTAATCTGAGCCATGAGAGTCACGAATCGCATCAAAAATGGATGATAAGAAAAAGATGGCTAAATAAAAACTACTCTTTTTGTAGGTTGTTATTATAATTTAATAATTTCAGTAAATCCCTAGTATTTTGTTTTAAATGATAGAATAGCAAGTTTACAGCGACTTTAAGTTGCTTACATTATGGTGCAATGAGAATCCTATTAAAGAGGATGGCATAGTGCGAGTTAAACGTTTGTGGTTGCAGTTGCAGGAGTAAACAAGCCGTGTTACGAAATCTTATGTATACATTTATTTGCCGTCTTAATGCTTCCAAAAATGTAATTATTGTGGGCTTATCAAATATAAGGGGCAGCACCTGTTATCAGTCCATGTTGTGGAGACACTTGTATCGTATTTTTGTAACATTGATTTGTATCTCTTGTGTGTGTGTGTGTGTGTGTGTGTGTGTGTGTGTGTGTGTGTGTGTGTGTGTGTGTGTGTGTGTGTGTGTGTGTGTGTTTTGTTCATTTTATGTATGTGTTTGCTGTTGTATTTTGTTCATTTTATGTACTGTCAGTTTTAATATTTGGACCCTGAGTCGGTAATAATGTTTGATGATTATGATGATGATAAAGAAGTATAGCAATTTAATTATATGGCTAAACTTTTTGTTGTTGTTCTTAACTACAGCAAATTATTATTTTAAAATGGTTAAATACAATTTAAAAACGTTTCTTGAGCTATTTGCTTGGGTAATTTATTTGCTAAAAATATAACATTTAAATTATGGACTGAGAACATTACTGTAAATGTAATCAAATTGGTTAATTTATAGCAAGATAAAATTCAAAATTTGCATATTAGAGATATGATTTAGATCTACCCTCAGTCAATTTTATTCATAGTATTGAAATTCAGCAGTGCTGGGTGACAAATGAAATGCAGTATTAAGAGTACAAGCAAGGCTTTAAATTAGAGAGGACTAAAGATTTATAAAAGAGACTAAAAACATTAAAACATTTTTAAATTATGTCATTAGTTTTGATGATGGTGAATTATAAAGGTCAATTAAAAAAATGAAAGGTGAAATAAACAAACAAACAAATAAATAAAAAGTCTTAATCTGCTGTGACATATACCTAGAAGCCAGGGGGCACAGGAGTCCATGATGCCATCTTTAGCAGACTTCAGTATGGACTCAGGCAGCGGGATGGAATGACGCACCATTGCACCGTAGAGCCCGTACTCCGCCATCACACTGCTGCGGCCCCAACACTTCTCCCGCTTTCTCCACTTGGCCCTCCGATTTTGGAACCACACCTGTTCACAATTAAATGTGATTTGCATATGGTTTATTAAGAAAGATGTCCAAACTGTCCAGTCTATATAGGCGGAATGACAGACATTCATTTGGAAAAGATGAAAAGTAAAAGGTGAGTGTAGGATGTCAATCTGTCTTTTTCTGCGTGTTTTAGAGAAGCAAGATAATCATACAGGTTTGGAACAACATGAAGGTGAGTATAGCTAAATTAAGCAATAATTTTCATTTTTGGGTGAAGTAGGCTAGTCTAACCCTTTTAATTAGTCTGGAAATTATATTTAAACAGCAGCATCAGTTGACATTTTTCAACACAGACATAGAACAACAAATAGCCAAATCTTTCCAAAGTGTGCCAATGGAAAACATATTTTTTATGTTTAACCAAATGGTAGCTATGGCTATCTTAATCAACTACAACTGACTATCACCTATCATTTGCTATATTGTAGTCATATGTCGGCTTGTTAGATGATTGAGCAAACAGTTTAGGCAATTTTTCAGATAGGCTGAAAACGACACGACGCGTAAAGTGCCTGCAGTTCAGTTCTGTCATGACGCGACGCGAACGCATGTTGATCACAGCAGTTAACCAGCAATTGCCCTTCACTAATTCAAGCTGCTAGCAAGAGCTGACGGGGGGAGGAGGAGGAGGAGGAGGGGCCGTCGGGTCTAGAGAGGCCAGACATTGGATAAGGAATTATCAAAACCATTTTCCAATCTTTTCTGGTAATGCCGATGATGATAGCCCTCATTTCATGCACGATACTTTTTGAGGAGAAATTGGTTATCGGGCACTCAAAAGAAAGCGGGTGGAGACAGCGATGAGAGACGACCCCAAGGGCACGCAGAAGCTGATTGAAAAATAAGTTAATTTCGAGCCCAATCGATGGTGGACAGGCGGGCAAATATCACGGGAAATTAAACGAGCAGGACCCAAGAGAGCAGCGCCATTGACCCGTGCTAATAAATTCAATGTAGTTATTTCATTTGAACTCCCCACATCTCGCCACATCCCTTCCCTTGGAACACGGCGGGCTTTTCTCATTTAACTAATTACACTCGATGAGAAAATTAGATGTTAATTTTACTTTGGATTGAAATAGAATTATTTATTTATTTCCTTATTATTTATTCACTGAGAGGCACCGTAATGAGAAGGAAATTAAAAGGCGTGCCAGCAGATGGATGGTTCAGGTCACACAGTAATCTTCTTCCGCCTTGATTGCTTGATTAGGTCGTTAGCGCCTCTCTCTCTCTCTCTCTCTCTCTCTCTCGCGCGCGCGCGCACACACACACGCAAACACACACCCTCCCCTTCTCTCTCTCTCTCTCTCTCTCTCTTTCTCTGAGAGCAAATTGTTTCACATCCAACTGAGGCTGATGAGATTATCTGTCCGAGTGGGATGCTGGACTTGATCGATATAGGCCTAGTCAGTGTGCGAATTGTAGCCTACAATGACTTTCGGAGGTCGACTAATTTAAAGGGATTTCGATGTTTTTTTTACAGTATAAAACGTCTTCCAAATTAGTAGCTATAGGCTATAGCCTATTAATAGGCTATTAAAGGTGGGGAAAAGTCACCCAGTCCCCCTGAATTCACCCTCATTTTCGAGGCGCTATTTCAAGATGCGTGTCGCGAGGCGAAAGTTTTATATTTGCCACTGTCTGTTAGGCTATTTAAAAAGTCTGTTATTTGGGATATGTAGCCTACATTTATAATAAAGTGAAGGATATATTTGCCATTATTGGATTACTTACCTCAAACTAATCACAAAGTAAAGCGCAAGCTTTTTTTGTTTTGCTAGCCTCAGACAAAAATACCTATTGCTCTGACAAACTTGTAGATTAAGCCTAATCTTTAATAATTACAGAAACCTTTGAAAACCATTTTGAAACTTATGCTTAAGACATACATTTTTTGTTAAATCCCCTCTTAAAAATAAAGGTTCTTTATTGGCATCCATGGATGGTTCAATAAAGAACCTTCAACATCCATGAAACCTTCATTCCACAAACGGTTCTTTATAGTCGAAAAAAAATGTTTCTTTATAGTTCTAAAATGTTCTTTAGCTAGATTTTTTTTTTTTTACTTTTACTTTTAAGAGTGTATGGGCTAGTGCTGAACCTCCATAATTCGCACCAATGAGATCGTTCTGTTGCTGACCCTAAGAAAAATGTTTGCTAACTATAACCCTTACACAAACCATTAGCCGATTAACTAAATACACGCAACAATATCACTGCAAACGGAAAAGATACAGGCACAATTTCCTCAGATCACCACACTGGCAGAACCTCCAAGAGAACCTAAAGGCTAGATGGTCTTTAAAAGGTCATTTATCTGAGGAACCAACAGGTTCCTGCACGAACTCAAACACTGCTTAAAAATGGGTCATGCCAGGAGAGGTTTTGAGGCACTTCAAAGTTCCTTGCCCACAATAAGCATCTTCAAAAAGGGCATCTCCGAAGACACATGATAAACCTTTTTATAGCGTGAAAAAAATAAACTATAGGCTCAGAGTAGAGACCTAATAGGCCTATTTACCACATCTAGCCCAAAGATTAATTTATTTTATTGCATCAGTCCTTTTTTTGTTCTGTTTCTTAATTTTTTAAGTGTAAAGTTTTCATTGGAAATAATTTAAAACAATGTTGATACCTAATTAGTCATTTTTATGTGAAAATAGGAAATGGATAAAATTGCGAAAGAAAGAAAAGCTGGCGTAGGCTAATTGCGCAAATCGTAATTTATTTTTTTTAATTTTATTTTGGACAACAGACATAATAAATAGCCTAGACGTAGCCTATATAGGTCAAATAGCTTAACAGAAAAAAAATCACATACGCCCGCATGCAGCAAAAAATGACTAAAAACTGGAGGCTTTTATCTAATAAATAAAAGAGCGTTCACTTCCATGATTCATAAATCGCATTTAATTCAAACGGCGAGTAGGCTAACAGTGTTTGTTTGTTCCCTACCTGTATTCTGTCCTCGGGCAGCTCGGTTTTCATGGCGAGCATTTCTCTGGCGTACACATCCGGATAATGAGCCTCGTTAAAAGCCTTCTCCAGTTCTTCCAGCTGGTAAGATGTAAATATTGTTCTACAAAAGAACAACATTCAATTGTCATAGAAAATCAATATTAGAAACATCACGCATAAATTGTGCTATTTCAATAGGCTCGAATCGAGTGGACCATGTCGAGGGTTTTTTTCTTTTAGGTTTTAAACTAGTTTAAAGAACAAGGAAATTAGCCTGTGATGTGTATTAATTAATGTATTTTGTTTGAACATATAGCTACTGAAAATCATAATTATAGATATTAATGTAGGCCTATTGTTTCTAACCTTTCCTATAAAAAAATAAGCTAAATGCTTCTTACAAAATTATAATATAAAAATGCAAATAACGACAATGTATTAATATTATTATAAAGAAAAATAGATAGACTATTTTACTGCCTTTTAAAACCTACGAACCGAACCGTTAATTAACTCGTTACGAAAAAAAAAAAAAACGTAATTAGCCTAGCTTCTAAATCTGGACATCACAACCGCATTTCGCCAGAGCCATAATTGCCAAAACATCGAGAGAAACGTTTTACAGAATTTTACACATTCCTGTTTCGGATATTTAATTTCGGAGACCACCGAAATGATGCTTAAGATTAGGCTACTGTCTAATTTATCATGAAGAAAATTAATCATTTTTAGCGTTCAAGCCTACCTGTGTCGTCTCTTTTTTCTCTTCTTGCTCTGGCTCAGTGAAGACTTTGATATTTTCCTTTCACTTGAAGAGACATCCTCTGAATCTGTAACATCGGAGGAAATATTAGGCTATTCAAAATGGCTGTGACATTTTCAAAATGTTAAATAATTTGTTGCCACTTATTACGCTATTTGACGTTTTTAACAACGAGGATGACAATCACTTGGGATTTGGGAGGAAAATATAATGTATTTATTAAAATAAAACAAGTAACAGCAGGCTTTTTATTTCACATTTCCATCTTGAAATAAATTGTAATAGGCCTATAACAACAACCAATAATATTAGCCTATTGATGTTATTATTATTAAGGCCCTTTCCCCTTGACAGGGCACTATACAACAATAAGAAAACTGGACCCGAGCGGGCGTTAAAAGTGAATTTCTTAGGCCTATACCTGAGCTGGCAGACTGGTTATTTTCCAGCGGGCCCACTGTCCTGTTGAGCGGCTGTAGATGGACGTTCTGCGCGTCTGACAGCACCTCAAGAAACGCGGGCTGGCTGTAGAACGACGGAATACCTCCATGGCCAATTAAGCCCATCCCGACCCCAACACCAACCCCAACCCCAGTTGGACCGAGCATCGACCTGCTGGCTAGAAGGTGCGCCCCGACAGGGAACGAGTCCAGTGTGCTCCGCGGAGCCGCCGAGGACGGCTCTTTATTTAGTCCCAGGATCTCCTGGATGCCGAAGCCCGTGCATTTGGGCGGATGTGTGCTGCTGCTCTTTGACAGATGTGGATTGTTAGTTCCCCTGTTCTCAGCGGCACACACTGATTTTGATTTGTTCAAACTTTCCGACAAAACAGCCCCATCCTTTCCTGTCATGGTGCCTCTGAGACTATTCCCTTCTTCACATACGAGTCGGTCCCTTGTGCAAAGGCATCCACGGCGCAATACGCATGATCCCTCTAGAAATTCTCTTTTTATCCAACAGGTCCATCCCAACAAGGGTCAAAACTCAACAGCCAATCAGCGGCGAGTAAGTGATTTAGAATTCCAGAGGATACAGGATGCTGCTCTCCCGGTTTGTCATGCATGATATCATTTCATTCACATCACATGTTGCTTGCAATTATGTGTTAATCAGACATTTAACCAAAATTTGCAAATAAAATTATATCACTTCGAAATTATATTTCGCATTGAATTCCCTTATTTGAATAATTTAAGTAGGCCTAATAATAATAGCCGATAATAATAAGCCTAGTAATCTTCGATACTCGTTTTCTTCTTCAACATTTTAGACGTGTTATGTCTATTGTTAACGGCTTTAGGAATCTATTTTAGGTGTATCTTAGATAAAATAAAGAAAATACAATTGTCGAAAATAAAAAGGACACCTGGACAACGGAAACGCGCAACCTATAGCACACATGAGACTAATGTCGTCAGCAATGACAGACTGTAGGCCGGTCAGAAGCATTACAATAATTGTTTTGAGGCTGCCACCAAATCAAATAGCCTAGAATAATGAATGGAATTATCTAGGCTATACTATTACAAAAACAAGCAAATTTGACAAAATTGTAATTTTATTGAATAATCCATCGTATAAAACTATAATATGATTTAATATAAGATCGAATGTGTCCTGAGAAAGATTGATTAGTTAGTTTAAAGAACTCCTGTATAGGATATTGAAGGGTTCAACAAAGATTTCAGGCTCAGAACGTGCTAGGAATTTATAATTCCTGAAAATCGCTAAAGATTCCTTTTTTTGCGAGATCTAAAATCCCTTTTAGGTTTAAAATAAAAAGGCTTCGATCACACGTTCAAGGATCTAATTAATGGAGAAGATAAATGGGTCATGCAAATTAGCAACACATCTTTGAACACATCAAGTTCTTGGAATATATTCTTATCACATGACAACAAAATGGCTTCCTGCATGTTTGGGATTGACACTGAATTTTTTCAAATATCAGTAGGCTATTTTGAGACGAAATTGCATATTAAAAAAAAAGAAAAAGATTACGGTAACCTACTAATTTTTCAAGTAATTCAGATTTGTAATTAGCCGTTTTTATTTTATTTATTTCAAGTACAAAAAATCTCCAAATGATAGCAAAATGACTTGTATTCAGGGATCGAAAACATGTTCATAAAATGTGCATTTTAGCATTTCTTTATCTTTATCAAAGCACCACCTACAAAATACAACAAAAGGGCATAATCACATCATTAACTGTAACATTTCAATAAGAAATTCAGAGAAATCAGCTGAATATAGCTAATGTACGACATTACCTGGCTGAATTGACTTGACTTATAGAATATTAAATTGATATTTAATTAATCTTGGTCAATTGTAAGCAGAAGCAGAAGGCCGGCAGGAAAGTGGGTGTCCATCCAATATTATTTCCACAATAATATGCTTATAAAGATAAATGCAAAGATTTTTTTTATCCTGTGTGTGTTTTTTATTCCTGTGTGTGAAAGGGTAGTGGGGGGAAATCCAAGAAAATCTTCCATTATTCTATACATTTTCAGAGCTGTTGCATATAAAACATAGTTACCCATCTGAACAGACTGCAAAATATAGCTTATTCTAATTACATCCATGTTTCTTTAATACACCGAGGTCTAATCAGCTATTACTAAATTACAGTGGGATTTTGATTCGTTTTGCAGATAATTTGTGGCACAATTTGGACATCTGGACAGATAATTACTGGGAGATAATTTATGGAAATGAGCAGCGAGCCGTTGATGGAGACAGAGATAACACCAATCTTATCAAAGTGCCATGTACTGATGCATAAATAAACGTCATGATTCATACGCCACCAGCAGAACGTCAGACGCGTGGCGTCAGACACACACGAGGGAATGATTCCGAGCGCGCGCTCCCGAGAGACAGATCTGTTGCTTTTCTAGCTAATTAATATAGCTACACCGAACACTTGATGTTTTATCATGCTGAAGTGGCCTGGTTATAACAATGCCCTAAATTTTACTAATAAAGGTGAACTGTAATATTGTTTATCAGCTTAAAAATACAGAAAAGCCACGCGATTTTGTGGCCTTATGGGACATTATTCAATTACCCTTCCATGCTAATTCTTTGTTGGCCTGGCTCCATGGCAATTACATGAGATGATCATCAAAACCGGCAGTCACACAAAAGTAAAGTTTAATCACATATAGGAACACCGCAAACGAGCGATCTGCACATTCAGACACATTGAGAAAACAAACGCGCAATAAGTGCAAGAGAATGAAACTTCACGCAAGAGTTTCCGCGTCTCATCAAAGCATTAAACTCCTCGCCGCTGAGCAAAATATTACAGCTGCAATTACACGAGCACCAGTTGAAACTAATTAGAAGCCATTAAGTGGAAATTTCATTAAGGGTAATGAAGAAATCAATGTTATCAAGATATGCTAATGACACATCACCCGCTCTAGATAAACCCATCTATTCACAAGACTCGCGCTCTGTCAAAGCAACCTGTCAATTACAAACTGCTTCCTGCCCTCTCGAAGCCACCGCTTCTGCTGTAATCTGTGCAGGGCTTTGTTGTTTATTGTGAGCTGAAAAAAAAAAAAACCTCTCCCTCCATGGCTTTTAATAATCCATCTACATATGAAAATGACTGCATCCTGATTTACATGCATAAGAGGACAAACTAATAAGGCTGTAGATTAAGGAAAGATTTAGTTCAGTCATTCGTGTAGATTGGGTGGCCTATCAAAGACTGGAAGATCTGATGGTGGCAGATTAAAAGGCAAACAGCTGTTGTAAAATTTGTCCCCCTCTCTCTCTCTCTCTCTCTCTCTCTCTCTGAATATTCAGTCTCTTGTGGGCTCATGCCTATTGCCTACTTATTTTAAGTGAAATCCGTCATCTCCATCATACAAACACAAAGCTATGGTTGATACTGAAAAAACGATTGCGCTAGTCAAACAGATGGATGGTAAATTACACCGTTGCCTTGACCTCTGTGCAAAATGGGACGCAACCCTTGTGTACTTTTTCAAAGATGCTAAAATGAGAGTTTGTCCAAACTTGTAACAATTACAGCATAATGTGATGCATACAAATGAAGACCTCTCTTATATTGAAATGCTTGACGGCTATTTGTCTTTACGGAGAACTTGGAATCTAAGGTCACCGCAAGGTAATGAGCTTTGGGATGGGGCTGTATTAGGGACATTGTATTGCATTAGTCCGGCCCCTATCACAGATTGCTGGTGCTTGATCTTCTCATGCCAGGCAATCTAAATGAAGAATCACTTGTGCTCTTCTGGTCATAATTCTGTATTTGCAATGTATTGGAAGTGATGAATTGTTTTTAATGTTGCATTTTGTTTTTGTACACCAAGCACACACAGTCTGCGGCATAGAGGAGTGTCTCTCAACCGCCCGCCCCAAAGACCCACTCAAGAACCCCTTCATCCAAAACCTCGCTGATATTGTACTTGATATTATTCTGCATTAAACCGATTCAAGTGTCCATTATTACAACAGTTCAATCAACTGAAAACAATCAATACGGTGCCTGAATAGACTTATCATGTTGCTTCTCCTCCCTTTAATGACGTTGTTAGTCTTAAGTTATCATGGGGAAATCATAGTGAAAATATATTAATACATACAATACAGTTAAGTCATAATTTCTGTTTTAAACACTACCATTCAAAAGTTAGGTTTTTTAAAAGAAAATTAATACTTTTATTCAGTAAAGATGAATTAAATTGATCAAAAGTAACAGTAAAGTCATTACAAAAGATTTCTATTTCAAACAAATGCTGTGCTTTTGAACTTTCTATTCACTAAAGAATCCTGGAAACCGTATCACGGTTTACTCAAAAATATTAAGCAGGACAACTGTTTTCATCATTGATAATAATAAGAAATTATTCTGGAGCAGGAAAGCAGCATATTAGAATGATTTCTAAAGGATCATTTGACAGCTATAAATTATATTTTAAAATAAATCAAAATATACAAGTTATTAAATTGTAATATTTCAAAATATTACTGTTTACATTATTGCAAGCCTTGGTGGTCTTCTTTCATTACCAACCCCAAACTTTTGAATATTTTGACTTCAAATACAGCAAAACTTTACACTTACAATGGAAATGAATGGGACCAATATGTAAAGTTTAAAATACTCACACATTTTCAGTACAGCCACAAGATGTACACAATATGATCTTTTTTTTTAGTGTGTATGGGGGGTTCACTTAACCTTTTCTGGGTAAAGTTACACCCAATTTTACAACTTTGTTGCCATAAACCCGAAAGACAACTT
Source organism: Phoxinus phoxinus (assembly GCF_949152265.1). NCBI lineage: Eukaryota > Metazoa > Chordata > Actinopteri > Cypriniformes > Leuciscidae > Phoxinus > Phoxinus phoxinus. The sequence goes on from NC_136888.1 coordinate 25,394,386, forward strand.
TGCAGCTTAAATAACGCACAATCTTTACCTGAATAATGAATGTAGGTGCTTTCATAAAATGATAAGCTTCACATTTCTATTTTTATATCTTCAAAAAATTTGCCTCAATTACTTCCATTGTAAGTGCCTTACCATAACCTTGATTTTTGTGGTAATCAATGTTATGCCACAAATGCTGTTGACTGAGTTTACCTGTATTGAACCCAGAATATTCCTTTAAGCAAAATATAATTTACAAAAAAAAAGAAGTTGAAAATCCTGTCTTGAATTAAACCGAAAAGCCTGTGAGGCGTTTTAAAGTTTACTGGCTGGGAAACTCCTTTTCCTGAGACTAGGGATTTTCAGAGCGAATACTGAGGACAGCAGTCTGATAATGGTAAACACCTTGTGCTGAGTAGGTGAAAAAAAAATGGAGACTAGAGTTCTTTCCCCTCACGAAACCGCCAATGGTGCGATGACCCCCTGATGCAGAGTGAGTTTGCTAGCTCCAGTTTTCTCATACAACTCCCACAATAGCGTGTTTGGAAGCTGCCTGCCGGCATTGCTTAATTAGGCGAGGAGTTGATTAATTTGCACTAATTGACAGCTAATTAAAGGCCTGAGGGCACATCGGATTGACGTTTGTTAGGGCAGCAAGGCCCGTCGAGGTCAGGGCAACGGGTTGTTTATGGCTGCTCTGGTGTTTCTCCTTTCTTCCCCCCGTCCTGGAGACAGCCCCTCTGTGGGGAATGACCCTCATCTTAAGGAGGATGTCTGGGCAGGACCTATTTGACAAGCAGAGACTACTGGCGGGTGCCATTATGTGAACCGCAGCTTCCGTGATGTCAGTTTACTAACCGGTCTATTCACAACAGTCATTGTACATCACTACTGTCACTATCTATGAGAGCAACAAAGTGTAACGGACGCAATTGTACAGAACCAACCAGTGCAAAAGTTCAGTCAAACTTCATAAAGCCTGTCTATGACTATACTTCAAGTCAACATGAAATGAAAATGGACAAGTGTTGTTTTTTAAATTAAATATTGCAGTATTTATGATTTTTTTATAAATGATTTATTTTGCCCATCATTCTTTAAATGATCTCTTATAATCTTTAATCAAAATAACTTCCCCTCCCCTTGCAATGACATCTCTTATCTTCTTTCATGATGCGTTTTTCAGTGTGAGGGTGGGACAACCAATAGCAAACCACAATGATCCAACCAATTCCTTTTGGACAAAATCAAGTCTAGCTCTAAAATGTTTTGTTTGAGAAGCCTTTTCACACTGACTTTAAAGGGGTCATCGGCTGCCCATTTTCCAGAAGTTGGTATGAATCTTTAGGGTCTTTATGTAAAGTTTGTAACACACTTTGGTTAAAATTCCTCAATGGTTGTGTAAAGCAACACCTTTTTACCTCCTCAAAAACAGCTCTGTTCACAGCAACCCGTTTCGGTGCATGTCTCTTTAAATGATAATGAGCAACTGCTCACCCCACCCCTCTCTTCCGTGGGGCGTGTGGACATGTAAAGTGCTGCCTTGGCAGATAGTATACAAATGGCTGAGGGCGGAAATATGCTAATACGGGACAGTCCATCGGTGGCTGTGGGCGGAGCATGAGCAATACGACATCATATTGCTCAGAAAATCCAAATGGCTTGATTATTGAGTGTTTAGGCTTTTTGAGGATTAGAAAAAAAAGGAGTGAATGGATTTTTTTCCTTGTATGGTGGTTGTGTCCACACACTGCAAAGATACATTTATATGCAAACACCATATAAAAGTGAATTTTTCACCCCTTTAAGGCCCCCGATATAATCATGGCAAAGATAATGGCTTTTTCCTTCTTCACTTAGGGGTAAAAAAAAAGTTTGAAACACCTGAAAAGCAGAATACTATTAGCCAACATCCCAATGCCGCTCGCACTGCTTGGAGTGGCATTTAGATGAACATGAAAATGACAGCGGTGAGAAAAAAGCAGTTAAGAAAGCATCTGATCATATAGCGATGTGGATATGTTTGCATGAGCTTGGGAATTCAGCACTTCAGTCAAGTAATTTCACGTTTATTTAACACTTTATACAATAGATTGCTTTAAAGCAAGTAGCTATGTTTCCATTCATTTCTTTTTATGAGCATTTTGGGATATCGCATAAAAAAATGCTGGATGGAAAAGGCAAGATGCGCATAAATAAATAAAAAAGTACATAAAAAAGTCAAACTTCCAACCCGTTCTCATAGCAATTTGTACGTATTTTACGAGGAGGCTAATTCGTACGAATTCATACGACCTCATTCAGGTACATAATTTTTGCGATTGTTGCCTAATTCGTATGAATCACCTACCCCTGACCCCGCCCCTAAACCTACCCATCACTGGGGTTTAAACAAATCGTACGAATTCGTATGAGTGAGGTCATACGAAGATAACATGACAGCGTTGCATCTGCGCGCTCTGAGATGCAAGTCATTTACGATGGAGGAAAAATTAAGATTTTGTTCTCTTGAACACATGGAATGGAAACGCTGCTTTTTACGCAAATGTTTTGTGCAATTTTACAATTTTGCGCCTATAGCAACTTTGGAAAGGACACATAGCTAGTGTTGCTGTCAATTAGAAATGAACCTGAGAAGATTTCAACGTCAAAGAAGCACAACTACCTATTACTACATAATCAGCACAGTAGTTTGAATGATTTGAAGGCGTTTTACCAGCCAGATTAAACTTTTCCTGAAAGTTTGCAAGCAGTTTTAAACTCTCGAAACAAACTTCAAATGAACTTGAACGGCCTTATTTTGTTTGAAATGACGTCACAGCAGTTTGTTCTTTGGTTTCGCTTGAAGTAAATCGGGGACTTTAATAAAAGATCAAACAGTACAGAGAAAAATATACGTATGTGAGACTATTTGCCAGAGGTTGAGGTCGTTTTCCAGAGGATCTGCAAGCTCACTTCTCTTTAAACTTGTTTAAAAGCTTGTTTAGACAGTTAAAAAATGAGGGGCAAATCTGGGGCCTCCGGAGCGAGATCAGACACCAGTAGTTTTGAATGGTTTAAACCAGCAGCTCCCTTGTACTATGTGAATCAGAAAGACAATTAGGGGCTTATTAGACACTGGGGGAGAGGCGCACCCCTAAGAATTGGTGGGAGCAGGAGCGAACACTCGCCAACCGCAGCCTCTACGACATCTCCAGCCGAGAACAGTCCTGGCCACTGTCTCACCTAATTACGCTCGCCAGAGCGTTCTTTGTTTGCCGTTCAGCATGCCTGTCTGATTCCCTTTTCTCCCAGACTGTTCGCGCCAATGTCCCTGGAAGTGTGCTAATTAGAGAAGAAATGGCCCTAGTAATTATGTCAACTCTTGTTAAAAGGGATGACAATGAGCAATATTATTTTTACGCAATGTTTTGTACTGGGGGCCTTCAAAACTTCCAATTCCCATTAAATAGAAAATATGGCCTTGCACTGGTGTGGAAGCACTCTCATGTCAAAGCCTTTCACATGTCCGGAGCAAAAGAGGGACGTTAATGGAGCAGTCGCTGGAGTGGCACAGGCATGAAGTTATTGCCCTAATTAAAAGTTTGAACACTACTTCATGAACTCCCTCATTGTTTCATGGAAGCTACTTTCAGGAAACGTCATTGGCTGGACAACGGGAAGCAAAGCCTCACTAGCAGATGCAAAAAGTGTTTAAAATGTACAAAAAAATAAATAAAATAGTAAGATCATCCAACAGGGCATGTAGGCGAACACAACCAACTGTACTTCATTTAAACAAAAGTGAATTTTTAATAAAACAATTGAAGTTGTATTACACTGTATTAAACACAGCAGAGTGAAAAATAAATACATTTATGAACATTTACTGAATAGCACACCACTATCCAACCCTTTCTACTCGGCACCTGTCATTTAAAGAACGTTTTGAGAACATATATACAAAATATATTGATGCATTGCTGTTGTGATGTTTTGACCCCAAATCAGTCAAATCTTATTGAAAGCATTTAAAAGCTAACGTATCATGCTACTGTTTTCTGCCTCACAAGATCACAATCAGGTGGTAGATGTCCCGACAGGTCAGCGGTCGCCATCTGGGTCTTCACTTTTTGGGTCTCTCCAAGATGTTCAGGAATTTCCCTCTCGTCATTTCTCGGGCTGAAAAGGGACAATAAAGTCAACAGGTTATTGCGCTGTTATAGACACGACCACAACGCATCCCTGAAGTGTCAGCAGAGATTGTGTCAACTAGACTCTCCCCTGTGAAGGCCTTATCGAAACGACAGCCATCGACACTGATCCTCAACAAACCCCGTCTCCATACCGGCGTGACTCCGGTCTTCAACCAGATGGAACTGGATAATATTCTGATTGTTCCAAACCAATTTGAATTCTGACCTATAATGCTGCCTGAATCACAATCATACACTGTTCGTTCATTGACCAGAGGAGAACTGGCCCCCCGACAGAGCCTGGTTTCTCCCAATGTTTTTTTCCCCCATTTTGCCACCTGATGGAGTTTTGGTTCCTTGCCACCTTCGCCTGTTTCCACCTTTGTTGCCGTTGGCTTGGTTTGCTCAGTTGGGGATCTAAAATTAAATTTAATACTCAACAATAATGTTGATCTGCCTGCATTGACAATATTATACAAGAACTGAACTGAGCTGGACGATGACATCACGGTTTACCCCAGAGCGGCTAAATATATATATATATATACACTGTAAATAAATGAACTAAATTAATGACTTTTTTTTAAACAAACTTAAGCTGGACTGTGACGCTTTTTTCTTCTGGAAAAACTTTTTTGCATTATTTTCCTGTTATCTCTGTAAAGCTGCTTTGAAACAATCTGTATTGTAAAAAGCGCTATATAAATAAATGTGACTTGACTTATATGAAAGAAAAAGTCTTCAAACCTTATCAGATGCACGTTGAGTAAATTTACATGGTATATTTTAATCAGAGAAAGCTAGATCCCGAGTAATTATTGAAGTAAATATAATGTACTAAAATAAAGTGTTTCTAGTGGACCCATTATCTCATCTTCATTCTCAAAGCTCCATCAACATAATCTACAGCACGCTCTCCTTATCTTTTAGAAATGGAGGTGTAACAGCCATGACCCCTCCTGTGGTCAGACTGACACGGGCACTGATGAGCTGTTGGGTGTGTTTTTCAGGCAGGAAAATGATTGGAGTGAGGGACAGGGTAAGCGACGGTGTTGGGCGGCAGCTAATGAAATAATGTGGGGGAATTGTAATTTAGATGAGCTGCCCTGTGTGGCGTGTTAATGACAGGAGCAAGTGTCAGTGGATTCACCTTTAGCTTTCCATCACTGGATTAAACATGATGCAACCTGGATTTAGATTTAGAACTTCATACCATCTCATCAAGCATTTTATTTTCAAATATAAACACAAACAAAAAAACAATGGAAATTAAATAAGGTGATACAACCTAACAATAGTTTTACACAAAACAAGTTTGGGCTCGGTAAGATTTGTTAATATTTTTGAAAGAAGTCTCTTATGCTCACCAAGGCTGCATTTATTTGACAAAAATAAACATTTTTATTCCTGTGAAGGCAAAGCTGTATTTTCAGCATAATTACTCCAGTCTTCATTGTCACATGATCCTTCAGAAATGCTGATTTGGCACTCAAGAAACATTTCTTATTATTATCAATGTTAAAAACAGTTGTGCTGGTAAACATTTTTTGTGGAAAACGTGATACTTTTTTCAGGATTCTTTGATGAATGGAAAGTTCAAAGGACAGCATTACAGTATATTATCTATTTCTTTAATTTGAAACCCATAAACACCATAAATGTCTTTACTGTCACTTTTGATGCATTCTTGCGGAATAAAAGTATTAATTCCTTCTTCTTGTTCTTCAAAAAAAAAAAAAAAAACTTACTGGCCCTAAAATTTACTAACCCCACAACAGAAAATATATTTTACATATACTAATGTACTTAAAAGGTATTTTCAAATATTACAAATTCATTTTAAAACACACTTTGATTGTAACATGGTGTGCGTCATAACCAGTTTCCAAGAGTTGAATTAAGCTTAACTAACTAGACAAACAGAACAAGCATACTACAATAATACAACTCGCATTAAAAGTGCATTATACATAAAATGTTAAAATTCACAGGAATAAAGAGCAGTTTGATTATTTCTATTTTCCTTGGTAGACATTTGACTCCCTTTAGATTCCTGAGAAAGCTTTGAGTAAAGCCTGAAAGTCAACTTAATCTTCAGTATATATTGATATAACAGATATCAACATTATAAGTGAAAAACTTGATGAGTATTATAAGATATTAGTCATTAACCATCCAAATGCAGAGTCAATGTGACAGATTAGTGCCTCAAGTACTTTCCATAAGTATATGCGTGTCTTAATCCCAGGTTTAATGTCAATGATAGGGCAGCTAACGTTTTGTTAAATGGGCCACTGGTTCCTGGAGGGGTCCACAAACAGGGGGAAAGAGCTTCGTCATAGCTGAACTAACAACCCTACTCTAACTCTTACTACCCCTCTGCCAATCTCCCTCACATGTTCAGTCCAAAACAATACAGGAGTCTGTCTGGCCAAGCATTCTCCCACGAGACCCCTTCACCAGAGTGCACCCCTCTGATCCACTCATTAATTAGATTTCCATTTATCCTCAATTCCCGTCAGAGCAGAAGAGAAATGATTTGCATTGAGTGAGTTAGATTAAAAAGGGGAGTGTAGAGGGTCCTGCCAGCAAGCCTTGCTCAAACACACACACAGAGACAAGTATGTGCATTTACACACACACAAAGCTGGTCCTGTCACTGGATGGGGCAGATCAATACTGATTAGCAGGAGTTAGAGATTTGTTTAGTTGATTAGAAAGGTCAATTACTAATTCTGTACTTAGTTAATCAGCAGCTTGTTGCCGGTGACATCCATACTAAATGGCATATTATGGATTCCAGAGGCCATATTATCTTCTTGATGGTATATGTAACACTTGTTCATATCTGAATGAAGCAAATATGCTTCATGATGAGTTAATAGGCAAAATAATGGTAACACAAATAAGCCGATACATGAGCAAAATCAAAGTGATACAAACTGTAATGTAATGTTTGGTTATTTTTAAATATACTATGATAAAATATACACATCTGCAAATATTAAATTATACATCTTAATATTATAATAAACTATATATATAATATAATATATATAATATTCATAATATAATACATACATACACGCACGCACACACACACATATATATATACAATTATTGCATTTATATATATAAAATAATATATGCATTGGTCAGCATACGACACATTAAATGAAATCAATTATATGTTACCATCAAACTTTTCTTTCAAAATGAATACAGTTTAACAGTCATGGATGCTCTTTTATCTTGGGAATCTTTTAGAGGCCAATAAAGCACATCTGGAGACAAGACGGCTTGTTTTTAACCCTGAGGAGAAAATGAATTCCTGGACCTTAAACTGAATTTTCTCCAAAACCTGACTGCCCCAATTCACTTTCATTAGAAGTCAAACACACTAATCGTGCCCCTGTTGCGCATCTGAAACTGCCACTTGGCTATTACGGGGAGTAATCTTTATTTAATAGATTTAACATCCATTCTCGCTGCCTAAGCCTCATGGGACGGGGGAGGACAGACACACGCTCGCACACAGACCCACCCTCTCGTCCCGCGTTGGAACACATACACCTGATGCTCATGTTTGTGTTCAAAATTCAATTACCTACTTATTGATACTTCACAGAGATATTTAAGATGCAGACATGGTGAGTGATTTCCCAAGGGAGCCACTGCTTCCTCTTAATGTCCCAGCCGAGAGCTCTCCTCTTCTCACCCCTCCCTCCAACCGCTTGACACCACGAATCATTACACACACGCACTCACGCACACTGCCAGCCCTGCCACAGCCTATCCCTGTTCAAGAGGTGTCCTTATTAATAGGCAATCAGTCAAAATTCATTCATTAAAAACCCTAAAAGGCTTCACACAGGCGCTATGATTAGCTGGGAAAGAAAATCCAATGAATTCCTAATGTATTTATGGAAATAAGGTGTCATTTCCGATCTGTTGACAGAGGTGGTGGCTAGGACAGAGCAGGGAGAGCGATTTAGATGAATTCCCTCCACTTTCCCTCTTTACTGGTCTAAACTCTAAGCCGCGTTCGGGTGCATCTGTGCAGTCGAAGACTCTGAATGATGTCATAGCATGTCATTGTCAAAGTGAATTAATTAATGCACTGCAAAAAATTATTTTCTCACTCTTATAGTATTTTGACTTGTATTGTATTGCAGTGCGATATTTAAACATTCTTAAATTAAGATGAATTTACTTGAGAAGCAAATTTACTTTAAGTATTAGTTCACCCAAAAAAATTCAATAGTCATCAATTACTCACCCTCATGTTGTTTTAAATCCCTAAGACTGTCATTCATGTTCTAAACACAAATGAAGATATTTTTAAGGAAATCTGGGAGATTTCTATCCCTCCATTGACACTCCATGAAACTATCACTTTGTCGCTTCAAAAATAGAGAGATCGTAAAACTAATCCATGTATCAAATGGTTTAGTCCAAATTTTTGTAGAGACTTGGTTGCTTTATATAATGAACAGATTGAATTTAGGTTATTCACATATAAAAATTCATCAGCGAACACAAACAGAAGCTCAACCGAACCTGCTTAAAGCGGAAGAAAAAAAACTTGCCTCTTGCAGAAGCTCAAACGTGCTTTGTAACACGTGAGAATGAACCTCATTGGTTCTTGCACGTCAAGCTAACATGCTTGAGCTTCCGTTTATCATATCTGATGTGTGAGTTGATGAATGATATGTGAATAAACGCCTAAATTCAATCTGTTCATCATATAAAGAAATCATGTCTCTTCAAAAAAAATCTGCTCAATGCAAATGGATTACTTTTACGATCTCGTTATGAACTTTTTAACTCATCAAAGTAGTAGTTGCGTGGACTGTCAATGGCGGGACAGAAATCACTCAGGCTTTATTGAAATATCTTAATTTGTGTTTCCGAAAGTCTTACGGGTTTAGAACGACATGAGAGTAATTCGTAACATCATTTTTATTTTTGGGTGAACTTACCCTTTACTTAAGGTATTAAGTGTTTTCTGAAATAAATTATCGAAATTAAGTGAGTTTATACTTAAAACAAGAAAAAACTGCCAATGGGGTCAGAAAAATAAACGTAACAAAGCGAAAACAAGTTATTTTTCTTACCCCATATGTTCTTGTTTAAAGCATAGTCACTTTTTTCTTTTTCTTTTAGAAAACAAGACTATATCTTTTCATTTTACTTCTCAAGCAAATGTATCTTGATTTAAGAATGTTTAGCTATTTTTCAGAAAACAAAAATACTTTACTTAAACTTTTGCAGTGTGAAGTTAAGGATTATATTTTGAATGCTACCGCAAACATTCCCTGCTTCATTCTGCTACTACATCAGCCATAAAGATGCAGAGTGCGAGCAGGACTGTGTGAGGGGAGGGGAAGATGAGAGGACAGGAAGACAGAGGAGAGTAAAGTCGAGGAGAGCTTTCCCCCAGCTCAGCCTGTCATCTAGCAGCACTTCATAACTGCTTGCCCCTGCGGTCGGGTGTCTCTGATGGATTGATGGAAGCACATTACTAGGGTAGGGTAGCATCACTGCAATCATATTCAGCGACACACTCCGCTTAATAGAGAAGAGATTGATCTAGGGGAGGAGGCAGTGAACATTGGGGCCATTAGCGCTGGACGGGTCTGACCTTCATACTGGGTGCAAGAACAGATTGAACAGCAGGAGGTTCTTGAATGTTGCAAGCCAGAGTTTTGTTCCTTCCCGAATCTTTAATATTTATCATATGCATCTGGAGCACCACATATGGGTCAACAACATGACAACCAGTTTTTGAGTGAGGATCTGTTAATTTGATCAAAACGACATAAAAAATGCAATTCATGCACACAATTCACTTGAATATACCTCCGCTGAGCATATATTTAATTTCTGTATAAAAAAAAAAAAAAAAAATTGGAGGTAAGGAGGTCAAAAATGTCAAACTGTCTTGATATTAATAAGAATATTAATTTTTTTCCCATATTCTTATTATTTATTATGAAAAACATGTTAACAAAATGTCTTTACTGTGAATTAATATTTTAAAAAGTTTTGTCCACCAAATCAAAATCAATGTGTTGCATACAACATTCAGAAAAAAACAAAACCAGGAAATGATATCATAGAGGACGCCTGTAGATACATGAGTGCATGCCAAGGTCAACAAGTCTCTAAAATAGATAATTTGACCTGTTTATTACAAGGCCACACTCACACACACACACACACACACACACACACACACACACACACACACACACACACACACACACACACACACACACACACACGGCAAAAGATTTACCCAGCCTACAGGAACATTGAAATCTCTACCATTTATTAAATATTATTAAATTAAGCAATTGTTTTATTTGAGAACACAATTAAACATGCTAAATTGTACATACTTTTTGGACAGGCTGTCATACAAAATTTATGAACATGCAAAAACATGAGAACCATCAAAATATTAATAACTTATGTTTTAGTCAATGTATGCTTTTTCCTGTGAGCTTTCCTGTGTAACTAGTTAATTTTTTTGAAAAATTATTTTGCCAGATAATATCTTAACCACGATTAGTGTTTTGTTCTTCCCTCATATTTAAAACAGTTTTAAAAAAATATAAATATTTTAATCATATTTTGTAGGGTCATTAAAAACAAATATCCCCTCTGGACATCACATTTGACCACTACTGTATATGTGTGATGAATGGATGGATATTTAAAACACTGTTTAAACACACTAACATGTATTCAAGTTGGTAATATATATATTAAAATAGCTTTTAAACTACATGAAATTTCAAGTCATTTTGAGAAATTTCCTGGTACACAAAATAAATCCTATGAAACCAACATGAATACAAAAAAAAATAATTCAACTTGGCACGTGTTCAAACTTGACTTATAAAAAGAATGTTCCTTTTCTTTATTGTAGACACTCTTCTTTGTCATTGAGCCATTATGCTCCAACCGTAGCATCTGTAATAAATCATTATGTCTGAGGAAATATTAGACTAACTACCGTAATTACTAAATTTTCTGAAGAAAATGTGAGTTCCACTTGACTGTACAAAACCTGCCGCCATGATACTAGAATGGTTGCCAGAGTTTTTAAAAGGGTTTTAGTAGTCCTAAATCGGATCACTTATAAAAGTAAAAGTTTAATCCTCAGGGTAAGGGAGTTTTGAAAACCCCTTAGTGGGCATTATTAATGCATTTTATGCATTCCTACTTTCCTGCTGCTTATTTTGGTTCAAAACACACAGAAATGCAGTTGTAATCTTGTTATACCTATAAAATGTTTCCAAATCATTTACCAGCCCGTTAAAAAACACACACAAAAAAAACACCCCCACAATTACTCAAGTAGAAACAAGTGTGTTACATCATCTGCAAGCCGCCGCAGTGGAATCAGAGATATCATCAGCATCGCCTGAGGCCTGGCTGTCCCAGAGGAGCACTCTCCATTCAATTACCTTCAATAACAGTACTTATCAGTGTAGTGACTGGTCCTGTGGGAGCGGATGGGCCTGATGACCATGCTCAGCAGCCCCCCGACAGCAGCATTCATCACGGCCTGGAGCAGATGGGTACTGGTGGGGGGCTGGAGGGGTAGGCACGCGTCAGGCCCTCCCACAATGACCCCGATCAGCGTCACTCAGCTAGGAGAGGAGGGGTGAACGTCCCCAAGGAGACTGGTGTGGCACATGTCACGCTCACACACACAAATAAATACACATGCATATGATATCCTTATCAGCCTATGGTCGCACCCCCAAAAGGTTTACGCGCCCCTCATGTAGCAGTTACAGATGAGAAAATGTGCTGATCCACTCAACACCAAGCTATTAAAATACATAGTATACACTTATTTATACGTTTTAAGCTTAACATAAGTCCATGATTAATCAATGCTGCCGTTATTCATATTTTTCCACCCCAAACATAATGCGGCTAATGCATCTAAAGGCTCGGCATCTGCATGTGCCTGAGCTGGAAAAAATAAATAAATATATAAAACAAATGTGTGGCTGATAACCTTGCCTTTGGGGTGAGTTTTCACTGCCTGATTGCATTATCCCCATTAACTAGATCACGACTTTAATGGCCGTCAAGCCAAAGGTGCCGTAAATCTTCCTCCTCCTCCACACCCTCCCGTCTCCTAACACTACCTCTCGTCAGCTCGTTTAAAGGCGCTGAAGAGAGAAAGAAACATGATGAAAAAGTAGCTCAGATTTACAAGGCTTCCCCTGACAGCTAGGAGAAGGAAGAAAATTAAACCACACCGCATTAAAGGGTGCCGCGTTAAATGCTGCTCTGAGCCGAATGATAATCATAATTTCATATCTGTCTGCTCAGAGTAGGAGGCATTACATACGAGTACGCTTATTTACAATATCGTTATGGTTTTGAAATATAGAATATTGAAATGATGCGGAACAATATAATGAATTGATATAAGCAAAGAGCGGATTTCAGCTTAGTTCCCTTACATTCATGTGTACAGAAGGGTCCAAACGCCTATTTTCAATCTAAACCTCGAGAAAAAAAAAACGATTTTGAAAATTGTAATACACGGCAACATTATATTCAAACGTTTGGGGTTGGTACAATTTTTGTTTTTGAAAGAAGGCTCTTATGATCACCAAAGCTGCATTTGTTTGATGATAAAAACAGTAATATTGTGAGATACTATGACAATTAAAAAAACAATGTTCTATTTTCAGCAGTCATCATTACTACAGTCTTTAATGTCACATGATTCTTCAGAAATCATTCTAATATGCTGATTTGCAACTCAAGAAACATTTCAGCAATGTTGAAATAAATATAATATTTTTGTGGAAACTGTAATAAATTACAGGATTATTTGATGAAAAGAAAGTTCTATTTGAAATGGAAATCTTTTGTAAAATTTGTAAATGTATTTACTGTCACTTTAGATCAATGCAATGAATCCTTGCTGACTGAAAGTATTCATTTCCTGAACTTCTGAACGGGTAAAATGAATGTGAAATTTCAGATTGAATGCCTTAATACAGACGGTCAGATTTTCTTTCTTCCACTGAATAACAGGACGCCCTTTGAAACATGATCATTTAATGTTCCAAAAACTTGTGGAGTTCATGCCGCTGACTATTTTATATTATTTCGCTCAAGAGCATAGAGCTGTGACAAATGATGTTTGGCATAATCTTGGTTGAACGAGCCTACTTTAATCATGCGTCTTGATGGAGATTTTAAAAATCAACAGTGAACACACAAGGAGACCTCTCATCACTTCACCAGTATATTTCCCACATACAGCACCACGTTTGACCAGAGACTTAAGTAACCAGTGTGGGTATAGCCAAAGATATATATGAAACAAATGTGTAAACAAACTCACACTAAATCACAGTTTTGTCATGCACAGGTTATATATTAGATGGAGAAGACCTGCTTCCAGCATTGGAAATTAATTGTCTTACTCCTGTTAAAAAGAATAAATGTCTTGAAGTTGCATGCCTACTGAAGTCACCATGAAAAAGCAGAGGACAAAATGACTGGAGGGTGGAGACAGGTTGACTTATTACACTGCTAGGAAGCCTACTGAGTGCAAAGTCAAACATATTAAATGGAGGCAGAAAAGACTCCGGTTATGCCTCTCTACTTGCCATCGTTACATAGCAAATGTGGCATGGAAGCTAAATCCATAATTAAGATATTAACCCCAAAAATCTGCATTTAGACAGCATTAGTGCCCTTTCACAGAAAAACAAAACAAAACATTGCTATGGGATATTCTAAATATTAAATGAGAAAACATGAAACGATGCATTACAAATATCCACAAAATAATAGAACTTGTGCTTGGTGTAATAAATATTCAGTGAAAAAAAACAGAGGAAAGTATTAATATATAACATTATGTTATTATTTTATGCACCATTTACAACCAAAGACATTATAAGATAAGTAATATGGAGATCCCGTTCACTCAAATGTAATAGAATAATTAATGAATGAGTAAGTCAAAATGTTTTATCTTATTTTACTTATGTAGATTCAGAATACCCTTTTCATGTTTCTGGGGCTCTCAGAAGCGGAAGTTGTCATTTAAGTAAGAGATTGATTATAGCAGTTAGAAGAGAGAAAGATCGTCCCCTTGGAATTATAAGGTTCTATCTGACATTTTTGTCAAAATTGAGTTATTCACATGCGGTATTCTTATTCTGTGACAACTTATTTACATTATGTGATGTTGTTTAAGTTGTGTACATTTTGGAACATTTTATTTAGAAAATAAAAAGGTTCTTTCTACACAGCCGAATGGAATGCAAAAACGTTAAAGCTCAATATCTCAAAACCAGTCAGAATGCAGATAGAACCTTATAATTCCAAGGTGGCGAGATGTCAAATTTCTCCCTCAGTTGTTGTATTAGAAACACCCTTGCAGCAGCGGTATTTTTTTTATTATTTTTTGTCATTTACTGACAAGGTAATATAACACAATGTATAGCGTTATAAAAATGTAAAAATGAAAATATGAAAACCTTTACTAGATATGTGAAAAAGATTCATCATAGTCTGTGAAAAGGGTCCATCTAAGTTTAAACTTTTGTCATTGAGACTTTACCTGAATTCACCCTATGTTTCTCATTGAAAGGAAATCTAGTTGAGGGACGTTTTTGAACATGCCGCACAAAAGGTCAAAATTGCCAGATGGAATGAAATATATTTTAAACAGGTGTTTACAAATGGTTTGCCGTAGTCACTTTCAAATTGTGCAAGATCTGTAGATCTGATGCCCATTTTCATTTGGTAAAAAAATGAAAACACTTATCTTTCCTGTAATCCTGCCATTATGGATTAAGACTACATCTAGCAATTCTGTGATATAACATCTCAGAGCCACTGGGCAGCAAGCTAGTTCTGTTTAAATATAGAGAGGGGATTCATTTGAGACTTATCAAATAAAAACATTTTTTTTTGATAATGGAAATAATTTTTCAGGTAGGTTTCAAATAGATGTACATTGTAGATTATTTATAATAGTTTATGTGTTTTAAAGAACCTGTATCATAAATCTAAGCAGGGGAAAACTGTTTTTCGATTGACTACACTCTTGGGCAAAAGAAAAATGGGCCAAACCAAAAATGGCAAATTATTTAATGGTCCTCCAAACCATTTTAATCACAAATCAGTGGTCAGGAAATAAGTATTACACAAATACTGTAGATAAAGTAGCTTAGCACAGAATAGCTTTCCCCTTTATTTTCTTTAAAGGGCACCTATTATGGAATTTTGAAATTTACCTTTCATGTAGTGTGTAACATAGATCTAAGTGAACAAAAACATCCTGCAAAGTTTGAAATATGAAAGTGCACCGTATATAAAGTTATTGTCTTTCAAAAGTAAGAGTTGACTCGGAGTCATTTTTATGAATCGTTAGCAGACCGAAGCTTTTTCTCTGACTAGATGACGTCAACTTGTCAAGTTATTTGAATACGATACGCCCACTTATTGCGCTCCAAGGCCAGGGAAAACTTGAAAACATCAGGGCGACGAGACGCTGTGTTCTGAAGTGCGACTCAAACTCAACTTTTTTCATCTGCCCAAGGAGGAGCATTTGAAGACTAAGTGGCTACAATTCATATATACAACTATACCACAGAAGTATAGTCCGAGCCTTGTGCTTTGTTCGCGCCATTTTGAAGACGATTGCTTTTTAAATGCGATCAAACTTGGATTCGCGAGCCGGGCTGATATTGAAGGAAGGTTCATTTCTAAGTGTATTTGCATCAGCTTCCTCCTCCGTATCACAACCTGTAAGTGTTATTAATAATTGTTGCTTTTATGTTATGTAGCATGCTTAATAATTATTTTGTTTGTTGTGTAAGCACCGTTTAGCTTCTAGGTCTTCAATGACAATTGTATTGAGATATGTGAAGTGTTTGTCGTTGTTTTCGGAGTTGTCTTAAAGAATAGAATAATACCTCGTAGTAACGTAAGTGCATTTTTTTTTTTGTGTAAAAACGTGATGTTTATGCATCGGGCTAATGCAAACAAAGACTGATTGTGCTTTTACAATATGAACTCTGGGCTATGCTCGCTAACATAACATTAAATTCTTTATCTTATTTTTTAGTTTTTTACTACAAACTACAAAGCAGTGGACTATAATCATTATTATAACACAATTTAATTGATAAAAGCATCATTGTACTCCGTGTTAAACAATAAGTATTATCTCTGTAAACACTGCTGGGTCATCTGACCAATCAACGCAGATTAGCGTTGCGCAAAGGAGGGGTTTGGAAAAAAACGTTTTTTGACATTGCATGCATGTAAAACTGTTGTTGGGGACTCCCTAAACAACATTAGGAACATTTTAAATGTCATAATAGGTGCCCTTTAAAAGTGTAAAGGGTCCTTGATTTGTGATTCCACTTTTCTAACTTTAGTTACAGTGTTGGTCAAGTTACTTGGAAATAGTAATTAGTTACTGATTACTGATTACTTCTCCAAGAAAGTAATCCAGTTACTTTACTGATTACTTATTTTCCAAAGTAATTAGTTACTTTACTAGTTACTTTACTAGTTACTTTACTAGTTACTTTACTTCAAAAACATGATGCACGACCTGAATACGCTATAAAAGCAGACCTTTCAGCCTAATTATATTCTTTCTGCATATTCCATCATCTAAAATTGAATCAAATTAAACATTCTCTTTTTTAAAACTTGTTTAATTAGTTTCAATATTTTAACTTTATGCACATTGCATCAACCAAAAATTTAATTAAATGCAACAGTCTCAGACTTGAAGAAAAATGTTGAACATTTAACCAATTTCTGCAGAGTCCACCATATTTTAACGAAATTACACAAAGTCCTTCTTCTGTTAACTTATATTTCTGCATATTCCAGCATATAAAATGCAAATATTTTTTTGTAAAATCCTCTATTCGATTAGATTAAAATAAAATACAGCAATAAACTAATTAAAATGAAAGTCTCTCATGACTGTATTCCAAATTATTAACAGTTACGTCTTTTAACAGTAAAGAGCAGATTCGTTTTGTTTTTGTAAATCGTCAGACATGTTTTTACCATTTCATGGAGTTTTCCTTTGTAGAAAGCCTTTCTTTAAAGTGAATTTCGTTTTGTATAAATTGTATCTTAATTTTAATAAATATTGCATCAACCAATTGCATGTATTTAATAAATAAAAAGCAAATATAGCAGACAATATAATAACCGTGCATTGAGGCGGTAGCGCGCCGCGTTCACTTGCATTGCATTGTTAAAAGCCTTTCTTTAAAGTTAATTTCGTTTTGTATAAATTCAATTATTTTTGTATCTTATTTTAATAAATGTTTCATCAACCATTTGCATGTATTTAACAAATACAAGGCAAATATAGCAGACAATAACCGTGACATGGAGGAGCCGGCGCGCCGCGTTCACTTTCACTTTCATTGTTAACTAGAGCGCGCACCTCATAAATGAATGAAACTCAGCGTAGGCCTATGTCTCATGATACATTAGCATTAAATATCTTTGCTGCATCCTTTCTAGAACAGACAAGGGCTTTCTCGCGGCTCGCATCAGCATTTACGGATGATGAGTTTTGTGATGCGGTTGCGGATTAAATAAATAGCTAATACCCCATTCGCGCAGCTCTATCGATAACAACATTGAACACTAGGCTACACAAATAGTATTTTTTATTTTTATTTAGGCGATTAATTTTCCATAGTGACATAGGAGGTGCCGGATCCAATAAAAAGGTTCCGTATCCAACGTCGGGCGTGTTCCGGCTCAAATTAAGCCACGACTCACGAGACAGTCTAACGAAACAACATCACAGTAACGCAGTAACGCTGCCTCCTTACGGGAAAGTAACAGTAATCTAATTACTGTTTTTGCAATTGTAATCCCTTACTTTACTCGTTACTTGAAAAAAGTAATGGGATTACAGTAACGCGTTACTTCTAACGCGTTACTGCCCATCACTGTTTAGTTAGTGTGTAATGTTGCTGTTTGAGCATAAACAACATCTGCAAAGTTACAACGCTCAAAGTTCAATGCAAAGGGAGATATTTTCTTTTACAGAAATCGCTTTTTAAGGACTACAACAACCGGCTGGTAGGAACTACAACGAGCTTCTTCCCGGGTTGGTGACATCATTAACCCTAAAATCTACATAAACCCTCCCCCGGGAACACGCCACAGAGGGGGAGAGGCCATGTTGGGCTGCTTTAGAGAAGAGAGTTGTTGTTGCTGTTTTTTACACTCCGGAAAAAGTTTGTCCTAAGGCTGACGAACTAACCGAGAGAGGTTAAAATGTATTTTTAACACCGTTCCTGAACATTATAACCTCAACGTTTGTATGTCGCTGCACATTTTACAGAGAACAGCTTCCAGAAGAGAGTACAATGCAGGCTATACGCACCAAAGCTTTTCCTGAAAGACGTAGCTATTCCCATTTTGTCAGGACCATCTGTTGTTTATGGATCACAACTTGTACTTAACAGTCACAATTATAAGTTTTATGGAGTTGCTTTGATAGCTATTATGTAAAGCTTTGCCTCCAGTAGCCTGCCAACTAACATTACAGTATTGATCTAGTGTTTACTTTAGCTTTTGTAAGCTCTTGCTTTTGTTAAATCGCCCGTTAGGAAAATGATCCATCATTTTGTGATTGATTGCGGTTTGTTTTACCATATTTTTCCGACAAATATGATTAAATGGTGGATAACATTGTATCTATAAGAAAATAAAAAATTAATAAAAATATTCCACTCTGAAACGTCCTGTGAAATCCGTGCTTGCAAAGTCCGTACTTGAAATCCGTACTTGAATCGGGCTCGAAATAGTTTGAAATTGATGCCATCGTTAATATTTACATCCGAGTAGTGCTAGCGGTTATGAAGGGGCGTGACACTTCCCGAATACGCGCCAACCGCTGCCAATCACAACACACTGGGACAGCTAACCAATCACAGCACATTTCACATACAGAAGGAGGGGCTTCATCAAAAACAACGCGTTCAAACAGGAGCTGTAATAATGTAAAATATGTGAAAAATAAGTATGTTTTGAACAATCAAGCATGGAAACATATTCTGGTAAACCCCAAAAACAAAATCAAGACTTGTAAAAGGGCATAATAGGACCGCTTTAAGTACCGTAATGTGGGTAAAATTGAAAGAGAGCTTTTAGCAGGAAAAATTGTCTGTGTTGTTCCACTCAATGTTGATGGCTTCGAACAGTTCATGAGTACAGTAGTTGAAAAATGTCTCCCAGTTAGTTTGAGTTTAATGCGAGATCAAATATTCACTTTCGGGTTTAAATCTGGAATCTGATCATTCCTCTTTAGATAACAACTTTTCAATTGTGAGAAGAAAGGCATTTTGCAAAAATCTCCTGCACTCCAAAGCAACTCATGTTTCATTGTGATTCACACCACACAACTCTCCTGAACCACTCTGAATCAAACTTCCCACATTCTGCCAAAAACTTAATTCTGTCTTTGATGTTTTTCTGAGGCAGCAATGGATATTTAAGTAGTGAATTTGAGAACATTTTGATAATTTCCTGACCAATAATTTGTGGTTAAAGTGTAGATGTGTAAAATGTCTTAATATGTGACAGACGCTTTTGCATTTGTGAATGATTTTTCCCCTCTTTGGTAATAACGCCATCTAGTGGAGGCTTTACAAAGTCACATAAACTGTGCACTGACTGTTTAAAACTAAGGCCAGGATTAGACTTTTAGTTTAACAAGAGCTTTTAAGTAGCTTTTATAAACGTGCCTTAGAAAAAAACTTTACTGGTGTGCATCTTGAGATATAACAATGGCAGTGAAATATTTAAAGAAATATTATTAAAAGTTGCTTTCCGTTAAAACAGCTCAAACATACATTGTAGTCTGGAACTAGGCTTAAGCTTTGTCTGTGAAACCAGAGGTAAAATTACTTACACTCCTCCAAGCCCAACTGATAAGCCAGATTCTGCAGTCCCTTCACCTTCTCCATCAGATTTGCTGTGGTCAAACTCCCTAATTCTAAAACAAAACAAGAAGACCAATCACATCTAGTCTGTATTGACCTATGTCAATGCCTGAACAAATAAGTTAATAAAAATGAACAAAGTTTTTTTAATTCACATTGCTATTTGTCGAACTATTATTAAGCTCTTTAACTGAAGCAAGCATCGGTCACATGGGACCATAACAATAAAATGCTAAATGATGCATCAAGAGGCTCAATGTTAATTCGTTTTAATTAATGGAAAAGGCAGCAGACCTTTCAACATTTCAATATCTTCTGACTCCAGTTCAGCCATCCATTTGGGCGGAGAATTTGTGATAGGCTGGAATAACAAACAAAAGTCTTAAATTCATCTCTCATGTTTGAAAATGATTTATTATAATTTTATTTTTTTTACTCACATTTTTGAAGGATGCAGCAAATTCTGAGACACCCGGTACTGTTAAAATATCAAAGGAGTACATGGGACTTTCAAACAACATTCAGATACATAATAATAATCTAATGCACTTAGTGTATTTCAATCAATGTAACTTTGGGTCATATGTGAAAACATCTGTGAACGTGACATATAAAGTACTATTCAATAACATTAGACAATCAAACTTACACTGCTCTGGCCACAGGTCAGGTGAAGCCCGGTCAAGTTTTTCAAAACTCAGCAGAGAGGACTCAAAGTCCTCACCTATATAAAACAATCATACTCTTTATTACAACACTGGTTCAGAAAAAATATAAATAAATCAATAAGCATTCATTTTAATAGAACAGATATTATTAAATTGACAATACAGGTGAGTTTAAATGCTGCGACTTTGGGAACAGAAATCCTCACGTATTATTCAGGATATAATATTTAGTATACAAATAATGTTATGACAGGTCACATTGGAGGGGGAGTTTAAGTAATGATTACTCAGTAGTGCATTGTTGTGATAAAGCTGAACTAGCTGCATTGAATAGCAATGCTTAACAAAAATGTACAAAAACCCATATTTAAAAAATAGATGCAAGATTAAAAAAAAAGTTTTCTTCGCGTAACCGCTGCACCATCATATTCGTAATTATTTATAACAGTACGTTAAATCTGTCGCTTACACGTAGCTTGCTAATGACTGACTCAAAACAATTTTATCACGCCATTCCGAGGTAAAAGCTAATTTTGAAACTCAATTCGTTCATTCTTTAAGATGATATGTTGAACAGCACAAGGTTTATAATGTTTAACTGGTCCGTTGCATGGTTACATTAACAACTAATGCTACCAGGGAAAAGAAGAATTAAAATTTACCTCCATTCGGAGACGCCATCTTGACAACAACACACGTGATTTGAGGCAACCAATGACTGAAGGCAGTGGATATCTGTAGCCCCGCCCTCTCGTGCTGGTGTGCTCTGTCGCAACCATGCATTGACAGAGAAATATGAATCATTGGTAAACACCAGTTTTAGCTTACCTGAGAAGCAACAGTAGTTTTTAATAAAATTGAGTTCAAGATTCAGTCTGTGTTAAACAGGACAGATTTAAGAAAATACATACACTTTTGAGATGTTAAACTTGCAGCCCAAAAACACATAGGCCTACCTATACTAAGCATTGTGGTTTATGAAATAGGCTATATGTAATATTTTCAGTAAAGGGACCTAGACACGTTTTTGCTGTCAAATGCAACACAAATAAAACCCTAATACACGGACATGTTTTACAATGTTTTCATTTCGGAAAGCAAACAGCTAAAAATCTTACAAATAACATTATTATTATTCCAGAACCCCATAGCCAGGTTCCCAACATGAATCCAATTAAAATTTTGTAGTAAGGCCATTTAATTTAACAAAAACACAACTTGGGCTGCTTAGAAATATAATATTGAGATACATATCAACGGTTGTCTGTTTTTGATTACATACACTAATTCATACACATCTTAAATAGTGAAAAACACATTATGTAACAAATGAAATGTAAAAAACACAATCAAGAGGGTGAATACATTATACAGAGTCTATAAATGTGAAAACTGAAAGGCACTTTATTACTTCTATCAGTTTATTTCAAATCAGCAACAGCAGGTAAACACTATCAAAAAAAGTATGACTGTAAAAGACTGTAACTTTAAAATACTATTTAAAAAAGTTTCATCACAGCTTAACAACAGAGTAAAGGCTGTCCTTCAACAATAAAATTATTCAGTCAACATGTAACAACTAAAATGTTTAAAAAAATTTAAGGCCCGGGATAAATGGTCTAAAATTGAATAGAAATGTTGTCTAAAATTCCCAGGATTCCATCCACCTGAGGCCGGCCATGGAGGAGGCAGGTTCATGTGCCAGCGGCCCCCTCATTCCATAGGAGAGAGGGTGAAAGAGGTAAAAGCTGAAAGGAGATGGACAGAAGAAATTTCAGAGTCAGATCAATATTAGAAATGGACTGAATTTGTGACCAGAACAAACACAATACATAGAATATTCGTATAATGCACAATTTATTTAATTAAATAAATGAATATAGCCCACTTTATTAATTTGTAACGAGACATTTTGTAAAGAGTTAAAAAAAATAAAGCAAGCATAAAGGGGTTATGAGCACAAAACAACTAAATTTCAACATTGTGGAGCCTTACCTATAGATGAACCCTAAGACGAGTATAGATTGACCTCCCCTCAGAAGATAATGGGATATGGATGAACTAAAGAGAAGTTGAAAATTCTGAAGGAAGATGTCCAGAGTAATACCTTAAATAAAGAAGGTCATTAAATATGTTAACTGTAATAATGTTGTGCCAACAAATATGCTAATTAATGATGACCAAAACATTTTAAAGTCCAAAGTAGGTTTTACACAATTTACATGAGGCTAATTATTAACCTTTAGTCCATATGAAAATATTTTGATAAGAATATCAGACGATTTCTGCCCTTTGGCTATCTGGTTTGCCTTTGTACCTGTGAGCATACTGCTAAACAGCATGGCAGGAAAATAATGGTGGTAGTAGAGTATGCGACCCATGATGTAGAACGGGAGGTAGTGTAACAGCCAGCCCAAAAGCAGCATCCCACCACCCTCCATGAGAGCATGACAGTGCACTGAAAGAAAACATCAGCTGCTTTAGACTTCAGATTGGCTCTTGTACTGCACAATCTGCAGTGCTCCTTACCTTTCCTCATTCCCTCCATCTTCACTCCTCTCTGTACGGCTAAAGAAGCCACCGTCAGCATGACAACAAATAGAGCCAGACTCAATAGATTCAGCCACCAGATGACCTGAGGATGAAATATGATGTTTTGGCAATGACAGGACAAGAGATCTGAGCAAATAGAGGGCATAAAAAAGGACAGAGACACTTACAGGGTTTCCGAGTAGATAAACACGGTACTCCGTCTCATTTACTCCAGAAAACCTCAAACCCTATTATGAATAATGAATAATGATGAGATATTACACAGATGTGGATTTTCAAAACAGTTCTGTTATAGTAACTAAAACGAAAACTATTAAAAATAATTTTTGTTCATAGAAATAAAGCTGAAAAAAACCTTTTTGTGCTGGTAACTAACTAAAATAAAATAAGTTGAAGTACTAAAATTAATAAAACTTAAAGTGCTCCTATTAAAAAGGCTCCTAATTTTGTTTTGGGGGTCTCCTATAATAGGTTTACATGCATCCAACGTAAAAAAAAAAAAAAAAAAAAAATGTTGCACATCAGACATCACATTTCTCAAATAGTCTGAAAATGGTTTGCTTGAAGATACAGTCTCTCTAAACCCATCCTTTTCAGTCTGTTGTGATTGGTCTCCCGCTTACAGAACATGTCGCAAATTAAACTTTCATTACCATATTTGAACTTCAGCTCCAGAAGCTTCCCCAGCACTTATACACTGCGATTATGAACAGTAATGATGCTGTCACTTTTACCATATCAATTTCAATCAGAGTCCTCATCCTTTGAAAGTGCATGTAAAGTTGCTTTTGCAGCACAGAAAACAGCGTCTTCTCAATGTCAACACCACGCACAAACCAACCTCTTCCAGGCTTCAGCTACAACTACAGTGTTTGAGGGAGGGTCAAAGTAGATGTTGTTCGTGGGCAGACCAATGAAAACTGGCATTATGTAAATTTGTTACAAACCTACATAGGTCCGTGCAGGAAGTAAGACTGGAATTACTGACGACTCGTTTCGGCAGTTCAGAATCAGTCATTTCTTTTGGGAGATAATAACTCCATTTATTGTGCACTTTGATCTTTAAAATATGTGCAGACCTTAAACAGCTTTATAACACACTACATGAAAGGTAATATCCGATAAAGGACAATTGAGGCACTTAAAAAAAAAAAACTTAAAGCTAAATAGAAATAACTAATTTATTAAAACAAACTAAAATTATAATCTAAACGAAAATATAAAACATAAAAGCCAATTCAAAATATTAATAAATACTATGATAGTATATAAATAACACTAACATAACACTGCTAGATTTTACACAACTTACCTGATAGTTGATGGGCCAGTGCCAGGGCTTAGAGTTCACCTCATTGTCTTTGGCTTTCAAACCACTGTTTCCCTAAACAAAAAACAAATCAAGGTTTAATAAACTTAAACCATATAAATGAATTCATAAACGATTCCCATGTGAAAATCTTACCCTGATCATCACAATATGAGACTCCCAGAGGATCTCCAGGAAAGTAGGTTTGAGCACTAAAAGACTGATGTTGGGCACTGCAGATACACAAAGATGTTGCACAAACAGCTGAAAAAACCCATTCAGAGGCACATTTCTTCCCATTATCATATTTTTAAAATGTAGCTATATGTACATACATTTAGAGTTGATGTGATCTTCAATGTTCCACTGCGAGTTGGGGGTCTCTTTGACATATGGGCTACATGTGACCTCCACTTGCTCCCATCCCCTGTTGTAAAGTAAAATGCAGTTAAAAAAAAAAGAAGTATTTCTGTGATACGTTATACACTACTGACCAGAGGTGCGTTTACTATACAATGATGTAACTCACAGATTAACTACCATAGTATGATGCATCATTGGAATTATTGACACGCTAAAATATATAGATTAAAATTTATAAATATTTAAATAGAATGAAAGATATAGAATGTATTAAATATTAGCTTGCTTATTGAACCCAAGAGCATGATCTATAAGTCCACATGTCATTTAACAAGAAACTATACTTCTAACTACTGCCAGAGAGCTGTAGTTCCAACCACAGTTGTAGTTCCAACTAAGTTTGCAATGGTTTTTGTGAATGATAGTTGGAACTATAGTTTCGGAAAATGCCACATTATGCTAATAATGCATGCACCCCTGATCTGAGTTTCCTCTGAACAAACGCTCTCACCACTTGGGAAGGGTCTTTCCAGAGGAGCAAAGCACGCAACCCGTCGAGCGATGGAGAAAGCGCACTTTACTACGCAGCACCTTTACCGGATCTCCCTTCCTCCCTCCACACACCTCCACCTGCCACAAGTCATTCATGTCTCCGCTTCCATTCTGAAATGAAAAGCGATTCCTTTTGATAATGCTACTGTCAACTTGTAAAAATGATCAATGTTCATAAGAGGTTCAAAGTTGCACTGAAGTTCGCTGTTATCTAGTAGTATGAGATCATCATTTTGCTGGCATTCAGATGACTGCACATGATGAATAAAAATATTTAAATCTATACCTTTAACTTAAACAAACGGAATCTATTACACGGATAAAACATAAAACCACCTGATCAACTGACAGGTTTCTAAAAGGTTTAGTTTCTGTAAGGTGCTCCAGGGATGACGTCCAAAACCTGTAAACGAGTTAGCCTTTTTTCACTTCACTTTTCATTGTCCTGAAGTAAAGAGTGGTGTAGGTATGACGTAAATTTATAGGCCAAAACATGGAAGCAGGTTTGCATTTTTTTGAATTGGTTTTTGGTTAAATGCCTGAAATAAGGTCTGTGGTTAAGACCAGCTCAAGATATTTTCACGTTTTATTTTACATAAAGTACATCAGTAATACCCCTTTTTGATAAAAAAAAAAAAAAGCTTGGTTGCTAATAAGTGGTTAAATGGGACTACAGGAGGGACATCAAACATCATCACGCTGAATGGGGTAAACTCATTTAATCCTAGTCCGCTTTCACAGCCTCATTGCGTTTTTAACTCGCTCTTGCAAACTCTTCTATCTCAAACTTTAAGGGAAACATTTTTTTAAATAAAGACTGAAAGTTGTCGGAAGCTTAGTGATGGCCGGGTTGACTTACAAAAACACATCATCACTCTATAGCAATGCCAAAACCTGTTGTACATGAACTGTAACTTCTACTGAAAAAAGTATAGTACTACTCACAATGCCGTATCCTGTGACCTGCAGGTGTTTTTTGGTCAGTGGAGCTTCATGGAAATGACTGTGAAGATTCCTTGTAGTTCTGATGAGGAGAATCAGGTGTACACTGTTACTATTATTATCAATTTTACTTTCGAAAATAAAAAAAACTTGATGCTTACTCTTTGTGTTCCAGTCT
The DNA here is from genome assembly GCF_949152265.1 of Phoxinus phoxinus. Taxonomy (NCBI): domain Eukaryota; kingdom Metazoa; phylum Chordata; class Actinopteri; order Cypriniformes; family Leuciscidae; genus Phoxinus; species Phoxinus phoxinus. The sequence continues at coordinate 25,421,109 of NC_136888.1, forward strand.
AATGATGTCACCATTTCGGACCAGCTCTGATGACCCTGCGAGATCTTAGCAGAGAACAGGAGTTATTGACTATTGTGCAGTGTTGATATAGGATAGTAAAGTAGTGCAAACATGTAAAAGAACTCACCGTCAGAGTTGTCAGGTCTCTTGACCAACCACAGGTTGTTATAATCTTTGTGCAAATAGGCTGTAACCTACATGGGTGAAGATGAAAAATAGGTTTAGGAAAATGATTTATTGTTACAGACCACATACATTTCTAAATACAAGCCAGATACTTTACCAAAGCCTTTTTAGGTACTGTACACACTACTGTTAAAAATGTTTGGGCTAGTAAGATTTTTAAAATGTTTTAAATTAGTCTTTTATGCTCACAAAGGCTGCGTTCATTTGAACAAAAATAAAGTAAAAATGGAAATATTGTGAATATAACACAATTATTTGAATATAATAAATGTTTTCTCTTATAATCCATTTCAAAATGTAATTTTTTCTTGTGATGACAAAGCTGAATTTTCAGGCAGTCATTACTCCGGTCTTAAGTGACATATGTTCCTTCAGAAATCAGAATACGGTAATATAATAACTTGGTGCTCAAGAAAAATGTCTTATAATTATCATCACAGACGAAAATAGTTGTGCTGCTTAATATATTTGTGAGAACCATGATACAATTTTCAGGATTATTTAATAGAAAGTTTGGTAACACTTTAGTTTAGGGTCCAATTCGCACTAGTATCAACTAGTTGCTTATTAGCATGCATATTACTAGGATACTGGCTGTTTATTTAGTGCTTATAAATCACATATTAAGGCCTTATTTTGCATGACCATATTCTACATCCCTTAATCCTACCCTATACCTAAACTTAACAACTACCTTTGTAACTATTAATAAGCAGTAATTAGAAGTTGATTGAGGCAAAAGTCAAAAACAGTTTACAGTTAGTAAATAGTGAGAATTAGACCATAATCTAAGTGTGACCAAAAGTTCAAAAGAACAGCATTTAATTGAAATAGAAATATTTTGTTACATTATAAATGCATATGCCACTTTTGATCACCACTAATGTTGCATACAATATTAATTTCCTTTTTTTATTTATTATCTGACTGACCCTGTAATTAGAAATTAAAAACCAAAATAAGTAACAGGTCAGATGTTCATCTTGAAATCTTCCAGATAATGTCGTTACTGTTGTCTTCCTGCTTGGGTTTGGTAAGAGAAGAAGAGGGTAGTGAGCTGACCTGCTGTTGATGAGCTCCAACCCCCTCTGGGTAAAGGTGCCAGTGAGAGTGCAGATATCCTCCCGCAATTCGCAAATTCTTCACTGTTATAACAGAGCCATATGCCAGATCTGTGCGGAGGGAGGAGTAAAAGCCCAAGTGATAAAATAAACACAAGCGGTACAAATATAAACTAATGAGTATTAAATTGAGCTTACACTCCGGCATGGAGGCGTTGTGTAGATTGTTTCCAATCAAGCGAGACTGGAAAGCAGAGCTGAAGAAACCGTCCCCAGGACCACTGTGTATGAAAAAGAAGGCTGTTAAAATGATATTTCATTGTATTAATTAGCAACTGCTTTTAGAATAGAACAGAATATCAATATTGGCTCAAACATACCTTCTGTTTAAGACAATGAAGTGGACGGCAAATATTGTAGTGTACAGGAACAACGGGAGCATTATCAACCCGAAAACTCGAGCAAGTAAGTGCTTCCCAAAATCCACCTTGAGAAAAACAAGTAACTATTTTCACCATACACTACCATAAAAAAGTGAGATAAAAAAAAAAGAAAAGAAATTAATACTTTTATAAAAACGCATTACATTGATCAAAAGTGATAGTAAAGACTTCTCTGTAAAGACTAAATAAATGCTGTTCTTTTTTAACTTTCTATTCATCAACAAATCCCGGAAATGTTTAATGGTTTACAAGGAAATATTAAGCAGTACAACGGTTTTCAACATTGATAATAATAATAAATTATTCTGGAGCAGAAAATCAGCATATTAGAATGATTTCTGAAGGGTCACGTGACACTAACGACTTTAGTAATGATGCTGAAAATACAGCTTTTCCATCACAGGAATAAATTACATTTTAAAATGCATTAAAATAGAACATTTCTAATTGTGATAATATTTCACAATATTACAATAATTTTTGATTAAATAAATGGAGACTTGGTAAGAATAAGAGACTTCTTTAAAAATCATTTTTAAAAAATCTTTCCGACCCCAAACTTTTCTACAGTAGTGGATATCTTTGAAACAGGTTCTCATTTATACCAGAGACAATCTGAGGTCCCCAAGTAGCCTCCACAGGTCAAATGCAGTGTTGATTCCCACCAAGAGGATGACAAATAGCCCCACAAACTTCACTCCCAGAGAACCAGAGAGGAAGACCCCCGTCAGAAGCAGCCAGAGCCACCAGGAGAAGCTGAAAGACCTGAAGACAAAAAAGACCATTTGCCTTCCTGATACATTAGGTATACAAACTCAAAAAAAAAAGCTACACAGAGAGATTCCTCCTCTACCTGAGTCTCTGTGTGTTGAATCTGACCATGCACAGAACAGAGCCCATTATGAAAAACATTAGAATGGGATCCAGGAGAATGTACTGAGAAAGGGTGATGCAGCCGGTGTCTGTTGTAAAAATAGAGTTGATTTAGATTCAGATTATCGTCTTTGAATACAGCTCTGTGTTGTTGATCACTACCACACTCACCAAAAATAAGAAGAGAGGCTGCGATTAGCGCTGCTGGTGGAGAATGCGACAGCTCCAGGACAATAAGAAAGGCAAAAGGAGGAAGACAGGAACCAAGAGCTGCACAGAACTACACACAAAGGAATAATAAAAAAAAGGATTAGAACTTCCACTCAAAGAATGAATGGATTTAGTATACTGTAATAGTCTGCTGAATTGTAAAACATTGTTTCAATTAATTTAAATAAGATATACTACCATACTTTATATTATTTTTTACCCTATTCTTATATAAATAATTAACTTAAATTCTCTCTATCTATATATATCAAGAACTACAATCAGAGACTGCATATCAAACAAAATCTTCAGGATTTTTTAAAACTCAAATTACAGATATAAGGTATCAAAAATACAACTTACAATACATTTAATAATATATATTAAATACAAAGTTTATAATGGCTATTATTGTTCATATTTTATATTATAATGTTGGCGTACTTTATATCGAGAAAAAACATCTGATGGGGGTTTATCAGACAGGCTACAGTGTTAACTTTTCGTGAAAAGATTGTATTTTTGTTCTTTAGAAAAAAATTCATTTCATATTGTATTTAAAATAAGTCAAGCACTTTTTAAGTACCTCTTTATATGGCTGTTTTCAAGGGTTTTCCAGGACTTAAATTTTAAAAAGTCAAACTCAAGTACTTTACATATGATATTTGAAGTACTTGAATTTATATATAGCAATACTAAGTTACTACTACATACATACATATACACATATATATTACTAACTATGTTTTTTTATATAAATAACTTAAGTTTAAAATCTGCATGAAATTATTAATTGTGAGGCAATTAAAGGTTTACCGCTCTCATCCCCCAGTAGTTGTGCTGCTCATATTTGTCCCCTGGTTTTATGAAGGGAAAGGTGCCATCATAGCCTGTCAGGTATCCAGCAAGGCCAATCAGCATCTGAACAAGGAGTGTAGATTAATTTACAAAAACTGACTAAATACCGTAATTGAGATTATAGTGGAGAAACAGGGGTCTAGATGGACTGAACTATACCTTTCCAAGGGGAGGATGGACATCAAAGAAGAAGGTGCGATTAATGTAATAACTTCCCATTTTCCCGAAATGAGTCTCATCCCAACTGCAATAATGGAAAATGATATATATTGATCGTGTAGTGATATTAAGGTTATTATCACAATTCTACAGATGCTTACCATACATGTGGAGGCTCATTGATCTTGTAAAAGCGTGTACATACAGAGAGCACAAGCACCAAGACCAAAGTATAAAATGGAACATGATCATCATCTCTGCAGGGAGAAGTGAAGTGTCTTCTTCGCTCTGGGATCCTTTTATTTGCCCCGTTAGAAGTCCCGTTAGAAGGTTGGGAACGGCATTCAGCACCCTCGGTTACCCTACATGTTTGTCGATGTCTTACAGCTGATGTGTCTGGTCTTTGTGAGTAAAGCTCCTTCGGTCTGCCGTCCATTAGCAGGTTTTTTGATGAAGGCAATAGGTCATTATTTGAGTGGCAAAAACACTATAAAGACAGTGGCTTCAGACGCAGAGTTTATGAACATTGAATCCTTACAGGATTTAAGATCTTGCAGCCTGGTCGCGTTGACATGTTACTGAATGAGACATTCTTTTGCTCAATGGACCTAACCTCCCAGCTCATGTTTCGTGGGCGGCTCTAGATGGGGAAGTATTGGGAATGTCTACACTTCACTGTCATCTGCTGGACAGGAGAGGCACATGCGGACAGAATGAATCTAAAGCGAGGAATTTACAGATCAAATCATTTGATCCAAATGTGGTGGAAAATGACACGTCGAGAAAAAATTGTTTGGGTATAAAAACCGGCGTTTTCTTCAGTCAAAGAAAAAACACTCCAATTCAAACAACATTGTTGTTCCTTTATTGTACATAATAGGAATGACTTTTTCCCATGCAGATAGACAGCGGCCTATTGCTCAGAATATTCCAATAACATGCAGGAAAATAAACAAATGTTAAGGTTGATTTATTTTTTAGTTTATGAGTACAATAAGTCAAGATTGAGAGGGTCTAATAATAATAATAAACTATTGAAAAAAACAGTGTCTATTGTAAATTTAATATGGAATTTAATAAACCATGCTATGGAATAATTAGCAGGTGGCTTTAATCAGTATTCTGAAGATTATATGTTATTAATGTATGTGTATATGAGTAAAATTAGGGTGTTATCCTCTGCAAATATATTAATTAAAATATTTGAAATAAATTATTTTAAACTATAATTTGATGTATACTACTACTAATTTAAAGATAATAATAATGGTATAGGATACTCAGAGAGGATACGTAATTTTTTTTTAGCAGTTACGGCCCAGAATTATAGGCAAATAGGTGATTCCTCACAGAATCACAGCACTAATTAAGAAAACAAATGCAGACACATACACCAGGCTTATGCCTTGCACTTTAATCAGGAGTGAAACTATAAATGTGCATTAACATCTTCTGTACTTCTGAAGTCCATATAGGACCATGTCCTTCAACCACCCATATACTTCCGACCACAGCTGTGAAGAAGATTCTACAAACAAGTGAAAAAGTCATTCTTAAAACTCCATTAGATGAGTGTATGGTCCGTTTGTATCCAGCTTCAGTACTTGTCGGTTTCCATACGTTCCATGTTTGACCTCTGTAACAGTGTCACTGCTCTTGCAGGCTGAGAGTTCACTTTGACAGTGAGACACGAAGCTGTCGTAGAGCCTCAAGCCTTCATCTTTCCCAATGTTGCCATGGTACTGCATCCCCTTTCCCTTTGGTTTTCCTCCAAGTGTGGCTTGTGGTACTATGAGAATACTGCCAGGTAGTGTAATGACTGAGGTATACTTCCCAGATTCGTTCTCACAAAGCTTCATGTTCAGCAGAGTGTTCACTGAGAGGGAAAAAACACTGTAAATTAAGCTGAATTGCCTTCTTATATTTGTATTATATTTCAGAATGCATACAGTATGTTTAATTGCAAATATGAAGAGCAATTGCATACCCATCTTGGGGATTATATCTTCAGTTGCACCTTTGAAAAAGCAGATGTAGATAACCATTCCCCTGTTAATCTGAATAATCAGAAATACACTAGACAGGTCATCATTTAGACAAAAACTAGAATTAATTAAGATTAATTGTGTACTTATTGTTCTGCTACCTCAGCCCATTCAGCTTCACTCTCAGCATCTGGAGGTTTGACCTGCAGTCGTGCATGCAGACACTGCTGGAGAATCACTCGCGCTTTAATGTCGTTATCTGTTCTCTCGGACATTGCTACGAAATAAGACAGAAAAATTGCGATTCCGATTAATGTGATCGATTTACCTGCCAGATAATATAAATAATATGTGTTTTGTTGCGTGAACTTCAAAGTTCCATTTGTAATGGAAATGAACTCTGGAACTACAGGGGTTCCGTTTCCGCGTGCGAATCCAAACAATATACGTCATCAACAGGAGACAGTGAGTGCGGCGCTACTTCACGACAGCTCATGACCATGACATGTTTTTTGAAAAACTGCACTGTATTTGCAATCTTTAATGTTTTTAAATAAAAAAAATTGTGCTCCAGCGTAACTGAGTGCTTTAAACTGACACCACAGCGGTGGTAGTCTTTGTTTTGCTCGTGACATAGTCTGTGATCTTTATAAACCTGATAAGATGGTTAAATTACACGACAGCTACAAAAAGCTATTGCAAATATATACATTTTCCTCAAATATTATAGGCACACCGCTATTGCCTAGCAGATTTGTTCCATCACATCAAAATAGACATGACATTCGTTTCAAGGTAAGACAATGTCAGAAATAGATAGTGATTACATTGCCATTAGTATGCCATATTAGCTTGCTTTGTTTTTTTCTCATATGTTATATGACCACTGTCTGCCTACCTGTTCATGTTGTTGTATCTAGATTGTATGTGTGTGTATCTGTCAACATTATGTGAAGTGTCCTTGGGTTCTTGAAAGGCAAAATAGAAATAAAATGTATTAAAGTATTAATGTTGTATGTATACATGTATTTTTCATAAAGATGCATAGACCCAACTACATTAAATTATAGACTGTAATAGTGGTGCATATTCTCACACTTTATTGTGTTAGACTTCAGGTGCTGGTGAACGAGCTCTACAGGAGAGACAGAGGCAGCACATGGCACGAGGTTTGCCCAAACAGAAGCCCATAGCTGGAGTGAAGGAGGTCATTGTTGTTGCATCAGGGAAAGGAGGGGTGGGAAAGTCCACAACAGCAGGTCTATTGTCTTTTGCATTTATTGACCTTTGTTCGTTTCATTCCACGATAATCTAATAATAAAAAAATATGCCTTTGGTCACCTGCCAATATTTCTCTGAAACACTAATTTAGTTGAATGTCTTTACAGTGAATCTTGCTCTTGGACTTATGGCTAATGATCAGGTAACATACAGAATCCAGATAACAGAATCTTAGTCACTGTATTAAATCCCCACAATTATTGCAGCTGATTTGCCTTCAATAAAATCTTCTTTTATACCGCTTTTGCATGTAGAGTAAATCGGTGGGTCTTCTAGATGCTGATGTCTATGGCCCTTCAATTCCCAAGTTAATGAACCTAAAAGGAAACCCTGAATTAACAGACAGTGAGTGTTGTGGACACATTTGCTTTGCAAACAAAAATAATTAAACTAATAGAACAACAAAAAATGGTCAGTCATGTCTGATCCATTTTTTCTCTTTATTTTCAGATAACTTGATGAGACCACTTGTAAATTTTGGAATTTCTTGGTAAGTGCATTTCTGAATAATAGCTGTAGTGCAACAATACTATTTTATCTAGACTACCATTTAAATCTTCTGGGGTCGGTATGTATAAAATATAAATATAATGTGTACATATAAAAAATATATTTTTGATAGAAGTATCTTATGCTCCTCAGCATGGCTGCACTTATTTTATCAATAATCATTATTACACATTTAAAAATAATTGTTTTATTTAATTTTAATATATTTTAAATACAACTATTATTCCTGTAATTGCAAAGCTGAATTTTCAGCATCATTACTCCAGTCTTCAGTGTCACATGATCGATCCTTCAGAAATAATTATAATATGCTGATTTACTGCTCAAGAAACATTTATTATTATCATCAGCTTTGGAAACAGCTTACATTTTTTGTGGAAACTGTGATACTTTTTTTCAGGATTCTTTGATGAATAGAAAGTTCAAAAGAACAGCATTTATTTGAAATAGAAATCTATTGTAACATTATACCGGTCATCTCTTTCTAACAATATATCTCTATTGTCACTTTTGATCAATTGAATGCGTCTTTGCTGAATAAAAGTCACTTTTGATAATCCGTGCTGAATAAAATGATACAATTATTTTGAAAACAAATAAACAAAAAAATTTACTTACCCCAAACCTTTTAAAGTTCTAAGTTATTGTTTTTGTTTAGTTTTTCTCCAATTTTATTTTCATTTTATTTTTTAAGTCTTAAAGTTTGCTTCCCTGTCCTCTACAGCATGTCAATGGGCTTTCTGGTTGAAGAGGTGGCACCTATTGTGTGGAGGGGTCTGATGGTGATGTCAGCTATTGAGAAACTCATTAGACAGGTGTGTAATTTAGATTTAGAAATTGCTGTTGATAATGGGATTTATCAAATATATAAGTTTTCTCCATGGTCCTTGTCCAGCACAAATAGATGTGATTTCTTCAAGGGGGTTCAATTTCGATTCATTAGCATATCTTATATGAATGTGCATGAATTGTTGTTTCCATGCAAAATTGTGTCGAATTTACTCAAAATTGTTGTTTCTTTCACTACTATAATGACTTTTCCCTTGCAGGTAGACTGGGGGAATCTGGATTACCTTGTGATTGATATGCCACCTGGAACCGGAGACGTCCAACTGTCTATTACTCAGAACATTCCTATAGCAGGTAAATAAACAAATGTAATGGCTGATTTATGCTTGGAAAGAATAATTTTTTCCTAATGTCAGTCACAACAAAGCACCATTTCAAATTCAGATTCTCATTTAAGGTTTGATTGTCATTTCTTCTATCAGGTGGGAGACAATTGGATGCATTAACATTCTCTAGTATTCAGAACATTCATTATGAAATCAGTTTGTACCACTCTATATAACAATCTAAGTACCGGTAGTAATTGACAGGTTTATTCATTAAATGACAAGTATTTCTGTATATTTTATGTGGCCTTATGTCGGTTTCACCGCTTAGGCGCTGTGATAGTGTCCACTCCTCAAGACATTGCCTTGCTAGATGCACGAAGAGGTGCTGAGATGTTCCGAAAGGTTAACGTTCCGGTAAAGCATTTGCTTTTGTATTTAAAGGGTTCTACCTTTTCATTTATTTATAGTGTAAAGTAATGTATGTAATATGTGAATTGCTTTTTCAGGTACTGGGTTTGGTTCAAAACATGAGTGTTTTTCAGTGTCCCAAATGCAATCACCAAACACACATTTTCGGCTCAGATGGGGCTAAAGAGCTGGCTCATACCCTCGGTGTTGAGATGCTTGGTAAGATCATTCATCAAAATATATTACTTTATGATTGATTGTTTAGCATTTAAGCACATTTGTCAAAAACTGTGACATTTATGAAATATAATACAAAATATGAAGTAAAATTGTTTGTAACTAGATTTGATTCAAGTGGATTAGCCAATCTCTGAGGACACACGGTTTCTCTGTTCTCACTGCAGGAGACATTCCTCTTCATCTTAACATTAGAGAGACATCAGACAAAGGACAGCCTGTGGTTGTGTCGTCCCCAAATAGCCCAGAAGTAAGTGAATCATAATGGACTCCTGTCTTGCTTTTCATTGTTTTCTATTATAGTTACTGTAAGCCTTTCAGGATCTTTGGGTGGCAAAATTTGCTACAACACCACTTTGGTAGGATATATTGATAAATTAATAAATCTTACATTTTTACTTAATATTTTTAAACCATTTCGGTAGCATGTGTTTATTATAAATATTGCAATATACGAATTTAATTCAGAAACCCTTGTTGTTAGCGACACTGGTGGCCGTTAAGTGAACTGCAGCCAGCAGCTAATTGTTTGCGCTCTCACTCATGCACGTAACGTACAAGACACTGACCGTTACATGATTCAATGCCCTGATATGTGTAAATACATGATGTGCCCTTTCCTCTCAATAACAAAATAAACACACAACAAAAATGACAGCAGTGAGAAAACAGCAGTTAAGAACATCTAATCATAGCGATGTGGAGATGCTTGCACAAGCTCTGCAATTCACTGGCATTATGCCGACAGACAACATATGAGGTAAAATTACACAATTATAATGATAGTTCAGTATATTTGAGACTATAGACTATATAGATCTATGTTAGACTAAAAGTACCTTTTTTGCACAACACATTGACGTTACAGTACAAAATGGCTCTTTCGGTATTATCTGGAACATTGTACAACCATTCATTTATCATTAAAAGGGAGTCACATCATCCTTGTGATTTTACCGGCAAAAAATGTCCTCAGTCCTTCACTTAAAAATCAGTCTACAGGCTTTTATAGACGTTTTTTAAAGTTCCGTTACAAGCTGTTTACAGTTACATTGGCAATATTTTTTTTCTATAATTTATACATATAGCCCAATTAAATATAGGTACATAATGTATAATATAATATTATACTTGAATACTAAATTCTATTCCTCAAACCACTTGTGTTGAGATAAATGGCACAAATACATATATACATAATAAATGATTTACTTAAATTTAAATGCTCTTTGAAACTTTCTAGTTTGTGACGAAATATGGTTATTCCTTAACGGTCATGCAAAAAATGAATCACTGAACTACTATATAACGCTTTTAAGTACTTTGGTCATAAAATGTTAAACTAACCAAACCAATTGACAGATTTTTATCAGAGTTTCAGATTATTATAAGTAACAAATGCTTGTAGAACTGATTTGAACTGAACTAATTCTAATATAGTTATGTATTTGTATCTGTTTTGCAGGCCGAAGCTTACAGAAGAGTTGCAGCAGCAGTAGTACGGCAACTGGCGAAGCGTCCAAGTTAAATTACTTTCAGATTTAATCTAGTCTTGGTGACCTGAGGAAAATGTCAGCATTGTATCATTGCCTCCTAATCAACTTATTTACCCATTTAAGTTGGTATTACATGCCTATTAGGAGGTTATAATTTATGTTATTTATACACAGATATACTGTTAATGTTATTTACAGGCATTAAAATAATTCATAATAATAAACTAATTTTGAGTTTGTAAAGTTTGGGGAATCACAGATTTTAAATTACTTTAAATTCGCTAATATAGTGTCCCTTTTAGTGTGAAAATCTAAGATGTTTATCTTTTCCCACTATAGAATAGTTGTGTTTACCCGGATAAAGCGCATATTTAGTGCTGCTTCAGTCAATGTCAATGATGTGTCTGTCCAGACTCAACATAAAGACGGTCATTACAGGTCTTAGCCACTTGATGGCACTGCAAATATATTCATACATCTTATTGTGCTTTGTGTTTGATTTATAGTGAAACGAGCTAAATTAGGTCTTTCAGTTAAACGGTGACTTTTCCTATTATGATAGTTAACATGATTGGACTCTTACTTAACTCCATTTAATAAAGAAAAATGGTTCCAGTCCAGTTGGAAAGTGGGACGAAGTTTTCACGGGATGAGAAAAACAGGGTCACTTCCTGCATATTTTTTTAAGAGCTCCCTTGACTCAGCTGAAACAGCCGTATTCAGTCCACCCCTGTGTAACGGGCCAGACAGACCAGTCTGTGATTCATCACCGCAATGAAGCTATTCTGCTTTCTTTTAGTCTCAATTGCTTAACTGTTCCCAGAAGACCGACCCCGGGGTTTCAGCTGTACAATGACCTCAGCTGAATTTGGACAGTTACACATTTGGTGTTATTTATTTTCTCTTTGTTTTCACGATAAATAAAGCGTTATCCCGATAACGTGCTTTGTCTGATGTCACTGAGCTCAGTGGTGTGACTCACACTGCCATGAGTGTGTCATTGAGGTGTGTAAAAGGACAAATAAACATCCGTTCATGTATGTGGAATTCACCAAAAATGATGTTTGGGATTATTGTCCCGGAAAGAGAATTTCACAGTGAATTGGAGAAAACTGAAAAAAATGAACCAACCAGCTGATCCTAGTTCAGACAACTTCCACTATCTGTTTTTGGAGACTCGATGGCATATTCAGATAACTTAACAAGCAACATGATTGAACATGTTTCAGGTAATTCCCAGTTTTGCTGGAAATGGATTTCTTAAACATGTCCCAGTGTCCTTGTGGTGTTAGCAGTGACATTATAAAAGCAGACTTTGCCCCATGTGGTAAATACGGCTTATGGCTCCCAAGGCTATGGGGGGGAAAAAATCAATAATTAAATGGGGTAGCTCTGCAGCCCAAGAGGACAGTCTTATTTCTGTGTCATCTTTGATTCATGAGCAGATACTGTTAATAAGATAAGCTGAGGTGCAAACAAGAGATTTAAGGAGAAATCATTTCTTTTTTTTTTTTATGAATTTTGCTCAAGAAAGATCACATGGAATGCATGTTGTTGGTCCCGTGGCTGTACATTTTTCTATTTACATTATTTAGAGTAAACCGGAACACATTTTTCAGTCAGATCCACGATCAAATGACCATCAACTATCACTGCAACTGACACAATATTGTAACTATAGTAAGCGCTCTCTGCATCCGCATGTATGGCTAAAGTATTGGCTTCATGCCCGTATATTGGCTGAAATTGAGATCTGCACATGTATAATAAAAGACATATGTATAATTGATTAAAATTATGTAAGGTACATGCCTTTTGGGGCCAAGGTTTTCAAGTGGTGCTCACTGCAGCTCCCCCTCTCTGGATGTCAGGGGTTGAGCTTGACCTAGTCCAGCTCCACCTCTGTGGATCTAATGGGTGGAGGGACAGAGTTATGGGTAGGGTTAGGGTGTGGTTGGACCTTTTAGCTCCACCCATTACACCTACATTACATCCAGAGAGAGGGAGCTAGACTTCATGCCCCACCCATGGCTCTGCACTGAGCAGCCTCAAGGTTTTTCAAAGCACTATATATAAAATAGTTATAGTAATAACTATAAATTATGCATATTTCCATGCAACTAACCCTGAACCAAACACATATCCTACCCTAACCCTATAGCAAGTACATGTTAATTACTATTACTCAGTACTTAAATATAACACTGTAACAGGGACACCAATTTGTTAATCATTTTACTAACACAATTCTAAGTTTTTGAAGTGTGCCCCATAAAGATTTTTTTTTTCATGAGAGTGCATAGCAGTCAATATTTTGTATATTCACCATGTTGAGCTTATCTATTTTATTTATTCTCTAAAGTGTGATCCTCTTTTCGCCACCTGTCAGCTTAACTAAAATGTCAAAATATCCCATTGAAGTTCTTCCCACTGAAAATACGCATAGGAACAATGCGCTTGAATTCTCCAGAACTTATTTCAATTTTTCATCCTAGCTAAAAACAGCATTTTTAAGCTTTAGATTTTAAGATCAGAGAGACATTTTGACAATATTCCACATGTGGCTGTACTTATTTGCATGATATCTCTTCTCCTCAGTGACCCGGAAACCCAGCCCTTCCCACAATCCTAAGCGTGGATCCATAACCATGGCGATGTAGCTGTGCTGCTGCTCAGGCTAAATAGCAGCAGCAGCTGGTTCCAATTGCACTGCAGCACAAGGGAACTGGAGGAGGGGAGGGGGGCGATGTATGCTTAAAGAAGCGCCTGTGAGTTGCTTTTAACTCTCTAGCATCATGTTCTTCTTTACAATAAACTTTGGGGGCATCTCTATAAGCAATATTAGCCGTATACAACTATATTATAAGTAGTTTGTGTATTTGATCAGGTATATATATATATATATATATATATATATATATATATATATATATATAACTTTGGGGGATACCCTTCCTGAACATTTACCTAAGTGCTTGGCTATTTTAGATTGCACTAAATCCACACAGCGATGACTAGCCCAATCTTGCACAATCAGGCTTCACACAAAGGGTGTGGACAACAGAGCTTCTCAGCAAGACTGCAAGCCCAGCTGACAGTGAATCTGCAGATCTGAGGGGTGTTGGAAGGAGATTTGGAAAGGGGGAGGTAAATAATTCATGATGTTAAAAAAAAAGAGGGAAGGAGATTTAAAGGAAGGCACTGCCAGACATATTAGTGAGGTTTGATGATGCTGAGCGTTTGATGTCCACATGTTTGTGTTTTGTGAGCAGTAGCTGCCTTAATGAACATTAATTACTGCTGCTCTGCATACAGCCTGTGTTAGGGAAGTTCAATCATTACTGAATTCTGTTATATTATAGCATGACAACTTACAAATCCATATATAACAATAATAAAAACATCTCAATTAGTACTAGAAATCATTGTTGACTAAAACATTTTCGGTAGTTGAAATAAAAGCAAAAAAAAAAAGTTCACTTTTTCTAAAAGTTCAACTAAAATAAAAAAAATAAAAGCTAATTTAAAATATTAATAAATACTGCAATAGTATTTTAATAACACTAAAATACCACTGTTTTGAATCCAGAATGAAACAGACATTGTTTCAATGGAATATTTTCAAATTAATGTTTTTAGAGGAAGTGATGGCGGCATGTGGCAGTAAAATTTGAATGTCAAATCCAGAAACAATTATGACACTGTGATGAAATTCAAATTCATTGTTCAACAACAAAGAGAAGCTTTGGATAAAAAAGGCATAGTCAAACTATCTGATTTATGATTTTAGGGCAGACCCAAAGAACCCTGAAAAAAAATGTATCATGTTTCTTGAGCACCAAATGAGCATATTACAGTGATTTCTGAAGGATCATGATACACTGAACACTGGAATAATTCAGCTTTGTCATTACAGGAATAAATAAAATTTTAAATATATTAAAACATTTTGAATTGTAATATTATTTTCACAATATTACGTTTTTTACTGTATTTTTGATTAAATAAATGCAGCCTTGGCGAGTGTAGACTTCTTTCAAAAACAGAAAATAAATATTTTTTTACTTTTGAATGGTATATAATATGCAGTACGAAAATATGTAATATTAGAACTACATTTATACATTATATATTGACTATATGATAATTCTACCCTCTAAACATTAAAACACAAGTTTAGTTTTTTATTAATAGGTACCAAATTTACAACCTGCGGTGGTACATTTCATTGCACTGTCTTTAAATGGATGGAAACACAAATGTTGTTAACCACAGACAAAACAATGATTTCAGACCCAAAGTGGTCAAATTGACCATTTGCATTTCCAAAAGAAGAAACTTGACATTTGTGTTGTGTCTCGGGACAGGGAGGGGCCGGCCGCTGACCACAGTAGGCGTTGTCTTGGGAACAGATGTGCTCGTCTAGACAATAGATTTGTTGAATATAGAGAATTATTTTATAAAACACAAGCACATCAAACACAAGAGAAGCAGCAGCGTGGCCTGACCCACTATCATTCCTTAATCAGACCCACCCATGTTCTGCAGGTTACTAGTAGCAGAGGATCCTTCTGCCTGACTGGCACACATGAAACTCAAAGATAAAGTTTTAGTGAACTAATTTCAAATAAGGCTCATACGCACAGGGCTATGAAAACCCAAAAGGTATGGGTTGGTTAACGTCAGTGCAGTTAACTCAAATGGTAAATAATAACCTCTGGGTCCAAAAAACAACAACAATTATATGGACTACTGATGTTTGCTAAGTTCATTACAGACACACTTGCTAAATGAACACTCATATTGACATATTGATGGAGTAAAGGTATGAAAAACTAGTTTATGATAAAAGCTCTGGGTTCAGAAATGGTTTTAAATTTAACTTTAGACTTTGTGACAAATCTTTCCATAAGAATAGATAAAAATTGTGCAAACAGGATAAGACCGGCCTTCCTAATCTGTGGTGTCACACAAACTGACCAGACCAGGACAACAGACCTTCAACTTCCAGCTCAACTGGTTTAAATAATGTAAAATAGAAGATGTGTAACTTAACTTAAAATATGCAAACAAATATTTATTAAAATATGTAATTTGAAGTAAAGACAGTTACAAAAACAACAACTTTAGCCTACTATTTGAGAACAGGAAAAAAAATCCATAGAAAAGGGCCAAATAAATGAAAAAACTTACAACTTAACCACCAACCTTGAAGCAAAACGTTAGTGATATTTCCAGTCAACATAAATAATAGATAGATAGATAGATAGATAGATAGATAGATAGATAGATAGATAGATAGATGCATTTGTAATGGTTTATTCCTTGCTTTTACTTACTTATTTTTTGCTATTGCATTGATCACAATAAGATATAAAAATATCAGAAAGTAGTATATTAACCAACATGATCCTGAGAGGCAATCGTGAGCGCGCGTCGTGCCCCCGCGGTGAGCGGAATGGAAAAGTTAGTGTGGACTGTGGAGAGAGTGAGTGAGAGCCGGATCTATCCGTCGCCATTACTGACTGGAATGAGAGGGGAGGGGATGGCTCTCCGATTGCACGCATACCACTCTTACTGCTAAAAGACTGAAACCAAACACTTTCAGGAAAATTTGCCGATTATTCCAACCACCCACGGGAAACACAACAAAACTGGAATTTGTTTCGGAATCGCATCCGTTGAAATTAAAGGAAATAGTTGGAATGCCACCTCCTATCTGTGGTGTCGGGAGCTGGGAGCGACCATGTTAGGTAGGGGAATGCACACGGAGTATGTGACTTTCTAGCACGCTTTTTGTCGTTTGCCCTACTGAATTTGGTTAAATGTGTGATTGCTTTTTCTATGTGTAAGCGATAGTTGTGTAGCTTTATGTAAATGCACAGATTTGTCTGTCTCGCCTACAGTGTGTTGTGTCGGTGTCACACTTAACTAGCTCTGGCTAACTGGGAAGCTAGCAAGCAAAGGAGGCATCTAATGCCTTGTTGGGAGCAAGGCCCGTGTCGATACGAAAACAAATAAGCATATTAACACACATTAAACTGACCTAAATAACCTTGCTATTTAATATAACAAGCGCGTTTGTGTAATTAATTTGCTGCGATAAAACTAGTTACTCTGACGTGAAAATCAAATCCTGGGATTTAAATGCTGTGAATACTGGGTTGAGGTGTTTCGAATTAAATGATATACAAATTATTGCCAATTTGGACCCCGCATTCAGTTCGTTGTCATAGCAATCATTATGAATAATTCACTCGACTAGTTCTGGGAATCGTCGCGTCCACATCTGATCGCAGTGTGGCTCGCGACTCGCCGTAACAATAGCGCTGCTGCTCGCGTGCTGGTCGGAATTCCTCCTCACCTTCAGCAGATGCTTCTGTCTGCTTTACATCCTCGCGCGTGAAATACAGCCCGCAGTCATTTACAAACGCGTCTAGACACTGATGTCCAATGTTTCCGTGATTTAATGCTCGTGAG
Source organism: Phoxinus phoxinus (assembly GCF_949152265.1). Classification (NCBI taxonomy): domain Eukaryota; kingdom Metazoa; phylum Chordata; class Actinopteri; order Cypriniformes; family Leuciscidae; genus Phoxinus; species Phoxinus phoxinus. The sequence continues at coordinate 25,438,414 of NC_136888.1, forward strand.
GTCCAGTCTTTGATGTCCCATAAATGCGGCCGTTATTTATGACATTTACAACACAAAGGGTTAATTCGGTTAAAATCATTGTTTTGTCATCATATACTCTCAATAACAAAAAATAATTGCAAATAAGATAATTTCAAAAAGTGTTTTCCAGACCCGGAAAAATTAAGCTTTTGCGATATTTCATCAATTATTGATCCTTTGTAGAGTGAATCGATTTGTGAGGCGATTGTTCTTTTGAGTCGGTTCGATTCAATTGGTCAAGCCGGTTTACAAGTTAGTCTAAAAGATTCATTAGAGAATTTGTCCGAATCTAAATGTCCTTTAAAAGTCTTTCTGACTAAAATGCATGTTTGAGCTGTTTTAACTGAAAGCAGCTGCACTGACACTGACATGTGTCAAAAAATGTCAGTGACATTTTTGTCTCAAGATGCACACCAACAGTAATGCTTTTTTTCTTCTTCTACAGCACGTTTATAGTGGCTACTTAAATGCAATAATTGAACTAAGTCCTAATCCTGGCTTAGTTTAAGCCCTGTCTTTAAAACCGAGCCTTTATCAAGTAATGATAAATGACTGAAATGGTATGGGAATTCATTGGTTAAAAGTCTGTATGACTTTATTTCTACTGTGGAGCACAGAATGACAAGCCTCAGTTATCATTCACTTTCATTATGTGGAAAACCGATGCAATGAAAGTGACTCAGGTTGTCATTCTGTCTAACATCTCCATTTGTGTTCCACTGAAAAAAAGAAAGTCATACAGACTTGGAACGGCAGAAGTAAATGATGACACAATTTTCATCAAAGCATCTCATACTCTTTTAAAAGATTAACTTCAGGCTTTACATTGCCAAATATTGAGTATATGCATATTCAGAAGTGGTTATAGTTATGCTATCAGTGGAAACACTGAATTTAATGGCATTTATAAAATAATTTCTAGCAGTTATTTTGTTTATTATGAATGAACATAATCCTCTTGAGTGTAGATTAGATAATTTGTTGCCTTATTTCTACTGACAGAGGCATTTATTTATCCGCACAAAGCTTGTCACTGCTGATGACAAGCATAGCTTTGCACATTTAAAAAAAAAACACTGGGGTACATTCAGTAAAAGTGTATTCCAGAAAATGAGCTTGTACCACAGTATCACTATTGCTACTATTAAGATCAACCAATGCTTGAACTAGTTGAACATTCATGGTACAGGGCGCTTAATAAATCAGATTTGTGAAGTGGATTATTGTGAAATTATGGGATAGTTTTGTACCTAGAACATTTGTGTTTGCAGACTTTAACTGTAAAAAAGGATATTAAAATGCAAATGCCTTATATTAGTAAATGCAATAATATTACCATTATAAACAGTTCTGCCATGCTTAAATTTCATCTATCAATAATTATGTTGCTTATTATGCAAGGCAACAATTTTGGTTCTTTGTGTTGTGATTGTGTCTATGTTGTCAACAAAGTTATCAAATGCAGAATATTAAATGATCAGTGTTCTGCTATTGGAAATGTTAAGCTTTATCTTATTGTTGGCTAATTTAATATTTTTGTTTTGCAGGTAGGTGATAGGAGGGGAAAGAGCAGTCGTGCGGGACAGATGATCCAGATTAAAGCTACATCGGCTCATTCAAAGTGAGACATGGAAATTTGCCTGCACTAGCAAATGGAAGTACATGCTTGCCTTGCCGGCATACTTTGCTTAGTGTAACAAGCAATGAGAGGGGCAATATAATGGCCAAGAATAAGGAGCCCCGTCCGACATACGCTGTCAGTGTCGTTGGGCTCTCAGGCACTGAGAAAGAGAAGGGCAACTGTGGTGTAGGTAAATCCTGCCTATGCAACAGATATGTACACCCCAGTGCGGACTGCTACTACTCAGAGCACACTTCTGTGTTGAGCACAATTGACTTTGGAGGGCGTGTGGTGAATAACGATCACTTCTTATACTGGGGTGAAGTATTACATCGAGGGGATGATGGCCTTGAGTGTAGAATCCAGGTCATCGAGCAGACTGAGTTCATCGATGACCAGACCTTCTTGCCTCATCGGAGCACAAACCTGCAGCCTTACTCGAAACGGGCTGCAAATACGAAGCTTCAGTCTGCTGAGAAGCTGATGTACATTTGCACAGACCAGCTTGGGTTGGAGCAGGATTTTGATCAGAAGCAAATGCCTGATGGCAAACTCAACATCGATGGCTTTGTATTGTGTATCGATATAAGCAAAGGATGCAATAGAAAATTTGATGACCAGATGAAATTTGTCCACAGTCTTTATTCTCAAATTTCCAAGGCGAAAAAACCCGTAATCATCGCTGCAACGAAATGTGACGAATGTGTCGAGCAATATCTGAGGGAGGTTCAGACGTTTGTTACAGGTAAAAAGAATCTCATGTTGGTGGAAACATCAGCTCGATCATCTGTGAACGTGGAACTTTGTTTCAATGCTTTGACACAGCAGATGGACAAAACCCGAGGTAAACCCAAAATCATCTCTTATTTGGAAGCATACAAATCCCAGAGACAATTAGTAGCTTCGATCTCAGACAAGTTTGAAAAGCTAATTGTTCAAACTGTGCGAGATTATCACACAAGCTGGAAAATTGTCAGCAATAAGTTGAAAAGCCACCCAGACTATGAAGAGTACATCAACTTAGAAGGCACCAAAAAGGCCAGAAACATCTTTTCAAAGCACATAGGACAGCTGAGACAAGAGCATATCAGGAGGCGGCGTGATGATTATCTTACCAGTCTGCCAAAAATTCTTAATAAGTTGCTTAACAACCTGGAGGAAATTGAGACGCTGACTTGGACTGAGGCTCAGAGCCTTATGAAGAGCAGGCCTGAGTTTCAGTACTGTTTCATTGAGTTAGAACAAACGCCATGGTATGAGACCGACCACCTCGATAAAACCGACGACAGAAGAGTGCCCTTCGATATCCTCAAAACCATGGAAGGAGAGAGGATTTATCAAAACCACGTCCAGCATTTGATATCCGAGAAGAGGCGGTTGGAGATGAAGGAGAAATTCAAGAAGACGCTGGAGCGAGTGCATTTCATTAGCCCCGGCCAACCGTGGGAAGAGGTCATGTGCTTTGTCATGGAGGATGAGGGATACAAGTACATCACTGAATCAGATCGCAGGGATGTTTACAGTCGGCATCAGCAGGAAATAGTTGAAAGGGCCAAAGAGGAGTTTCAGGAAATGCTTTTTGAGCACGCAGAGCTGTTCTATGACCTCGATTTGAATGCGACCCCAAGCTGTGACAAAATGAGTGAGATTCATGCCGTACTTAACGAGGAACCTAGATACAGAGCTCTCCAGAAACTCACCACAGACAGGGAGTCACTTTTACTGAAACACATCGGGTTTGTCTATCACCCCACAAAAGAAACATGCCTTAGCGGCACGGCTTGCATCGATCTCAAAGTCGAGCAAATCCTCGCCAACAGGCTAGTTCAGCTGGATCACGGCCGCTCTAATATCTACTACAACAGTGCCAACATTGAAAAGGTTAACCTGTGTCTCGTAGGCAGAGAAGGATTGGCGCAGGAGCTCGCAAATGAAATCCGAGCTCAGTCCACTGATGATGAATACACCCTTGATGGGAAAATCTATGAATTAGACCTTTTGCCTGTGGATGTCAATTCTGGCATGCTTTTGAACCATTCCTGGATATCGAATTTCAAGCCCCATGGGTTCTTTTGTGTCTTCAGTACTATAGAGTCGCTTAATTACATTGGTGACCGCATAAGCCGGATACGAGCTGAGATTGCCCAGAGCAGAAGGGATAGGTATAGCCAGCCAGTGCCATTCATTCTCATTTTAGCAAATCAGCGCGACAGTATTTGCAAAAACATGCCTATTTTAAGGCATCAGGGCCAACAGCTTGCAAATAAGTTACAGTGTACTTTTGTAGATATACCCACCGGCACTTTTCCCAGGAAGTTTAATGAGTCTCAGATAAAACAGGCCCTCAGAGCTGTGTTGGAGGGATTGAAGCACAATTTCGACATGATGAACCCCATGCCCTCAATTAAAGATCTGTCTGAGACAGATCTACGGATAGTCATGTGTGCCATGTGTGGAGACCCATTTAGCGTGGATCTCATTCTCTCACCGTTCCTGGACTCACATTCCTGTAGCGCCGGACAGCCCGGGCAGTGCAACACGTTGATCCTTGACAAAATCATCGGCGACAGTCGCAGACGCATACAGGTCACTGTGCTCTCCTACCACTCCTCCATTGGAATCAGAAAGGACGAATTGGTGCATGGTTACATTCTTGTTTACTCAGCAAAACGAAAGTCTTCCATGGCTATGCTGAGGGCGTTCCTGGCTGAAGTCCAGGATGTAATTCCAGTTCAAATGGTGGCCATTACGGACAGCCAGGCAGACTTCTTTGAGAATGATGCGATAAAAGAGCTGATGACTGAAGGGGAGCACATTGCCACGGAAATTACTGCTAAGTTTACCGCTCTCTACTCGTTGTCCCAGTATCACAGGCAGACAGAAGTTTTCACGCCATTTTTCAACGAGGTCCTCGAGAAGAAGAGCAACATTGAAAGCTTCTTCATGTTCGACAACAGCAGGGACGGAACAAGCACCGGTGAAGAAGTATTCCCGCAGTCACCTCATAGCCATTCGCCTGCCTACCAATACTACCCTGACTCCGAGGATGATGGGGAGGGACCGCCACCTTACAGCCCGATAGGCGATGATGTGCAGCTGCTGCCTAATCCTAGTGAACGGAAGTACAGAATCGACCTAGAAGGAAACGAGTACCCGGTTCACAGCACACCTCTTGGTGATCACGAGCGTAACCACAAAGTGCCTCCCCCAGTAAAACCCAAGCCTAATGTGTTGCCCAAACCCAATGTTAAGAAGCTGGACCCCAACCTTCTGAGGACCATTGAGGCTGGAATGAGGAACTCCAGGAGGACGCGAAGTCCAATGGGTCACGGTGATGACCTTGAAGCATCCGATAACTATGCAGAGCCGGCCGACACTCTTCTCAAATTCAAAGGCTTCAGTGATGACATATATGCAGTACCGGAAGACGCGCACAGTAGATCTGGCAAGATCCGTAACTCGTTTGGTGGACTCGCTCTGCACGGGGATGAGGAGAACGGCTTTGACTCCATGTCTAAGTCTCAGGGTGGCAGAAGGCATTCTAAGTATAAACATCGTTCTAAGATCCTCTTCAGCAAGACAAAAGCTTATCAAAGACGAGTGCACTCAGATGTGAGTGACGATGAGTCGGGGCCTGCAACGCAGAAGAAGAAGAAAGGAAGGGGTAACCGAGGAAGTGAAGAAGATCCACTTCTTTCACCAGTGGATCCTTGGAAAGGAGGGATAGACAATCCAGCCATCACATCTGACCCAGAGCAGGATGATAAGAAAACGAAGAAAAAGAAAGCACCAAAGATCAAGGAACCCAAAAAGGTGAGCTGGTATTTTTTTTTTTTTACTCATGTACTCAATTATTATTTAAAACTGAAAGGATTTTGAATATAGTATTAGGAACCACATGGACTAATATTATAGTTTTTTTATTTAATTGTTTGTGTCGATATTGTGTATTTTAACATTTAGATTACCTTCGCTGGCATCTGAAGCTCAAAGTTAATATTTAAAAACAATTATAATTTAATAAAACTTTTAAATCTTTAGTAAATCTGTAATACTGTATTAATTAATATAATTTAATAATTGTATAATTTAATTTAGGATACTTTTAGTAATATTATAGAATTATAGATGATTCTAGAAAATAATTTCCAACATTCTCCTAAAATGCTAACAGCAGGCACATTGTAACGTGATTGTCGTCAGTATGCATTGTAGTGATCAAAGAATCTAATGTGTAATCTTTTCTCAACAGGCAAAGACAATAAAGACCACAAAGCCATTGTACCCACCAACTCGTAGAAATTGGGAGAGCAACTATTTTGGGGTGCCTCTTCAGAACTTGGTCACTCCTGATAGGCCCATACCTTTGTTTATTGAGAAGTGTGTTGACTACATTGAGCGAACTGGTAAGTTTCCTGTTTTTCTAAAGCTGAATAACCAAATAGCATCTGCAAATGTGTAAAACTCTTGTCAGTTCTCCGTTTGAAGGCTGTTTGAGAATTGTATATTTCTTGAGTTTGCAAGCACGAAGTGATATATTTTAGTCATTTTTGTTCTTGGCATTTTAGTAGATTGACATTTTAGTAACATTTACTAAAAATGGGTCCTTCCTGGTCCTGAAGTGCTTTACTGAAAATTTTACATTAGTGCGTTTCACATTGCATACTTTGTGAGCCTGATACATCTATATTTTAAAGCACAGGAAATTCTGTATTCGGTTCAAATACCATCAATGAGTAAATGAATGAAATCCATTACTCTGAGGTAATAAATTCTGACGCAACAGGAAGTTGATGGGCAGGGGAGGAGGGAAGTCAGTCTGGTAAATGATTGAATGGATTTTTATGGCACGTGTTATGATGATCTAATTTTTCCCAGAGCACTTTGTTCAGTTACATTGTGGTTTGCATTTTCATGGACTCTGCAAATGATGTGTAAACACTGAGGCCCAGGCCCAGCATATATCATAGCCACGGGCTTTAACATAATTTCTGGACATGCTTAGCATTTTTGGACTCTAACAACATCTGCTTCATATGCTTAAAGCAGTGATAGAGGCCCTTTTGCTGTGGCTGTTTGTTTGGTTACAACATGCCCTTCAGTAGCTTGTTCTGTAACTGTGGTCAATGGAAACTTTGACTAACACGGCTGTCAATAAGCCCAGCTTGTAATATAGCTTGAGGTTTCATTAGCGAGTAGGTGACACCCACACACTGTCGTTCAGGTTGGTTGTGGCTATAGATCAGTGAAAATCATGCATGGAGTACATGCATTGATGTGGTTTCTTAAGGAAATTATTAAGCTGCTGTTTGTGGTTGTGGTTTTTATGGTGAGTACTGGAAGTGGGCAAAGTGTCTGTGGTGAGTGTAATACTAGACCAATTTGCTAGTTGAACTGGTTTTGATTTGTGTATGTGTGGCCGTACACCCATAAAGCCTACCGGTATATGTGATGATCTGAAACAGTTTTTTGTTGTTGCTGATCTCATGTTTAGATCTCACATAGTGCTGTGTGTTAATGTGCAGGACTATTGATTTTGTTGGTGAGAGGCTTGATTCTTTTTGTGACATCCAGGTTTGTGGACTATAGGGAAGCATTTAGGATTACCATTTAGCTTTACAAATTGGTGTAATTTATAAAATTATAAAGGCACAATATTAAAGTTTCTAAAATTCTAAGCCCATTAGGCCTAGTTATTTGCATGTCATTGCTGATGACCGATAAAGAGATGCTATTGAAATTCTACACAATTTTGTCTAAAAACTAAAATCAGGCATTTTAAATGCTTCAGGTGACACAACATAACATGTGCAGTATCAAAAAATTATATTTGCTAATGTTTAGGCCTACATTTAGCGGTGGACTATGTTCACAACAGATTTAAATGGATGAATATTAAAAATCGATACAATTTTTAATTGAAAAAAAAAAAAAGGTCTATAAACTAAAATCAGGCATTTAATAAATGCTAAGTCAATTTAGGCATCACTACAGTACATTATAATGTACAGAATGAAAAATATATTAAGATAAAATTTAACGGTGTAGCCGAATTATTAGTTTTTTTTTTTTTAAAGATTAGCTTTAAGTGACCGTCAGATTTTGGAAAAGGAAATCTAAATGTAGAAAAAGTTAAATGAGTTGGGCTGGGTTAAAACATAGCTATTTCTCTATTTTGAATCGATTCTCATTTTTATGAATCAATATCTATCCTTAATCAGTGTTTCAAGTGCGGAGAGACATCAATAAAACAACTTGTAAACAAAGTCAAGTAACATTACATTTACCTCAGAAAAGCCATTCATTGACCATAGCTCAATAGTTATCTAGAGAAATTAAGTCTAGAGAGGAGCATTTAGCTAAATATATGCACTATATTAGGCTACATGTTAATATTTTTTACTTGTTTTACATGTTTGTATAAATCCGCCAAGAAAAATGTTTTTGTTATCAATGTTTATATAAAAAAAACCAAGTATAAACATCATTACATCATTAAAAGTTATTATAACGTCATTATAAAAACTGCCTTTCTGTGCAATTTAAATGTTTGTATACAAATCAATTGTTCATTTTTATTAAATCAAAAAAAAATTCCTTTGGAAAATATCAATATCGAATCAAATTGAATCGAATCACAAGCTTGTGAATCGAATCGCCTAGCCCTATAAAATGAGCATGAAATATGAAATCCAATACCAAACAAGATATTAAAATATAGTAAATAGTATTAATATAGATTTTTTTATTTTTTATTTGTACTATCACTTTAAATTCAAGCCGTATTGTCTATGGTTGAATCTGGGCCTTTTTTGGTTTCCACTGGAATGAGATGAGATGGCACATTGTGCCCGTGGCTGCATCTGAGCATCGCAGGGCTCTGTTTAAGAGCTTTTTGAAAGCATCTTGCTTCACAGAGCTGTGCAGATGAAAAGGTTCATCAAACACCCTGCCCCCCAAGCCAAACGCTCCCTCCCTCCCATTTATGCCCCTCTATCTCGCTCGGTACTGCATTGTGAAACCCAGAGGAAATTATAATACTTGACTTGATTTTTTTTTTTCTGTGGTCAAAAAAGTAGTCCAACAATCCACTCCTCCAAACATGGTGTGTGCACACACACAGTCCTTTATATCTCGCAAGCCATCATTTCTGAAAACCAAGAGCCTGTGGCGTTAAAAACTGTATGGAGAAAATGGACTTTATGGATGTTTCCTAATTGACTTTCATGGCTCATTTAGGCCTGGATGCTTCATTTATCCATCAGAAGAGTACCCCCATTGTCATTTCCTCCTTGCAGGGCTTCACAGTAATAACCTCTTCTGTGTGAAATGTTATGGATGTTTAGATATTTATGAGACACTAACCATAAAATAAACCATGAACTTGACAGACACTGTATAATCAGAAAAAACATTGTTGCATCAGTTCCCAGCTAATTTTTCCAAGCCTTGAATAGGAGTACATAAATGAGCTGACCACAATGCACAATGTGACATGTTTCTATAAAAAGAAAGAAATTTTGTGGTGATTTTAGAAATGTTGCAACAAATAGGATGCAAATTAGGTGCATTTATAGTTAACCTGATGTGTTCCCTATGGGTGCAGTGGTGCGTTAAACAGCTCTGTGGAAAGGATACCATTTACAAACAGTTTGCATGTTTGAATTGTTGTGCAATACAGTTGGAACATTAGTAAAAAAAAATTATGCAACAAATCTTTTCCTGGAAATATTGGATATTAATATTACAATTAGTGTATGTTCCACTTCCAAAATTTCCAGTAAATGCGGTGTCATGTAAATAATATTTCAAATGCATTTAGTTGCATAATAATATTCCAATTCCAATTAGTTAATATTCCAAGTTTGAATATGAAATCATTATTCATTCAACAAAGCATTTGCTAGAAATATTTGAGTATTAATTGTAAATGGAATTTTATTATCCAAATAAACTGGGGTTGGAACTTGGAATATTAACTAATTATTTTAAATAACAAAGCATTTACCTCAAATATTGATATATTAATTAATTGTGTATACAAAGTGTTACCTTTTAACTTTCTTTTTTTTGCGACTCATAGGCCTGTAAAATATTTTTATTTTTAGAAGCTATTTTATATATTCTGTGTAAAACAGAAAGTTCAATTGGCATTGCTTTGCCAGCATCAATTGATCAGCTGTTGTTGAAATCCACAACATGGACTCAGGGCCGGTTGTAAAGCCAAACACAAAGACTTCCCTGTGGGCACATTTTGGTTTTAAGTCAAATGGAAAAGAAAAGCCCAATAACTGGGATTGGCTGTCTCTGCAGCTGTACGGTGGCAGCTAAAGGCACCATAGAATGTCAGTTGCAGTTGCTGCCCTGCAGTTAGACTATTGCAGAGGCTTCTGGTCCACATTTGAATGCGATATGAAATTCTGTGAACGCTTTGACAAGCTGTATGAATTGCCAGGAAAAACTTCAGAATTTACAGTTTCCAGCCTATATAGCCAAATGAAAGATGTCAAGGTTTAAAAACCTGACTTGGCCAATACACTCGATGTGATCAAGCGCAGATGTTGCCCCATACGCAAGCTTAACAATACATTACCTCGCCAATGACTGGATGCTACCAAGTGTGAAATAAGATATGTGCCAGAGAAGCTCATAGCTGAATGATTTCAGTATGCTTTGGCAGACTGGGTATGAGATTAGCAGAAAATGTCCTGCATAAGCACGGATACGCAGCGGTTCTTGGCCGGACATGCGGAACTGCTTTGAATGAAGAAAAAGGCGAGAGTATTTGTACAACAATTAATCAGCTGACTAATATTTCATGAACAAGACAGCACTGCGCTGAGAGGGTCATAAGTGTGTTTACAGACAATCTCTTAACCATCATTCTGCAACATTGGACTGTTTTCCTACAACATTAGATGAATTGTGACTGGGAAATGGACAGGATTGTTTACAGATTGTTGATGTTTCCTCACAAGGTCTATTTTTAAGTTTATTTACAAGCTATGATACTATAAACCGCAATATTATTACTGTATAACAAAACATTAGAGAGAAATGGGTGTGTTTTAAAACCTAGTGAGTTGGCTAACTAGTCAGCTAGCTCTTTGGTTGCAATATTTGTACATCTTACTGTTTCAGGGCATCTGTACTGGTGACCAGGTCACAAAAGCAAGATGCTGCGCATTTCCAAGGATGCTGTAGCAATGATGCACTTTTTAAAGTGGCTCTTTTGCAGTGAAAATGCAGGAGTCAGCCTTTTCACAAGTCCTTTAGCCCTTTAGCCTTGCTTTTCAATATTGTACGGCTTCCTCGCAGCCATAGGGATTACTTAACTCAGTAGGGAATAATTGTCATAGCCCGTTTCTGCACTTTCAGACCTAGTGCTGCAGAGTATCACAACTCAACACATGCATTGCATTTTAAAAGAGGAAATGGGCCTAGCTCAATTAATAGATTTACCTACCGTGGTTTTATTCCATTTATTGTTGCAACTAAATTTATTTTTAAATCGATTTAATTTGTATTTAAAATTATTTTTAAACTGAGAAATTTTTGAAATCTATTTGTCATTTTGGAGTAGTTCCTTGTTGCTAATTGTGGCATTTTGCTGAAAACTGGTTACTATGGTGTATTTCTGTTAGGGTATTATATTACAATCATCAAATAGAACAATTTATTGAAACGTTTAGACAAAAAGATTAAATTTTTTCCCCTTTTGTTTAGTATCATATTTCATACATCAGGCTTTTATAGTTCATAGTGATATCAGACTCGAGGGGAAATATTGTTTTTATTCAGAGGCCCAAACCAAGCAACCATATGCAATTTGGTGTTTTGTTAATATTAATTTGGCCAAAAAGTAAGATGAAATTCTGACATCTTGTAATGTAAATCGTTATGAACGTTATAACCATATAGCAGAATACTTAAATAAAATACAAGTATAAATAGACAATAATGTGTTTGTACGATGCTATGTAAATACTTAGTTTAATGAGTTCTGTAATAAGTTCTGTAGTTTTTATTGTTGGGGGGCAAAATATATAATGCAATGCAGTAAAATTATGATTGAGAGATCCTCAAAGCCTGTTGTATCATATTTGATACTCTCATTAATATGATTTTCCTAAAACATTAAGTTGCAAAAAATTGCTTCAGTGCAGTAAGTGTTCTTGAAATATTGTAATAGTTCTTTTTACGTTTACTTAAAAAAAGTCGGTAGATTAATCAAGATTTCACAGCAAAAAGACATATACCACGACCTGAATCATCATGTTGATAATTTAGTGGCCGTTGAAATATGCGTAATATGATACAGTAGGCTTTATAGGGTTAAGTGTCATATCACTCTGAACCCCTCACATCCTGGCCACTTCCTCTTTAAACTGTTGCCGTCTGGTCGACGCTACAGCGCTCTGAGCACCAGATCTACCTCATGAACAGTTCAATTCCCCCACTGGGCAATAAACAAGTGCAATACACACCACTATTGATTTATACTCATATTTATTTATCATTCCATACCTCTTATTCACATTCCCTTGTATTATACAACATACCTGTACATACATATATTGTCTTTTGTATATTTTGTACTTATTTATGTATTTATTTTTATTCACTTATTTTACTTTCATCATCTGTCTTGTCGCTGTCATTCTGTCTGTTCACTGGAAGCTTCTGTCACCGGGACAAATTCTTTGTATGTGTAAGCATACTTGGCAATGAAGCTCATTCTGATTCTGATTCTAAATCTAAACCGATAACATTGTTGAGTGCAGTTGGAGGAAATGTGGAATTTTATAGTGATTTGCAGGTTTCCCCATATCAGAGTATTGTTGTGTAGATTGCTTAATCTTTTGCATTGTGTATAATCTACAGATAGGAATGCAAATGTTAAGGTGTGGCTTGTAAAAGTACCTTGACTTACCAACTTGCTTTGCATTTACATGCACGGATCAGTATAGGACTGGGTATCGTAAAAAAAAAAATGTCGATACCTTGACTTCGATTCCGCTTCCTGAACTATACTATTTTCGATACCAATGTTATAAAATCCATTTTAACAAAAATTACAATTACTAAACTTATTTTTTTACAGACTCGGACTCATGTAGGCTACTGCGGGACGGAATATATGCCTCGCATTTAAGCGCACACATAAAGCTTACTGCAAAGCACTGGCAAAAGTAGCCTAATGATTATTAATGTGTCAATTAAAATGTATACGTGCTATTTTTCCTGTTTATTAATAAACTAGTGTTTTCTGAGTCAGTGTTGGCTGCAAGGATGAAGTTGACGTTGCTAACTCGTCATCTCCGCAGTAAAGTGAATGCGCACGCCTATTGAGAGAAATACACCTTTAATAATCAGAGAGAATTTGTTTTTGATTCGAATTGGTTTGTTTAAAAGTAGACATTTCAAGCTTTCTATATACCTATTTCTCATGTCTGTGAGGTAAGTAGCCTATACGCTGAGTTGCGGTTCATTGGTGGCGCGCTCCAGGTCGAAGATGGACTTTCTATTTTCTAGACTTCGTAAGTTTATTCCGTGCACTGTCAAGTGCTTCATCAGATTTGTCGTGTTGCCACTTGGTAGCAATTATCTTAACGTAAATATTGCATTGTGCGTTGTTGGCATCAACCCTAGTGAAATGTATCCACAGTTTTGATCTTTTCCACATCTTCTACATCGATGGGGGTTGGGATGCTTACACACTACAGCCTCATGTGTGAGCCACGTCTCTGGTGCCTCGCCACAGCCAATCATGCTGCATGCCTATTGGCTCACTGACATTGACGAGATTAACCCCTTAAGTATAGAAATTTGGTACTGAACGACAAGAGATTTTTTTGATACTCGATGGTATCGAGGTAATTCGGTCGGTGCCTAAAAATTATTGAACTCGATACCAAGCCCTTCAGATCAGTCCAAATGAATTTGACCAGACTGCTGATTTCGAATGTAATGGTTATATGTATCCTACATTTTTTTAAACAAGTCCTGAGATCGATTTCGTTTTAATAAACTGATCTGAAAGTGCTGCAGAACTAACAAAAAAATTCTAATTATGTTGGTTTTTCATGCCAATTGAGCTATCAGACACATTACCATTTGTTTATTTGGCTGCATGTAAACGCAGTGTGTTTTAACCTTTTACAGGCAGTGACTAGATCAGTGTAAACGTATGAGTCCTAATTTGTGTGCCTCCACTTCCCACACTTCCCTTTTATATGATATGGCTGAATTAAGCATATTAAGGACACATTTAATCTGCTAGGCTGCTCTGCAAGTGGAGTTCCCCTCTTGATGACTGTTGCTTTGCCCACTGTAGACATGCACCTTGCTGGAGGGTTGCAGAAAGTTTTGATGACTCTGGCTTTTTCTTCCTTTGACACATTAAGGTCTCTTGCGAATGCTTAGCAATAAGTGTCCGACAACGCAAAGTCCTGTTATTCCCCTTGGCCTCCTACTGCTCGTCGTGCTCGAGGGGAGAGGATGTCAGAAGCACTTGGCTTTGACAGGCTGTCGCCACACATCAGCCAGTGCATCTAGACTCGGGATGAGGCTTAGAAAGTGTAATGAAGTGGAGGGCGATGATGCCATAAGCTCTGGGAGTTTGTAAGAAAGCAAGAATGAAGCTTATGTACTTGAAGAATTGACTAGCAGAAATGTACTAACTTTTTAAGCTCCCATGGTGGTGGTTTGGGGCTACTGTCCATGTTCACATACGAAATGCTGCTGATTTCTAACATCTAATTGGCAACTGCTAAAAGAAGAATTGTGTTCAGAATGGCATTTTATTTTTGAAGTTGATACTTTATGCACAGTTTGAAAAAATATGTTCTGTATGCAATAGAATTCCCAGGTACTATCAATATTCCCACTACTATCAAGAACTGGTTTCAGACCAATTGAGCTGATTCTAATGAATCAGTCAGTTATAAATCGGCTCTCTCAAAAGTACTGTAATTGTTAATGGAATTAAGGAACCAGAATCTTTGTGAAGCAACATTTTTACTTTTTGTACAATTTGCCTTCCTGTATACTAAATTAGACAAAATGTGCATTATACATTGAGAGCACATTGAGCAGAATAGAGTCTCTCACATTTCAGTGAACCTTTTGTTTCCAGTGTGACAAATGATCTGGAAATAGTATCAGCCCTGTTTTTTTTTTTTTTTTATGATGATCAGACCTCTTAGAGGTTTTAATTTTTTAATTTTTATGCTAAATTAGATCAGACACATGCAAACTAATTTGATGACACTTATTGAATTAATCATGCAACATAGGCCACGTACACAATGTAAAGCTTCAGGAGTGACAACCCCATTTAACTCCCGAAACTGCAATGATTGACACTGCGGTAAACATAGCAACGTTCTGGCGTCTCACGTGTTTGGTATCCACTATTCAATTTCTGACCGAAGATATAGGCTATTACAGTGATAAATTACCCATTGTGTTTAGCAATTTTAACTATAGCACAGTCGACGGTGGCATCATGTTTTTTTTAAAGGCTGCTTCACAAAGCACGATCTTGCAGTGTTGCCATGCCCACCAAGTGTTTTTGGGATTGATGTTTAAGCTTTGCTCTTACAGCAATCAAGTTTATGGAGTTATTAATGTAAGCAGGGGTAGGTCGCTATATTTTGTTCTTATTTTCAGGATAAAGAATTTCCATTTATTTAGTTTTTTTTATGGGCTTGTTTGCTGATTTGCTTCCAATATCTGGCTAAACGAATGAGTCAAGGCTCATATCTCTTTCCCTTTGATTATCAACTAGTTATTCAGTTAGATTCTACACACACTGCGTGGCATTTTTGTAAATGCGGTTGCCACTACCTGCATTTTTCAGCAGTTATTTCGGTTGTAGAATGCCGTTGTCACTCTTGTAAATTACTGCACTGTGTGTAAACAATAAAAGATGAGCTGACAACCAAATATAGCTGCAGTGTGTGATGGATCATATAGATCATGTGATTCTTTACCATACTACTGTTTGGAAGGTTAATAATAGTTGTATAATGTGTCTTGTTTTACATGCTGTTTTTAAAAGATAGTAAGCAGTAACCGTGTAGGAGGCAATGTATATTGTCAAATGTTAATGTCCTATTATGCCCTTTTACGAAGTCTTGATTTTGTTTTTGGGGTTTACTGGAATATGTTTTCATGTTTGATTGTTCAAAAACGGATTATTTTTCACATATTTTACATTATTACAGCTCCTTTCTGTACTCAGTCTGGTTGAATGTGTCGTTTTCGATGAAGCCCCTCCTTTCGTAATATGAAATGTACTGTGATTGGTTAGCTGTCCCAGTGTGTTGTGATTGGCAGCGTTTTGTGCGTGTTCGGGAAATGTCACGCAACTTCATAACCGCGAGCTCTGCTCGGATGTAATATTAACGATGGCATCAATTTTAAACCATTTCGAGCACGATTCAGAAACGAACGAGGAACAACTGATTTTAAGCACGGACTTTGTAAGCACTGATTTCACAGGACGTTTCAGAGTGGTATGTTTTTTTCTTTAGTTTTTTTTCTTATATAGATACGATATTATCCACCATTTAATCATATTTGTCGGAAAACTACGGTAATACTAACAGTAATCAATCACAAAATCATGGATAATTTCTCTATGGGGCGGTGAACAGTTTAACAAAAGCAAGAGCTTAAAAAAGCTAAAGTAAACTACCGGTACATCAGTACTGTAATGTTAGGCCTAGTTGGCAGGCTAGCGGAGTCAAAGCTTTCCACTTTCTTTACATCACTCAGCGGGAACAACTCTTTCTCTTCTCTAAAGCAGCCCAACATGGCCTCTCCCCCTCTGTTGCGTGTTCCCGGGGGAGGGTTTATGTAAATTTTAGGGTTTGTGATGTCACCAACCCGGGAAGAAGCTCGTTGTAGTCCCTCCCTACCAGCCGTATGTTGTAGTCCTTAAAAAGTGATTTCTGTAAAAAAATAAAAATAATTCCATTTGCATTGAACTTTGTAACTTTGCAGATGTTGTTTATGCTCAAACAGCAACATTACACACTTACTGAAGTTAAAAAAGTGAAATCATAATCAAGGACCCCTTTAACTAAACAACAGACATGCATAACAAAACATTGTTTCTGGTTTAGATTTAGCTTTGTGGTGAGAATGTAGCCATAACGTAACCATCACTTTGGCTTTCAGTAAATACACCTACTCCCAAACGTACATGGTATCTTCTGCAGATGACGCAATCGCAGTAGTTTGCGGCTTAAAAAAGGACTATTTTTAAGCATATCCCATCTGTTCTTGATGAATTAGAGATGAGCTGGAGCGAATGATGCCGTCACTGTTTGCTGAAGGGCAGATGTCCTGGGTATGCCGGTCAGTCCATGGTCGAGCTGACCACAGCTCATCCGCCGACACATTACTCATGCATTACTGCTTTAAGTACAGACCCAAAAACCATGTCGCTGCAGTGGCCTCACAATGAGCCCTTGATTATAATTCACACTGAATAATTGAACGCGCTTTGTTGTTTGCTTTTTTGATTGTTCTGCTTTTAGTTCTATTTTGTGTTTGGCTTTTTGCATTTTTGTTCCACAAGCGGCTTGCTTGTTTTCATCATATCAGAATTTATGTCCATCAGCCCGCTGCGCACCTGTTCACTGCGAGCAGATATTCTACATTAAATCAATGCCACATAGTTCTTAGGACTGTGCGAGGGGATGATGTTTAGCTGCAGGCAGTAGATAAGGCCGCTCGGCTCTGCTAAATCCTCTCGACTGCCATACATTTCTCATGGGGCTAAACACACGCAAACCCACCCCTCTTTGATAACAGCCAACTTGCTGCGCTCACAACTTAGATTGGACTCGTTTTTATTTTAAAAGCACTGCCACTCACGCAGCTGTCAACTCAGCATGACTAAATATGTCAGGGCTTAATTTTTAACCACTTTCAGACAGTTGTTTGACTCGGAATCTAGACATCTAAGCGTTTATGTAAAAAGCATAGACTTAGGACCTTACATGCCACTTATTGACCTAAAAGTAGCTGAGCTTATAGGGATTTCTTTTGACATCAGTTCCTATCACCATTTTGCATTTTCTGCAGATTGTGTGTGTAGTTACTTTAAAGGGATAGTTCACCCAAAAATTAAAATCGTCATCATTTACTCACCCTCATGTCATTCTAAACTTGCTTCACATTATGACTTACTTCCTTCAGTATAACACTGAAGTAGAAATTTTGAAGAATGTGCTGATCTTTATTTTTTTTACAGTGAAGACTGGAGTCTTTATGTTTTATTCTGCTTTGTGACTATTTTGAAGCTTAATCTATTATAGAAGAATCAGGATCAAAGAAGACTTCTAAAGCTATACATAAGCTTTGTGTGATGAACACATGAATCGGACACCAATACTTCTCTGTTGAAATTCACCCAAACTCTCCTGGGTTCATTATTTTCACAGAATAACGATTAACTTCGGTCTGTTTCTCAAACAATGGTTCATAAGAGGTATATATATATATGTATAGTGCAAAGTGCATAGTATATGGACTACTTTTATGCTGCTTTTGTGTTATTTTTGAAGCTTGAGCGCTCCACTCTTCATTCTTTACGGTTGAATGAAAAATAGCAGCCAGCTTGTTCTTTACTTGCACGAATAGAGTCATAAACGTTTGAAACCGCATTAGGATGAGTAAGTGATGACAGAATATTAATGTTTGGGTGAACTATCCATTTAATAAAGGGACATTGTCAACATGTTTTTTTTTTTTCTTGCATGGATTTGGAAATCAATAAAAGGAGAGCTGATACGCTTTGATATTTTCCTTCACATCTGCCGCTTTGATTTATAGGGACCAAGAGCTGCAGAGGCAATTATTATCACAGTAGTGTGGAAATTGATGACCTGACTCAGATTCTGCCCCCCTCTCTACATTCTGCAAGGATTGATTTCCAGAGAGGCTTTTGTTTGCGGAGTGTCTAAGTGACACTAATGTTGGCATTTGAGGCTTCACGTCTCACGTTGCAGGATCAACCCTGACCTGACTTTATTTCCTAAACCTTGTTAAGTATATTGAAACCCTGTGAGGAATAAGGTTAATAAGGGTTGGTATATTTTTAAACCGATTTCCTGTGGAATGAGCATGTGAGTCGACGCTTCCCCTCTGCTGATTTATTATCGTGTGTTAGTGGAATGCTGAGGCAATAGCTTTAAAACTCACGTTTGCCCCCCGCTAACACAATCATACTGTATCTCATGGAGCATTTCTTCACCAGGCTTTTGCGCTGACGGATGGAGGTTGGTTCAGAAAAGCACTTTCCCTCCATGTCTATTTATGGACTCTGATATTTGGTCTTAAACTCCACCATAGGGGTGGGCGTTATGACAGAATAATTAAGCAGATGGTGTCAAGTGATTTGTGTATAATGGTTAAGCATCAGCACCAGATGCACAAGATCTTCCATGTAATCATTTCCCTTCATTTGAATGGTTTTGGGTTATGGGTACTCGCTCATACTGGAAAGATGCATCGGAAATCACTCTCAATTCCTGCCAACACACTAGCTCTGTTCAAAAACGTAGTGAGCCACCTCGTTCCTCACTGCCTACATAGGCCGCATCCTTCTAAATAAGCATCCAAATTCGTATGGAACCTATATATAGGCTATTACATTTGTTGTATTTGTTCTATTAATGTATATTTTTATTTATACTTTGTGGTATTGATTTGAATATCTCTGTAATTGACATTTCTCTTATCTGCTATGGTGAATTTTTTATTATTATTACTTTTTAATAGTCTTTTCTACTTATCATCTTGTCACAGTGCATTCTGGGTTAGGAATCGAAGAAAGATTCGTGCAGCCTCAAATTTTAGCCAGGAGAATGTGTCTTAAAGGAATAATTATGCAGCCAACCTTTTAAACAGTCTTAACACCAGATTTTTACAACAGAGCTTTAGTGTTTCAACACAGATGTAAAAATCTTTATTTATGTAAAATAATTTTTCACACAAGCTGTGCTAGCCCGGGTGCTGCAGAGCAGGTGCAGTCTGGGAACCTGAAAGGAAGAGACATCAAACATTTGATGCTACAACAGATTCCCTTTAAGCTCCTCAAACATTTCAGAATAATAAGGTAAGATACAATTCTCAAGAAAAGGTGTAGCGTATAAAATGGATCAAAGCGGCACACTGGGAATACTCTTTGTTGGGTTTACACAGGCCTCTGTGGAGGAATGAATCTTTTGATAGCGGCCCATCCCTGGTGTGTTCCTGTACAGGCACGCCCTTTTCAGAAAGGATTTGATGACAGCATTATAGTGAAAATGTTGCAGTCCCGGTGTGACGTTCGTCCCAGCTCTGAAGCAAGAACATTGATTTCACACAGACATGCGCTATAGCATTTACAGAAGCTGTAACCCTGAGCTTTGCCCTTTATTTTTGTACGACCCCTTCAAGTCATTGTGGCAACATGGGAATACAATGCATGACATTTGCCATCATGCTCTAGAGTCCAGCCTAAAGCATTACCGTTGACAGCTATTTTATCTCTGGAGGTCGCTGCAATCACAAATAAGATGTACTACCAGTTAAAATAAGATACCATTGTATTTTGACAATAAATCTGTTTCCTTGCTTCTGAATATTAATGTTATTCACTCAAAGAAACATTAACTTCTTCCCCACACTCATCTACAGTTTCTCACAACAGATGGATGATGTGGGCTCCACTTTCTTCACTTCTATAGAGCGCAACATTCGGGTTCTGGAAGTAAATATTTCACTTTCTCCATGGAAAAATAGATGTGTATCACTAATATAGGTTTATTTTGTTGTTTTGTCATTTTTAACTTAACTTACTACTATATAGCATAGTATTAAAAAAAACAACGCTACCCACAATCCTGAAGCACAGAGCACCTTGGATCCACCAATGAGAGAAGTTGCTGTTGCCATAGAAACGAAAATCATGGCAAAAAAAAAAAGAGGCTCAGCATGAAGTATTGGGAATGATGTAATTGAAGTCTCCCAGCAGTCTCAAACAACGTGTACTTAAAGTTTAAAAGAGGAAATTAATACTTTTATTCAGCAAATATGAAAAAGTGACAGTAAAGAAGGAATGCTGTTATTTTGCCTTTGTTTTCACTGGAATAAATTACATTTTAAAATATATTAAAGCAGAAAATAGTATTGTAATAATATTTTGCAATATTACTGTTTTTACTGTATTTTAAATCTGTATTTTACTGATCAAATAAATGGAGCCTTAGTGATCATAAGAGACTTCAAAAACTTTCAGAAACAAAACAATCTTTTGATTGTGGTGTATATATTTTACTATCTTGCAATAAACTTAAATATACAAATATATTTTAGTATTAGAATAAATGCATTCTAATACTAATTTGATGTAATTAGAATAAATGCATTTATTCTAATTACATCATGTGTATTTCATCATGGGCTTGGTTTAAAACTTTGTTTTGAAGCAATAACGTAACATTCGTTTCAGAGCTAGTTGGTTTTGTTTCAGACAAATACTTTCATAAACTTTTCCAGCGGTCACTGTTGTGATCTAGTGGTAGCCGTCGCTTTGCAACGATGCTCATTTGCATAATATTACAACTTATCTCATCCTTGTTGAGTCACACTCACAGGCTTACATTGTGTCACTGGAAATCACCAACTCTCAATGTCTTAGTTCTGCTGTTATTACGAGGGCTTAATGCTCATTGTGAAAACAAATACTCATGAACGACCTGACATTTTAGTTCCCGTAATGAAGAATCTGACATGCAGTGCGGTGATCATGTGTGCGGTGCACTTTTTGTGTGATATTGTCTTCCTTCTGCTGTGTAAACCCTTCATCAGGAGATAAAACAGCACAGCACAGTGCTCATAATGGCAGGTTTTCATTTACCACGCTGACCTTTTTTGAATATGTGGTCTCACATTATTTCAAGCCAGATTTGAAATCCTATCTACTGGAGAACAACTAAAGCCAGACTGATAAATCTGTTATATTGTGATTTCTGGGTTTTATATGAGTGCCTGATTTGATTTATGGTCTGTTTTTGCATATGAGCTCTATTTTGACATTTCCTATGTTGCGGTAAGGCGTGCGATTTCCTGTATCACGGTGGCCTTTTGTTGCCTCTGATGGTAATCTGATGATGTGGAGGTGCAGATAAAGTCCAGCGGTGGATGGGAAGGGCTTAGAGGGGACAATAGATGTGTATCCAAATTAAGATCACTTCCCTTAGTATGACTTCCTGTTACTGTTTTCACCACACTTTTGACATTGACCTTCCTTACAGCATTTGACTAAATTTGATCATCACGTCCGAAATTACTGACACGCTACACAGGGTCTGTATGCTGACTGATTTTACTCTTTATGCCTAACTGTTGGCCACTGTGATTATTGGTGTGTTCAAGTCCTCCTGGGAAGCTTTTATTTACGAGTTAGGAAGTCGTGATTTAAGACGCCTAGTGTATTCAAATCACTTTGGTCAGAGCAAGATAGCGATGCACTTTTTCTGCTTAAAATAAGAAGACCCACTGTAGTGAAAATAAGTCTTTTAAATGTTGTTTGTCTTTGAGAAATTTGCACATGGTTTGTCTTGAAGCTTATTAAAACCAACACAGTCAACACCATTGCTGAGTATTTTCTCACTTTCTAACTAACTGAACTGCAGTGCACCAAAGACAGTCTCAAAAACGTAGTCTGAAACCTCCCATTCCCTACTGTCACATTAATCATGTAAACAATCCCTTCAATGTGTGGGGCAGGGCTTTTCCTATCATTAGGATGCTGATTGTCTGACTCTGCGATGGCGAACAGGACCCTACCCATACCCATTATCTAGGTCCCTTAACGCCAAATAAAATGTAGTCTAATTGTCTTGAAATGAATCTCTGTTTATTATTCAGTTTATTATGCTTAGGCCTATTATTATACTTACACCAAATAAAATGTTGTCTAGTTGTCTTGAAATTAATCTTTGCTTATTATTGTTTATCAAACTTATTATTATACTTGCACTACCATTCAAATGTTTGGGGTCAGTACACTTTTTTTTTTTTTTTCTTTTTTTTTTTAAGAACCCACATAGAACCCATTATTATCAGTGATCCTGTCTACACTGGACGCACACCACTCGATCCGCAAGCTTGCGCTTTTGATAACCGGACAAATGCATTTGAAGTGTTTGCTTTGATGTGTCCAAGGACACGCCGGTGCACACAGTGTTAGAATGTTGCAGACCATTCTTTTGCAAGTACTACTAGTTTCATCTCATAAATATTTGGCATATACGACAAACTCACCCCAAGGACACCTCAACACCCCCCCTTTCAAAGATATTGCTTCCAGCGCACCCCCAATGTTTGCCGAATGCTCCATGGGGGGGGCCCCCGTTGAGAAATGCTAGTTTAACATTAGCGACATATTATTAGCTGTTTGATAATGTAGTCAAGCCAAAGGCTATTAATATCAATTACCATTATGTGTCCGACATTGTAGAGAGCGATACATAAAAGGCATTAATACCATTCTGATACATTGACTTGTAGACGACCCTGTATAATTCGCTCATCTTCTTTTTCTTCTGAATCAGTTTCTAGTTCAAACATGTATGGCTCATTTAAACCAACATTTCCACTTGCCATTTTATATCGTTTACAGTTGCCTGAGTAATAAATCAGGTAGTCCGAGCTGGTTTGATTGAGAGTTTCCGACAAGACTATACTGCACTGTAAGATGAGTAACATAAAACCTGTTTAAGCATGTTTTATACGATACATCAAGTTATTCTTAGAAACCTGAGTGGCTAAAGCTGTATTTACTGTCTGTTTGTGTGTACTGGGCTTTATCCGCTATCTGAAATGGTAAGCTGACTCGTTCCCGTGCAGGCTGACTGTTCGGTATGTGTGAACTCCTTCAAGGTTTTGACTTTGATATTATACAGTGCGATTAGTCTCGATATGTTCCTGGACTTGTAAGTGAGCTCACACTCTGTTCACAGTGTCAGGCTGGGCATAACACCACCAGGCCAGAGCTCACGCTCTCACATGTGACAGGACTGACAAAAAGGGTTGGATCCAAACCCACGCCGTTGCATGGTAACCTCACCAAACCATCACTTAATCTCCATGAGTCATTAACAGCTCGTCAAGGACATCGTTAAACAACTAGCAACTATGCATGGGTCAAGATGGTCATTTAAACCATAAATTAAGCTAAATTATCCTCATGTTTTTGAGGTTTATTTGTTTGTTATTTTAACTTTTTATTACTTTTTTTGGGTAAAACTCCATCCTTTTTGCAGAAGCTCTATCCACTCTATTCTCCGGAAAAAAATATTTTGGTAATATTTGGTAGCTCCTTACTGTCATTCGCAAGCATGAGAGCTTCAAAACATTCTAGATGTTTTAATATATAAAATATCTTGAAAATACATCAAATATAAAAACTACATAAAAATTAGAGATGCACCGATTGACCGGTCAGGGACCAGAATCGGCTGTTTTTCTGCATGATCGGCCTGGACCGTTGACCGGCCGCTCAGTCTCATGTCAGAGCCGGTCTGTCTCTGACTTGTATTGCGCATAATGTTACCCATTCACGCTCACACCAAAAGCGCACGCACCACTGATCTATATACCGGTAAGTGGAGCGCACAAGCCGCTTCTTAGTCTCAAACAGCTTGTGAGCTTAAACGGTCAAATACATACAAAATTATGTCAATGTGCCTGTCTTCGAGTGTCTTGGCGATTATTCAGTTAAACAGTCCGTTTTGGGACGTAAATAAAATGGTTGAGAAAGATAACGATAAGTTGTGTGACAGTATATTGGATCTGTGCAGGGTTTCACACTTTATTTTGGTGGTCCCCTTTAACACATTCTGTTGACTAGAAGTAGCGTTGCACCCACATGTCTACTAACTCTCAGGGTGTTAGTGGAGTATTAGTTGACTGGTAGGGTTAGGGATAGAATAAGTTGACATGTAGTTGCAAAGTTACTTAGTCAACAGAATGCTCAAGAGGGACCATCAAAATAAAGTGTTACCCTGTGCAGTAGCTCTTAAAGTGACAGGAGTATAATATTTCTGCTGCTGTCTGTCATATTAATCAAAGAACAAAAGATAAAGAAAATCACTCTCTACTCTTGACTGAATAAGTTTTATAACTTTAATATTTTAAGCATTAATATGTAGTAAAATTGAAAGTTTGAATACTAGCCTTTGTTAATTTCTGCAGTATTTCTTATCTGAATAATAACCTATTGTTAGACCCACCTGAAAAACTTAAAGCCATGTTTATTTCATAGCTCTCTTTATTCTGTTGCATTTATTTGTGCTGTTGTTTGCAATTGGTTTATTTGTTCTTATTTTATTACAGACTTTTTATTGTGGTTTATCTATGAAAATAAAACTTTGCTTTAAAGAAAAGTAGATTTTTGTTTGTATATGCTGTCAATTATAGTTCTTTGAAAGAAAATCGGAATCAGCATAAATCGGCAAAGAAAATTGCAATTTGTGCATCTCTAAAAAATATATTTTTAATAGATGTTTTGATAGCCTTTTTTTCTGCTAGATTTGTTTGATTCATGTCAGTCAGTTCTTTTGAACTGTTCGTTCAAATGAAATGTGCAAAGCATTAAGTTCAAAGATTTATTTGCTTCATCACTTAAAAACTTTCACGCAAGTCCTCGTGTCCTATTTTAAAGTACAGTATGCGCACTGAAATGTTTAAGTTGGAAAGAAAGTAAGTTTCTCTTTTTTTGACCAATGAATCCCTCAAAATACTGTGTATTTTGTAACCTTAACTGTACAAAAGCACAGAAAAAGAAGTTGCTGTTCGAATATATAAAAAATATTTGTAAAATATTCTATTCAACTAGATTGCTCAGCCCTAAACTCCATTAACCATGTCCAGTAGAGATTTAAAAAAAGGCTAGTGTCTCAAGATTTGTCTAAAGTTAAACTCTTTTGACCTGTTTGAGGGAAACGGCTGGTTCACCCAGGCAGTAAAACAACCCACATTCGTCACTACACACCTGCCCTTTTCCTTACAACACTGTGGCGAGTTAAGAGGCAGGCTCCTCTGTGTAGTCTCCCACAGCTCTGGAGGAAGAACCGGCTCTGACATGTGGGAGCATCTCAAGAATGCACAGTGGTTTTGACTTGTAGCAGTTAGCAGCCCACAAGGCTTTGAGAGTGACTGTGGGGGGGCCCTGTGTTTTTGCATCAGTGCTCTGAAGCACTGCAGAGCTGCACAAGGTCATGGCTTCACAGAGCTATCTTTAGATTAATAAATGGGCTTCAGTAGATTAGACATAATGAAAATAAAGAGATACTCGCAGCGTTATCGGTCAGGGAACGGGGAAGTGTGGGTTGAATTCTGCTGCATTATCTGCATTTCTGGCCTACTTTTCTTTCGGTGAGATCAGCTCGTATGTCCACTTATCCATCTGGAGTGGCCCAGTTTACTGGGTTGAGTGCATGGTTTTAAATATTTGAGCAAAGGTTTTTGGAAAAGAGCTGTTCTGTGATATGGGAAGGCTGTAGGTCTAGTAGCTTTACTGATCTCAGTAATATTTGGTTTTCTGTGGAAGATTTACACCTCTGTAATGACAGTATTTCCACGGATTTGAGACAAACATGTAGAGTTTTGGCAGACGCTTTCTTACTGGTAACTGACAAGAACAAGCATATAGTGTACTGGAACTATAGTAAGTATTAAGCCCTCAGATGAATACAGAAGCCAAAGTATTTGTGCTAAGAATAACAAAAGCAGAAATACAACTAGTCATATTCAAATCTTTAGCTGGAAGCTGCTCGGGTAAATCTGGAAGTAAAACTACTAGGCCTATATTGTATTGGGCTCATATATTGATAATACAATGATTGAAGTGATAAAGTCAGGGCCTTGTAGAAGGGTCTTTATTTAAAAAATGTTTTTGTTTTTGCGATTTGTAAAATATCTTTCATTTGTTTTTAATTATTGATTATGTTAATTAATAAAGTTTCCTACAGTTCAAGCTAGAAGTGTCTAGAGTAAAATATCCACAACCAATCAACTAAACTTTTGTTGAATTGTTGTCATTGAAATAAATAAATACAAATACCTGAATTTTTTTTTTTATCAACTTGTCCTTGGAATAAAATTACAAAGGATCATCGTAAAGATGCATTTTGTTTCAAAATGATCAAAAGCACTATTTTCTGTTGAGGACTTATTGTACCTTACTTGTGAAGTGTCATCCTTTATTGTTTGTTCCACAGTGTTTCTTAATTTGTTTTCACTCCATATTTAATAAGAAACTGTGGAACTGACACCCATGTCATTCATTTTTGCATCCTTTTATATGGTTGCTTTAAGTCTTAGTTGTTTTTTTTAGAACACTAACTGCTTTGTTCCGCTGAGGTTTTGTCGCATAACCTTTGCTGGATTGATTTTAATGAAGTGTTGCTCTTAATTTGCAGGTCTCACCACAGAGGGCCTTTATCGAGTGAGTGGAAACAAGACGGATCAAGACAACATTCAGAAACAATTCGACCAGGGTACGTACTGATTTTAACTGGGCTCTGCGGGAAACTAGGCTTCATTTGCAGGTGTTTGATGGCATGCAACTAGGACGCATGTTGGAAGACATTTCACAAATTGGATAAGTGTCCCTGATAAACTCCAGTTTGAAGGGTTAATTTATATATTTGATCTTGCCCGCTTTACACTGAGTGGAAATCTCTTCTCAATTTAGATTCAGTTGTTTCAGTCAGTTGTTTACTTCATTTTAATTTGCATTATATTCATTATAATTTGATATAAAATGATATATTTTGTTTATTGAAAAGTTGCGTGTGTGTGTGTTTTATTTAATTATATTTCAATTTATTATTATTAACTAGGTAATATTAACAGATATTTAATAAAGAAAGATTATATAATACAGCTTAATATATAAATACATTATTATTATTAGTTACTCAAAAAAAGTAATTAATTTCTAGCTACTAATTGCATCTTCAACAGTGTAACCCGATTACTGTACTAATTACTCTCTCTAAAAAGTATTGCGTTACTTATTAATAATTACTTTTTAAATCACAAATCAACCTCGACCAGTTGAACAATACAACGATAGACATGAAACTGCTTTAAAATAAAGAATACATAATATGATAAAAAAAAGGGGAGAAGGTTACATTTAAAGACATACATTTAACATTAGACGTTATTGGTTTATAATTATTGTATAGTCTATACAGTATGTAATACAATTACATCAGAAGTAACTAATTCAATTATAGAAAAATTAAGTTGTCCCTTACTTTTTCAAGGAAAAAGTAATTCAATTACAGTAATTAATTACTTAGTGATGCATTACACCCAAGACTTATTGTATCGAAATATTTACTTATCATTTCTAACTTCTAACTTTCAAGACTAGTGAACACTCACCAACATGCACCAGCATAAATGATGAGAAACAGATCATAATTGTGTAATTCGGGACCTATCACACTGTAAATTAACCATTCCTGTAAAAACAAACTTGACATTTGTGGCTTCTGAATGGCTTGGTGCCTGCAGGCCTCCATCAAGCTGTGATCCGCACTAGTTATTCGCTTATGCAGGACATTTTTAGCTTAAATCTCCTTGTGACACATTAAAGTGATCTGTTATATTCTCATTTTTAAACCTCAGATTTAAATTGTCACTACGCTGATGACAAATTGAGGCGGTTACAGGCTTGCGGTGGGTGGTAGGACCAAAATGTATTCAGTGCACTGAGTAATGTCATTTCACAGAAACGGTTTACATCATAATGTAGTTATTCTGCAAATTCAATGAAAAAAGATGGCTCATATATTAAATAACCGTGACTATTGTAGATAATGCTATGAATGCAATCTTTTACTTTCATCTCATTTCATTTTTTCTTTTTCTTTGGAATTTGATGGACAGGAACGAAATGATAAGATTATTCATGACAAATGAAGTCTGGCATTCGTGCAAAAGCAGCTTTTAGCATGTTATGTAACACTTGAGTTAAAAACAAGGTGAAAGCCCAAAAACTTTTTTTGCTGTGCTTAGCAAAACCAAAAGAAAAAGTTCTTCCTCATTTTGACTTCTTTGTTATGCATTTCCACATTTACTATATTTGCACTGCTGTTGCTCTATCGCTATCACGTGTAAATACCATCATACTGGTCGCTATTACAGGAAATGGGTTCATGTTATTTTGTGGCCAAATTAAATCCACTGTTGTTTTCATATATCTTTCAAATCAAACACTAGTCATGGCTGGTGAACTCGGTTGAAAATCTTCATCCGAGTGACCACATTATTCATTCAGTGAGCCATCGTTTGCCCAAAAGAGCCACTATAGGCATCAGTCTGCCCACTGGCCCGGAGCCATTAGTCTTCCTCTCTTCTGCATCCTCGCGATACAGTGAATTGGGTGCTTTTTACCCCCTTCGTGTTCATTCAGTGCCTTTGCGAAGAGATCTAATCTGACAGCTGTCATTTCACCTTAAACCCCGCTCTTACAGCTTCTCTTTCTCCTCCCCATCCTCTCTCTTTCCTATTTATTTTCCCCTTTTTCCCATAGTTTTCCTTCTATTCTGCTGAATCCCGTTAAATCTGTTTTAGTGGCGTTACCAATACTGATAAAGGCAGTTGGATTCTTCCACAAGCTCACACTATTTTCATTCTTCTCTCAGACCACAGCGTTGACCTGATAGTGATGGATGTAGCCGTGAACGCTGTGGCTGGGGCCCTAAAGGCCTTCTTTGCCGACCTCCCTGACCCCCTCATACCGTACTCTCTCCATCCAGAGCTGGTGGAAGCAGCCAGTAAGTATCGACACATTTATCCATCGCCTCCTTTTTTTGTCTGAGGTTTCTGGTAACGGATTGCTTTAGAACGGTTTAATTGACTAGTTACATATCGTTTCAAAACGTTCATTAAAACTGACTGTTTAGCATTCAGGGTAATGCTTTATTAAGCCTTAAGTAATAAAGTGTGTGTTTTTTTTTTTTGTGTGTGTGTGTTTTTTTTTTCAGTAACATTGCCTCTGCCTGATTTGGTCATAAAAACATGGTACATTGGTAGTGTTCGGCACTGTCACACTTCATCTTTAAACTTATTTTAAAAAAAATTATAGGCTCAAAGGCCTGTTCATACAAAATCTAATGTGATTTACCAACATTAATAATATATTTGCTGTAATCTTCACACCAACTACTTGCGCAGCAGTGTCTGGTATAATATATTTTATTGCAGCAGCCATAACTCAAAGTCTTCAGAAATCATTCTAATATGCTGATTTGGTGCACAAGAAGCATTTTTTTTTAATGTTGAAAACCGTTAATATGTTTGTGGAAACTTTACAGGCTGATGAGAAGATGAAGATTCAAAAGAACAGCATTTATTTTAAATAGTATATAACTTGAATTTTACTTGATCAATTTAATGCGTCCTTGCTGAATAGTATTAAGTTCTTTAAAAAAAAAAGCACTTACTGACCCCAAAGATGTGAATGGTAGTGTATATTTTAAAAAACAAATAAAAATGTTCCAATTTTGGAAATTCTATACATCATTTGTACAATAAAAGACGTCTTGAAATATGAAAGATTACATTTTTATAAAACAAAATACAACCGTTTACTGCATGAATTAGTTTGAAATAGACTTGCTGACTAATACATTTTTGAAAATTGATTATTTTCATTATTCATTAAGTGTTTTAGCAGGTCCAGGTAAAAGTAATTGGACCAATTTTCACGTAAGGATTGAGGAGATTGTAGCTGAAGATCTGGGTTAGCACTTTATTTTATTGCCAGTGTTAACCTGCAGTTGACTCCACCTGTGATCTGACCTCAGGCTCTCATTCATACATTAGTCTTCACAAGCGGCAGGTGTGCGGCAGTGTGTCGAGGCTGGGTTCAGTGAAACCGCTTTCACCTGTCACATCAGCACAGGTTGCGGCTACAAGAAAGACAGGAAGTGTGTCTGTTACAACTATGAGTACAAGTAGAGACCTGCTCATGCTATTTCATCATCATTTCAACGGGCGAGTTTTTTTTTTTTCTATCCTTTGCGTGCCCGGTTTCTGCTTTCAACCGCGTTCAATATTAATCCCATCACCACACCGTCTAATCCCAGCCCAAGGTAGCTGAGAAGTCATTTAAATGCATCTGCATTTCCGTTTGATGCTTCCGAGTGCTGAATCTAATCCAGGGCCCCCTGTGACGTACTGCTCATTATTTCTGATCCACACTGCTGTAGATAGATGACGTTAAGTGCTGGGATGCGGTTCTCTATAAATTTACTGATATTTCATCTTTATCGGTTCCCTCCCTTCACATATTCTCGGCCAGGCAATTGCAGCTCATTGCATCTTATCGCGAAATCTCTTTTTGATGATGTTTCAAAAATGATGGTTCAAATCAAATCACCTTTGTCACACCACCAAACACAGAAGTGTGGGTTAAAGTCTTTGGGACATACTCTAGACACAGACCATGCACTTTTCAAGACATGACATGCACATAAAATAATCAAAATACAATTAATATACAGTGTACATACAAAATATGCACTACTTGGTTTTCCATGTTGTCAGTTAAACTTAATTTTGTCCACTGATTGCACATCTCTCTGAATGCTTGATTCTGATAGGTCAATTTGCAGTTAAAAATTGGGAATAATATAAAATAATCCAATACTTATAGGTGACTTAAAACCTTAAAAAAATAAAATCAGTCATTTTAAATGCTACAAGTGAAGTTATGCATCACACCATTAAATGTACAGTATGAAAAATGTATATTTGTTTTAAAGTTCACTGTAGATTTCATTTATCAGTGTTATTAAATGACTGTTTACAAAGATCAACTTTAAGTGGGCATTAGATGACAAGATAAATATAAATAAACAAAAACAAGAAATGATGTACAATTAAATATCTAATAATCAATATGGTACCGATATGTACAGGTGAAAGTCGAAAAATTTGAATATCGTGCAAAAGTTAATTTATTTCAGTAATTCAACTTAAAAGGTGAAACTAATATATCATATAGACTCATTACATGCAAAGTAAGATATTTCAAGCATTTATTTGTTATAATTTTGATGATTATGACTTACAGCTTATGATAACCCCAAATTCAAATATTGTGAAAAGGTTTTCATAGCTGTAAGCCATAATCATCCAAATTATAACAAATAAAGGCGTTTAATATGTCACTTTGCATGTAATGAGTCTATATAATGTATTTTCCCCTTTTAAGTTGAATTACTGAAATAAATGAACTTTTACACGATATTCAAATTTTTTCGGGTTTCACCTGTAAGGGTTAGTTAAAGGGTTAGTTCACCCAAAAATGAAAATGATGTCATTAATGACTCACCCTCATGTCGTTCCAAGCCCATAAGACCTCCGTTCATCTTCGGAACACAGTTTAAGATATTTTAGATTTAGTCCGAGAGCTTTCTGTCCCTCCATTGAAAATGTATGTATGGTATACTGTCCATGTCCATAAAGGTAATAAAAACATCATCAAAGTAGTCCATGTGACATCAGTGGGTTAGTTAGAAATTTTTGAAGCATCGAAAATACATTTTTGTCCAAAAATAACAAAAACTACGACTTTATTCAGCATTGTATTCTCTTCCGGGTCTGTTGTAAATCTGCGTTCACGACTCCGCAGTGACGCTGCTGACGTAAGACGCTGCTGACGTGTTATCTGGTGCGCCCGAGCTTCGTTTACAGTCTTAGGGAGACGCACGATGTAAACAAAACAATCTTCGCAAACATGTCTATTTCGACACAGAGGAAGACTTGCATTTTTTTTGCCCATCCATATTTATTTGAACCCGAATACTACACGGACGAGATAACACGTCAGCAGCGTCACTGCGGAGTCGTGAACGCAGATTGACAAAAGACCCGGAAGAGAATACAATGGTGAATAAAGTCGTAGTTTTTGTTATTTTTGGACAAAAATGTATTTTCGATGCTTCAAAAATTTCTAACTAACCCACTGATGTCACATGGACTACTTTGATGATGTCTTTATTACCTTTATGGACATGGACAATATACCGTACATACATTTTCAATGGAGGGACAGAAAGCTCTCGGACTAAATCTAAAATATCTTAAACTGTGTTCCGAAGATGAACGGAGGTCTTACGGGCTTGGAACGACATGAGGGTCATTAATAACATAATTTTCATTTTTGGGTGAACTAACCCTTTAATATAATATGTAATTTACAAATATTGCTAGTATTATGTGTCTCATCATTCTTTCTCACATAACTTAAATCAGGTCTTTATTTATTTATTTATTTATTTAATAACTAGTTATTATGACAAAATAAACCCTAACAGGAAGGTTTTGTATCAACGGGAAGGAGTTTATGCCATAACTATTTAAAAATCTGTGACGTTTTATTCCACAACATTTCCTCCCTCCTCTAATGATTTTTTTTACATGTGTATTTTTCTAGAAATCGTAGATCATTACGAAAGGCTGCAGGTGCTTAAGGAAATCGTGAGAAAATTTCCTCCTGTGAACTATGAAGTTTTCAAATACGTCATCACTCACCTCAACAGGTAAAGCTTCGGCTTCCCCCTCTGTATTAATGTTTGTCAATAAATCATTTATTATCACAGTGATCTTTATTTTCAAAGAGGTTGATTTCCAGATTTGTATTGTAACATTATGAAAATATATGTAGTAATTTGTAATGTCCTTTCTCCACCAGGGTAAGTCAGCAAAGTAAGACCACGTTGATGACGGCCGACAATCTCTCCATCTGTTTCTGGCCTACGCTCATGAGGCCTGATTTTGAGAACAAGGATACGCTGTCCACCACCAAACTCAACCAGTCCGTCATCGAGTCCTTCATCCAGCAGTGCCAGTATTTCTTCTATGGTGGTGACATCACAGAGCCCTCCAGCGCTGAGGGGACTCCTCCTCCACACGGTCACGGTTTGGAGTCTCTGATGGCCCTGCAACTCCCTCCTCCCCTCCAACCACAGCAGATCCAGCACCCGCTGCCCCCCGAACCCCTCATATAGACCCCCAGCGCACATTCGGCTGCGCGGTGGAAGCCTCCTAAAATAAGAAGTGAAAAATTACCCTTTTTTTTGTACAAAAGATGTGACTGTTTTTTTAAATTTCCATTTTTTTTGTTCCTCAGCCAGACTGAATGAGAGTGAATAAAAGAAAAATTGTAAAGAAAATGTCAATGTAAATTTGACAGTAAATGTGCACATGAATAATTCGTGAACACATCGTGAACACAAGGAAGATATATTTATGAAACTCTTTTCTTTTTCTTTTTTCTCACTCACTAAAACCAACACCACATGCACGGCTTGCCATAATGGCAAAATGTGCCATTTTTCTGCTTGTGTTTGTCCCCTTTTTATTTGACAATGGACTAAAGATATATTTTTAGGAAATTTTTATCTTAAAGACAGCAGTCGTTGTTGGGGTGGTGGTATCCCAAGGCGTTTGGGATTGAACCAACATGAGTTTATAAAATCAGGGGCGCCTGCCTAGGATGCACTTTGTCCTACAGACATTGAACCGGGAGCCCCTCGTACTCTGGAAACCACAGAAAGGGAAACAGCCCACTGCAACCGTTTGGCACATCTCAGAGATCCAGGCTTCAGAAGACGCCTGCTTATCTCCGTCTCGTTTCATGTTCGTTCGTTTCGGTTCCGCAGACCACCGCTCTATGGTTCTTTTGATTCATTTCGTGAACTGAATTTGCATGTTCTTTGCCACTTGTAATAACTGAAAGAGTTAACGCGGAGGAAAACCGTAAATGCTTAACTGTTTTTATGCAAGACTTTTTTTTTTTTTTTTTAACCTAACTTGTTTAAGGGAACATTAAACTGGGGTAAAAATGTTATATTTGTTTGTTTGTGTCATGCCATAGTTCAACTTTTAATATCATTATTTTGGCTTTAATTATTTCCCTAAAATAGGAAAATATAAATATCTCTATATATACAATATATATATATATATAAATGTCAGCATCATTTGATGGCTGATGAAACAAAAATCACGGGGTACTGGAGCTCTGTATAATCTTGTAAAACATATAATCAGATCTCTTTGTGGTATGATGTATTAAAATTTGGGGTTAGATCCATTGACTGTACTTAATTCCCTATATGAATTTTTTTTTTTTTTTTTTTTAATTAGATGGTACTGAATTTTGTTCCACTGTAACAGATGCTGTTAGAAGGCTTGCATTCTTTGTGTGGAATACAGCACAACTCTGATATGTTTAGCTGTGTTGCGGGAGCTTGTATGTCAATGGATGGGAACAAAAATTA
The DNA here is from genome assembly GCF_949152265.1 of Phoxinus phoxinus. Taxonomy (NCBI): domain Eukaryota; kingdom Metazoa; phylum Chordata; class Actinopteri; order Cypriniformes; family Leuciscidae; genus Phoxinus; species Phoxinus phoxinus. The sequence goes on from NC_136888.1 coordinate 25,473,436, forward strand.
CAAGATTTATCTCAATTGACTCACTAAAACGGAGGAAAGGGCTCAATAGGGTAAGTGTGCAGCTGCTAGGATCCCATTTAGTGTAGTTAAAAAAAAGAGCAACATTATGTTCATATGATTGCCTCATATGATGTACAAACTAAATATTTTAACATCATCTGCTATGTATTATAGTAAATAAATGATTTTGACAAATGATGTTTGCCTGATGTTCTTTTTCAGTCGCACATGAAGAAACAGCAAATGGTAGCATGCCTTTATAATGTCCCCTGCTTATTCTGGCCAGTCAAAATGATCCCAAATATACCACTCCCATTTCTAAAATACAGATTAATGTTAATTGTGACATTTAATAATACATAATCAAGAGTTGTTTCCGTTAACATTACTAAAAGGGATTGTTCACCCCAAAATGAAAATTGTCATTGTTTACTAAAACAGGTTTGGAACAACATCAGGGTTTTTCTTCTGTTGAACACAAAACAAGATATGTAGTTGAATGTTGGTAACCAGACCGTGTATGGCACCCATTGACTTTCAATACTATTTATTTCCCCAACAATGGAATGGCTAAAGTCAACTGTCTGGTTACCAATATTCTTTTGGTATCAATATTCTCAAAAATCTTTTGTGTTCAACAGAATAAACTCATAGGTTTGGAACAACATGACGACGGTTAGTAAAGACACAATTATTTTATCATTGTAAAGTGTTACCAATAAAATGATCGTAACTTAAGATTGACAGCTGGTGAACAAATCCTTCTGTGGGACTGGTAATCCTGCATTTTGTAACTGTTTAAAAAATAAAATAACTTAATATTTGAAATGTTGTTGATTCTATTCTACTCTTCTACTTCTTGGTCTGTCATCCTTTCGTACACACAAGCTACTCATCAGTCATCTACTATAATTATATCATTGGAAGAATATAAATTGGGTAAATTACAAGCATTTCAGTCAAATTTAATGTATGCAATGCGTGGGTTTAAAAGTTAAAAAGTAGAAAACGTAATTGGCAACCCTGCCTGCTTTTGGTTTAGAGACAGTGTTGGTTGTGAGCGCCGCTGCAGACCTGTGAATGAGGATCGCCACCTTCAGGTGAGGTTGTGAATTACACTACTCAATCCAACGGTCTGCGCTGTCTACTGCGCTTTATTTGATTTGTTTACATTAGGCGGAATACACTATCCCTATGCACTCATGTTTTGTAACGAATATGCTAACACAACTAGCCACAAGCACAAATTTCAGCCTATATGATACATTTTCGACATTTCTTTGAATGGATGTTCAATGTTCCACCTGGCTTTCCTGGAGTGTGGCTGACAGCTTTTGCCATCAAAGGTGAGAATGTGAAACGACCAAATACAGTGAAAGGGAGATTTTGTCATCATTTACTCGCCCTCATATTGTTCCAAACCTGTATAAGATTCTTCTGTTGAGCTCAAAAAATATATAGTTTAAGAATGTTGGCAACCAGACAGTTGACCGCACCGAGAGATTTAAATTTTGTGGGAACAATGTTAGTCATTAACAGCTGCTCGATCTAAAATGACAATAAAAATGACAATAACATCATTGCTACTTCCCCATTAAAATGGCACACTGCCACATTTTGATTTATTTCGTTTTCAGATTTGAAAGCTTCAGTAAGAAGAGGGCAAAAGGCAATAAAGGCAGCAGGATCGACACTGAATTAATTGTCTTGAGATGTTCAGAAGAGATCACAATATTGACTGATTAATCATAAATAGTAAATATTTGTTGGAAAAAAAATCAGACTGTGTATATGTGTATATATATATATTTTTATATTTTGTCCTCAAGTGGCATTTATGTTCATTCAAAACTTTCTAAGGAACATGTTAGTATGATAAAATCACATTTTTAAAGCTCTGAGGGACCGGCTGCCAGCTGTCCAAACAAGCCCATGTCAAATTTAAATGTGGCATTTCTCCACATCAGTGCAATTGTTCACTTTAACACTTTCAGATTTGTGCCGAAAACCATGGTGGTGGTGTCTTTTTGGCCTTACACATAAAGATCAATGCCAAAGGCAAAAACATTTAAAGCAGACGGTCAATGCAACATGATACAGCTGACTAAAACATCTGTCAGTGTACTCTCATTCACACTCATGCCAGGGAACAAACATTTGCTTTTTTTTTGTCCTACACAGAACTGGAGAAATGTACTGAATGAAAAGTGAGATGTTTTCAGCCTCTGCCAAAATAAATGTCAGAGCGTCAGATCCTGAGATAAAACAAAAAAATAAGAGTTTGGGAGTAAGTCCAACAGCTCATCACTCGGATTAATTTGGCCAAATTGTTTGCAATATGCACCACATGGGTGAATCTCATAAGAACATGTCTTAGTCACATTTCACATATATCTGTTTATATAAAACAATAAAGAGTATGTTTTTGTACCATTAAGATATTTTATTTTTGGTGAAATTTTTTTCACGTTTTCTCCCCAAATCTCATATATCTCTACTTTATTTGAAAAAATAAAATAATAATTTGTTATTAAAAACTAAAACTAAATTGTCACGTATTTATACATCATGCTAAACGCTAGTTTAAAACATTTCTGTATTATGAAAATGAAAAAAGATCACCTTTAAGAACAAAATCCAAGAGAGAAACGTAAAAGTATACATAAATAAATGTTAATATCAATATTTTACTTAATATACAATTTAAATAATATTATTTAATTGTAAATTATTATTATTTAATGATTAATGGTAAAGTGACCCAGACATGTTTTTCTGAGACTCGCACACATACAAACTTTAGAGGGGAAAAGCCATGTTGGTTTGATCAGACAGTAAAACATCCTCTAAGAGATGACACGACTGTTCTACCTTTTAAGCTCTGCTGCATATGGCTGAAATCTTTATTTCACATTATCATAAAGTACTAAACTGATCCACCGCTGCACTGCTTTAAGTAAATCGATCGTATCTTCTCAACTAATAAACAAAGGCATGTGGACAAGATGATGAGAAAAAGCAATAGTCCAGGTACTGTAAAAGAATCCTGAGATCGATGATGCTGCATTTTGACCCTTGACCCTTCCAGTTTCAAATTGGCTCCATCAAACCGCACAACCGGTAAATTCAGTTAAAGCTCAATGGTAAAAGTTTGAAGTGGAGCAAAAAATGATATAATCATCGGTTCATTCATCAGGACAAAAATTTGTTTGATTTAAGCCAATGAAATTAGTAGTGATCTACAGTACGGCATAAAAAATACAAAAAGCACCCCTTATCAAAGTAACTTATATAATCATTGAACAAAATGTTTTTTCCATGAATAGGCCATTATATTACTCAATCAAATCAAATATAACTAATAAAAACAAAAATAAAAGAACTTTTCTAGAACAAGAACTGTTCAAGTGTCAGGCAGCTGCAGTCCTAAGCACGTATTATAACGGCGATTTTTTTTTCTTTTCTTTTTTTTTGTCCATTCAGATTTATGAAGCGAGACAATGAACAAGTCATGGTTTAAGCTCACACAGAAATGTGTTTAAAGGCCGCAAAAAAATACATCTTTCCCTTTCCTAATCTATTCAAACGCAGATCAAATGAAGGCAAAACAGTGCAAGAGGTAAATGGTGCAAGAACCGAATGACTCGTGAGTAGCAGACGCCGAGATAAGCAGGATGCACCTCTCCACCCAAAAAAAAGAGCGTGAAACGGAGAAAAGGGGGTCCGTCGGTCCACATAGATGGGGACATCATTCCATCGCCACTTCGAAATCCGTCACAACCCAATGACGTCCCCTGCACAGAGCTGTTAAATGTGTACAACAGGACAGCATTGTCATAACTCACAAAAGGCAAGTGCTTGTTTGTGTTCTGAACACCACCAGCCTCACAATCACAAATAGTTCTGTTCGTTTGTCAATGTCCCCAGTGGTTTGCTCAATCCCTAAGAGCCCGGAGGGCTGTGGGCGTCTCCGTCGGGCCACACGGTAGCCGGTCGTCCTAATGTAACGGCTTCCGATAAGGAAGGTGGCTGCAATTGCTCACTAACTAAATTTTCGTACTCGCTACTGTCCTCATCGCTGTTATCCTCATCCTCCTGACCGGTGGCCTGGCGATTCAGGGAATCTGAGCTTGAGCCGTCTCCATTGCCCAGGCCCACACTGGGAGACGGGTGGCCGGGCGAGCCCACGGCTTGGGGCCGCGGTAGCAGTATAGCGCTTGGTGAATCTGGAGGCAGTGTGGTGCTGTAGATCGGTGGAGATGACGAGTTCACGGCTCTCTCTAAACTGGGCTCCACCGAGGGACCTGAGAGCACGACTCGAGTCAGCGAAGAGTGTGAGGAGTCGGGGAGGGCAGAGTTATCGGGGAGGGCAGAGTTATCGGGAAGCGTGACAGCGGTTGCCTCTTGGAGTCCTGTTAAGAAAATAGAGAAGATATTAAAATAAATAGTTTCCCTTTTTTGCAAATTCACAGAGTCATCAGCGCGTACTTCTCTCTTCCTCAGCGCTGTTGCGTTTCCTGAGAGCGATTTCCTCTTTGAGTTTGTTCACTTCTTCTTGGATTTTCTCCCTCACTCGTTCACTTTGATCCACTTCACCGCACACCGCCTGCGGGATGACAGGAAATTCATAGATAGCACATCCAAAGCATTATGCTAAATATTATACAAGTGTTTCTGACTTTATTTATTTAAGACATTGAAATATTATTATTAAGGTAATAGAGATCAGTCTCAATAGATATATCTCATAGATATATCTATATAGTATCTGCATGCATGTTTGGGCTTCCAATAACATGCATTTAGAAAGTGAATCTTAGCAGCTTTGTTAATAAACTCCATTTCTGCATATGCTGTGTGTTTGAGTTGCTCATTTCACCAGAATTGTAACATAAATCATTTTTGAATCTATGCCTATCATTTATGAATCTATCTATCTAACACAGGAGAATACATCGATATGTTTCTAAACATGTGAACGGTTGTTCATCACGATTTCAAGATAAAAGTTTAAACCCTTGATCTGGGTTTGCATGAGATTTTATGTCCACATGTTCTTGTTCAAGAAATTACAGTGGTTGTAGCATTTCTATTGTAAAAAAAAGTGGCCAAATATTAAAGATTAAGTGGACATTTGAATTGAATGTTGTTTGACCAATATTAAACAAGCAATCAACCCAGTATCGTTTATCGTCTCATGAGCTAAGTGTATCATCCCAGCCAGCCCTAACGTTATTTTCCAACGACAAAATTGTGCCCAGTAAAAATGCTGAGTGACTAGTAAGTAGTAAAACCACTAGCCTGTATGTTAACCAGCATCTCCTATATTGAGCTTAAAGTTAAGAAGCAGTATGATGATGTAACTCACCTGCACTCTTTCTTGAAGGGCACTGTACACCTGAAAAATAGCTCGAATGTCTTTCATCACTCCATCCTTATCAAAGAAGTCAGTCCTATAAATAATAATAATAATAATAAAAAATTAGCGTTCACATTCAAGTATTTACTGCAGTGAAAAGTGGCCCTGTTTTAGGTTGTGGTGTTTGTATTAAAAATCTGTGCAAATATATGGCCTCAAAGACAGGTATATAAACAAATCTCCTCTTTTCCTCTACTAATATACTGGCAAGACTGATTGATCTGAGAAAATTTAGCAATTCTGAGACTAATTCTAATATGGTTGATTAATAGGATTGGTGTGTCCACTTGTTATTGGATGCTGTTATCCAATACTTGTTATTGGATACTGCACATTTTCTGTTTTCAAATATTCATGTGTAAAATAAATATTTCTTTAATATTTAATTAATAAATGTTGAGTAATATGTTTAATGTCAGCAAATTTGAGAATGTCTTATTTGCTAGCCAGATCTCTATATACTAGTGTTGGTCTACCACTACTTTTTTAGTTAAAGCTGCAGTCCGTAGTTTTCCCTCTTTGTCGCCATCTCTGTTTGAAATCTGCAATTGCAGTTATTCTGGGAATTATCAACTTTACGTGGGTTGTGCCTCAGCACGGCACAGCTCGGATGAATCCAATGTTTTGAGGAGAATGTGCGGCTGTCAGTCACCGCGCCGGTGTGGATACTATCATTCGGAATCACAGATTCTACTTTTTGGAAGTATGACCAACATAAGAATTTTCACCGGAAAATGTCATCTGAACAAGTAACTAACATCCACTTTTGTTCTGACCAACTAAGGGGAAAAAAGCATTGCAGTAAATCGCGCTGATAAAATCTAACGATCGCTTAACATATCACGTCAAACTAGGGGTGTGCGATATTACGATTTTTGATCGTGGACGATTAAAATGTCTCCACGATCTGCTTTTGAAGAAATATCGTAGGATCGTCCATTTTATCAGTTTGCATTTCTGGCGCCTCCGTCTCAACATACTGTACAGCGCGACGTATATCCACATGAAATGCAGAGGAACGGGACACTGTAGTTCATAAAAATGAATTATTTGCATGTGCTTTAAAGCCTTGCCGGTTAAACATGTCATTCGCTGCTGATGCGCTGTTCTAACGGGCACTTTTCTGAGCGCAATAGACCCGACGCGCGCACATGCACTAAAAGCCTGTCTAACAGCACCCGTTACTGAACTAAGTTATCTTATTGCGCTAATACTGTCAAATACACACAAGGTTTACATAAACAAAGTTGGTTATGTCTAAAGTGAAAGAACAATAGAAAAAATGAAGAAAAAATCTGCCTTGTCAAATGCGTGTAGACTCGTTGCGCGCAGATCTTAAAGTGACAGTAGCCCTAATAGTAAACATGCTGCCGGCCGCTTGTCCTTAAAGGGACAGTTACCCAAAAATAAAAATTCTGTCATTATTTACTCACTCTCTAATGTTGTTCCAAACCTGTATTAATTTATTTCTTGTGCTGAACACAAAAGAAGATATTTTGAGGAGTGTGGCTAACCGGGCGGCTGCTGGTCCCCATTGATTACCATAGTAGGAAAAAACTATTATGGAAGTCACTGGGGTACATCAACTGTTTGGTTACCCACATTCCTCCAAATAACTTTTATTTTCAACAGAAGAGGGAGACTTATTTGGGTTTAAAGCGGCTTGAGAGAATTGAAATTTTTGGGAGAACTACCCCTGTTAATAAAACAACAAAATACAAAGAGCATCTCACTCACTCTTGACTGAGAACTTTAATAGTAGCTTTAATAAGAATCAATGTAAAATTTATATAGTGAAGTCGATGTTGTGTTTTATTTTCATATTTGTTCATTTAATTACTTTCTTCAATGCTGTTAAATACACCTGTAGCTGAAAAAATAAAGCACTGTTTTTTTTATTTGTATATTAAGTTGTGTATGTGTATCTTTGTTCTTAATTTTTAATAACAAAGACAATGACAAATATTTTTTATCTTCGCCACTTTGGCCTAAATGTCTGCCATTCTTTTTTATTTTATATGTTGTTACCTAAGGCTTTGTTTTTAAATACATTAGTTTGGCTGTGATGCTCAGTCACTTGCAAAATAGTAAAACCAACATGAAAAGGAATCGTGATAAAATCGTTAATCGTGATTTTCCTGAAAAAAATCGTGATATGATATTTTTGCCATATCGCCCACCCCTACGTCAAACCGTGCAAATTATACTTTGTTCTCAAATTGTTAATGTTAACAACATCAGCATTGCGTGACTACATTTAATGCCCTTCAGATATTTATCCTTGTTTTCACATGAGCCCTTGAGTTGCAGTCTCTTTTTTTCTGTAGCCACTTCAAAGTCTTTTGCATTCTACACCGGGTGAATCTCCAGTTGTCACTGTTGATTGTCATTTGAACCTTTCTGGATCCACCATCAAATTGATAAGTTTAATTATATCAAGTGCTGTGAGAAAAGGCTATAAATCTACACCTCCAACATCCTCACGCGCAATATAGGCTACTAGCCGAGACTCCTTCTTTATGTGTACAGATGTGACGTAATGACGCAAAGACAAGCTCGAATTTCCCATGGAAATCCACCAGTACCACTGCCATTAAAAACATTATTACAAGCTTGTTCGTTTTGAACACTGGCTGGTTAATATGTACTTGCTCCAAAAAATATTTTGGATCATTTTTAACTCCAAAAAGTTACGGACTGCAGCTTTAAAAATACAGTTCAACATTTTTCGGTCAGTAAGATTTTTGTTGTTGAAAAAAAATCTAATACTTTTATACAGCAAGTATGCATTAGGCTGATTAAAAGACATTTACAATGTTACAAAATATTTATATTTCAAATAAATGCAGTTCTTTTGAACTTTCTATTAATCAAATATGAAGAATCCTGAAAACAATGTATCACATTTTCCACAAAAATATTATGCAGCACAACTCTTTTCATCATTGACAATAATAATACATTTTTCCTTGAGCATCCAATCAGCATATTAGAATGATTTCTGAAGGGTCATGTGAAAATGGAGTAATGATGCTGAAAATTCAGCTTTACTATCACAGAAATAAATTACATTTGAAATTATATTAAAATAGAACACAGTTAATTTAAATTGTAATAATATATTTTTTTTTATCAAAGAAATAGCCTTGGTGTGAATAAAACAAAATAACGGAATAATTTTATATAGCTACAATATTAGCTAAACAAGCTAAAATAATATTGAACATTGCAGTCAGGTTGCCTCACCCATGTTCTTTAATGACACTGGCGTAGTTCTTGGAGGTGTTCGGCACAGATGACACTTTATATTCCTGTTGACTGGTGTTGCCCAGGTTTGGGATGCTTAGAGATATCTTCTGATTATATCTGCTGGGAGAAATAGCAAAATTACAACAGAAACACACATATCAGCTACACAGCGCCATTTGTAAACATTATGCAAGGTATTATGAAATAACAATAAAAGAGAAATGTCTTTAAACAGTTCAAATGAATCATGATTTTGTCTTTTTTCTTTCTTTTTTTACCCCACTCCATAACTTTGTATTAAACAGCTTGTACATACTTTCTGTTGGGCCTGAAGAGCACATACTCCAAAGCATGTGTGGAACTATTGGCTGTGGAGATGAAGCTGAAGAGGAGGAAGACCAGATCTGGGATGCCAAGTATATTGGTCAACTGCTTATGGATCACCTGCTCCCTGAATGACATCTGCTGTTGGGTGTTCCTTCGAAACCGGTACCAGCCGATAACATTCTGCACAGGAAAATAAACATGTGAAGTGGGTCGGCTGAATTAAACACACAAAGAGGCACAATGCAGGACATAGAGCCCGTCAAAGTACCAGTTAATAACATTTTTCTCTCACACATTTTTATATGCATATTTCAAGGTAACGGCTTACTTTTCTTCTATCCTTGAGGATTCTGTTGAGATTTTCTTCATTGACGTTACCTGCATAGTCATAAAAGCTGCAATATGCAAAACAACTGTAAGTTGGATTTGAAAGAAAGAAAGAAAGAAAGAAAGAAAGAAAGAAAGAAAGAAAGAAAGAAAGAAAGAAAGAAAGAAAGAAAGAAAGAAAGAAAGAGTATGTCTCTTATAACATTCAAAAGTTTGGGGCACTACAATTTTAAAAGATTGTCAGTAATAAAAAGTGTCAGTAAAGATATTTAAAATGTTACACAACATTTCTATTTATAATAAAAGTTATTATAACTTTTGAACTTTCTATTCTTCAAAGAATCCAGATTTTTTTTTTTTATCATGGTTTCCATAAAAATATTACGCAGCACAAACTGTTTTCAACATTATATTACATAATAATAAGCAATGTTTCTTGAGCATCAGATCCGCATAATAGAATGATTTCTGAAGGGTCATGTGACACTGAAGACTGGAGTAATGATGCTGAAAATCAGCTTTATTCACAGAAATAAATTACATTTTAAAATATATTAATATGGAAAATAGTAAAATTGCAATAATATTTCACAATATTACTGCTATATTATTTTTGTTCAAATAAATGTGGCCTTAGTGAACATAAAATACATCTTTCAAAACCATTTTTAAAAATTGTACCGACCCCAAACTTTTAAATGGTAGTGTATATTTTTATAACACAATACATATTTAAGAACGCATTCATAAATCCAAGTACTGATGCAGGACGTTCTTACCTAAACAGTTGTGCACAAGGTTCATGATTATGGACCTCTGAAAGTCAAGTAAAAGCAAATGATTAATTATATAAACATCGGAGTCAAATAATCATGCTGTGAATGTTCAAATGGTCTAAATTTAAATATTCATATGCATACAGACAACATTAACCTTGGAACGGACAAAGAAAAATATGCAGGCAGTGTGCTATCATGAACAGAGTCTAGAGGACAGCATGACCTTCATAATGACTTCTTACTGCAAATATAAGATACTATCCGGGCCCACTTTTAATGTTGTGGAGCCCTTTGTGAAATTCTTTGTAAAGTGATCAGAGTTAAAGGGGTCTGGGAGCAGCGCCAAACTCAGAAACATGATCTCTTAATGTTGGAGAGGAGCTATTTCCACTATTTTGGAGCAAAAAAGAAGAAAAAAAAGTCTATGATGTTTGAGGCTTTATCTCTCAGGCCTTAAGACTTTACTCAGAAATAATGGCTGACACAAACTTAAAAAACAAATCCAGTCAAACAGTTGAGTGGTATATAAGGTTATTGACAAGCAGGGCAGTTTGCTACAGTACTTTGGATAGTTGAGAATGAACAGATTACATCAGATGCCATATCTTGAACTGATAGCTCATAGCTGCTCGCACAGTAAGGTCATCACGGCCTCACTTTGAAACATGTTATGTCTGTGATATGAGACTGGAATCAACTGAGGATTTCAGTGATGATGAGATGCATCATGTTTTGAACGATGAGTTACTAAAATGGTCATGAAAAAAAAAAGAATCAAGCATGGTTTTACCTATTACACTGAGGAATTCTGAACTACCGATGTGTGAGTCGCTGATGCTTAAAGTTTCCTCTTGTCTCACTTCTCCCAACAGGAAGCCTTCCTAAAAGAGTCAATAAACAATTTTGCTGTAACATTAAAATGGCAATTTAATGGCAAAGATAGTGTAGTTAAAGTCACTATGAAATTGGAATATTGCAGTATTTATTATAAATGATTTACCTGTGCACATCATTCTATTTTTTTTTTTAAATACAAGTGCCCTCACGATCTTTAATTAAAAAATAACTTCCCCTCCCTCTCGCAGAGACATCTCTTCTCTTCTCTGATGATGCGTTTACTGGCGTGAGGGCGGGGCAACCTGTCACTCACATGACATCACAGCAATAGCAAACCACAACCATCTAACAATCCAATCAATTCCCAATGGACATAATATTTTTTTCTTGTTCAAGAAGACATTTCACTCAAATATAAATGTCACAAAAGAGACTAAAGTCTATTGCAACCTTCGTTTCATTACAACCTTAAGATCAAATGTTAATATTGACATAACTGAATAGGCACCTTCCACAAACAGATTATGTTTAAAAATTAAGTATTCATTACTATCATTATTTTTTTATGACAGCCCTATTACTACATAGGCTACAGTCTAAAACCCCCGTTTGATTTCGCAATTTCCTAGAAATACACATAAAATGTATGCTGTCACTCAGTCTGGGCTACCTGGGTTCAGTTCAATTAAAGTTTATTTGTATAGCGCATTTCACAATACATATTGTTTCAAAGCAGCTTTACAGAAAATACTTGTTACAATGTAACAATTAGGAATTATTCTGAGATCAGTCAGAGAAGAGTGTGTCAAAGTAATGGCAGTAATATACAGTTAGAAGATTGGTTAGAGGTTAGTAAACATGTATTCAGTTAAGACGACAACGATTTTGTTAGGCAGTTCTTGAAAAACGAATAATATTGTTAATAATAATAAAAATTGTTAGATTTTTTCCCCCTTATACAGTAACAGGCCAAGTGCTATTTAAAGGAGGATATACAGACATTTGACGTGTTTAAAAATAAACAAACAAAACATGAAATTTGCACCTCTAATGGTCATGATATACCAAAGTGTACATGTTAGTCGAATGTGCCCTGAATTTATGCAGTAAATATATTTAAAAAATTGTTTGTATAAAGAGGTCTGAAAAAGAGAAATGCCACTGCTGCAACTAGAGAACAACAGAAACACTGTTCTCCAGGCACCCAGCACAACTTCACCGGCTGTTTACGTGTTCAGTTTAAGCAACTAGATCACAGTGAAATTGCTGATTATGTTTTACAATTAAAATAAAATTAAAGGTCATGAAGGTGGTTTAGTATCAAAAGCCCATTTATAAATATTATAGGCTAGATGTTGACAGTCCATCCCATAAACACGTTCAACTTAAGAGGTTGGCATTTAGATATTCAGTAAGGAAAAACTACAAAATCTGTCATATCTTTGACATGTTGAAAACAGGTTAAGCATAACACCTGACTAACCAGCTCAAAACAGCTATGCGAAGCCTGCAGGGTCAATGACAGATCACCTACTTCCTAATGCCAGAAAGAATGAGAGCAAAGAGGCTATAAAAATTATCATTATCATGTTAAGCAATGTGTGAATACTTCATTAAATATGTCTGTTAGACATTTAAGTTTGCATTTGACAGTTGTTGCTGACAAACAAGTTAGCCGGTCAGCTAATGTGACTATTTTAGACGCATTGATGTCTATAACACTACCTCGACGAGATTTAATTCACTGAACGCTACCAGGCAGTATATATTTATGAAAGTGAGCGATGATAAACTAAATAAAAGGCAATGCCACTTTCTGACAAGCTTGTAAAATATCCGTTGGCTTGTAGGTTTGCTAGCTGTCACCCTGACTAACTTATGTCTCAAAACATAGTTAGCTGCCTACCTAGACCGCATTTTGTTTACCATTAAAGGCGCGTTCTGAGTCAGCTCTATTAGACTCATGATATCTGCAATGCCGCAGATATGAAATACTACAAAAATACAAAAGACTCGAAATGTTGAATGTTCCAATGCACCCTTGATGCTAACGAACGCTGTCTAGATAGACAGCTCACCAGGTTTTGATACACGGCCATTCTGTAGCCACACCAGGAAGATGACACCGGGAAATGAATTAATTCTGATTTGATGGAATCAACTGTTTGTTATTTCGCTATGCGATCGTGCATTTAAACATTTAGCCTCAAAGTCAGGTGACATAGTACTTACATGGTCAGAATTGCTGTTGGCACTGTGATAACACACAGAACTAAAAGTGTATCCCGAAATTGACGCCGCCATGATGGAAACATACGCGCCGAGCCCACAATCCTTTGCGCACGCACTGTACATCAGCCTGTCCATGAATAAACAAACCTTCTGTTTGGGGTACATTATCATATATTTGTTTATTTTCTTTCTCTTCCATTTAATAGGAAATATTTCTTAATAGGTTAGTTGGGCTTCTTTACTTAATTTCTCTGGTTAACTATTGAGCCATAAGATGTTTGTTGTTTAAAAGATTGTTTGTATGTATCCTCTGTTTAAATAAAACAGGGTTAAATATCGTAATGCTGACCCTAAAAATTTAACAGGCTTTTAGGTTTGACTGGATGAATTTTGAAAACGTTATAAATAAAATATATAAATAAAATACATGTATCTGTTTGAAACAAAATATTTACCTTAAAATTATTAAACCTTTATTAATAAAACGGTAATAAACATACCTTCATATACTTACTTGGTATGTAAAGCATAACGTTAGTATTTACCTTACAATTCTTAAAACGTTATAAAAAAACAACGTTAAAAATAACATGTATCTGCTTGTTTGATGTAAAAAGCATAATAATTAATGGAACCATGTTACCACCAACACAATAATAATTACTTTCTCTTCCATCTGTCTCTCTTATAACACATTATTGTTCAAAATGCTAAACTTCATATTGCAAAGTGCACCATTTGTCAACTCTGTGATGTTTTTATCTGAATATTTATTTTAGATATTTTCTTTTGAGACCCTTGATCGTTATTTTATGTTTATATTTTAAACTTATATTCATGTCAAATTTGTATTGCTTTGCATTCAATTTTGAAGATACAATAAACCTTTCAACCTTTATTTTGTAATGTCACGTCGATTGTCACGTTCTGTGTTACGTCACCGGATGCTGCTGAGACGGGACGTCATGATGGAATCGTCAGTGAGCAGCACACATGGGGCAGAGGACAGTCTGGTGGTGCAGTGTTCAGAATCAGAAGACTTTGCTCCTTCAAAACTCGGAACTAAGGAGTAGTAAGATATTTAGCTTGATTACTTCGCCCTGGTATTATTCGATCTCATATATTGTAGGAAGAAGACCAGCACATAGGTTACATTTATGTTTTTACCTCTATGACACCACTCATGATGACTATTGTATATTCTTGCCATCAACTGCTGCAAGTGAAATGTTACACATGACATGTATATGTTAAATAAAAACAAAACAGGATTGCATTGAGTGATTCCTTTGAATGTAATCTGACTTTTGTTGGTGATTAACGTTAAGTTTTTTATTTTATTTTTTATCTGGCCTTTCTCCTGTTTTTCTTGAAGCTGGGATGAGGCTTATAAAAGAGAGCTGCAGACTTACAAGGATATTGGAGATGTGGGAGAAATATGGTAATTATGCTGTTTTGTGTCACATGCTTGTTTATGAATGCCCTTCCGTATAGATTTTTTTCCTTCAAGTTTAGTCTGTTCCTGCAGGATATGATATGAATATAAACCAGCACCACTGTCTGGTGTATTGGTTATGTTCTGTAATTTAGTGCAATATAAAGACTAATTCCTATGCCCCTGGTGAACCTTTAGGTTTGGTGAGGAAAGCGTGGACAGAGTGATCAGATGGATAGAAGCACAACATGTATCTGAAAATGCTGCCATACTTGACATTGGAACCGGAAACGGGATGTTGCTTGTGGAACTGGCAAGTCAAAAGTTCAATAAATAACTGTATTTAGTAATGTACTGTATATTTAATTGTTCAAATAATTGAAATAGATTTTGAAATCACAAAAATGTCATTAAGTATAACTATAAATGATAATAATCGCATGTATTATCCCTTAAGGCCAAGCATGGCTTTTCAAACCTTACTGGAATTGACTATTCCAAGGCTGCTGTAGAGCTCACCATAAATATTCTGGAAGAGAAAGGCTTAAGAAATGTTAAAATTCAGGTAGTGGAAATGATTTGTTTTTACCATACATAAATTAAGTAAATAAATGTATTGCTCAACAGAACACATAACGAAGAAGGATTTCTGTTTGTGTGTGTTTCACATGTGACTTCAGGTGGAGGATTTCTTGAATCCCAGCACAGAATTGAAGGGCTTTGATGTATGTATTGATAAAGGCACATTTGATGCCATTAGTTTGAGCCCAGAGGACAGAGAGGAGGCAAAAAAGCACTATGTGACCTCTTTAAGAACTGTTCTGCAACCAGGCGGCTTCTTCATCATCACCTCCTGCAACTGGACCAAAGAGCAGCTGCTGCAGATCTTCAACCCTGGTACCTGAGCCAAAGCACATTTCTTTAACTAACATTGTTTCAAATACTGTGATGATCGTAAGACGGTGGTTTCTTGCAGGTTTTGAGTTGGTACGTGAGCTGCCCACCCCTCGTTTCCAGTTTGGTGGTGTGACGGGGAACAGTGTGACAGCTTTGGTAATTAAACAGATTGACTGATCTTTAAGTTTTTCATTTTTTTTGCATTGTAATATCGTTAATGTAATTTTATAATAAACTCTTTTTGGAAAACGTTTGTTTTACTTACTATGAAGATAATACATATACACTGGTGTAGTGTACAGAGAGCACATGAGGGCAGTATTGAGCTAAATTTATTAACGTTATGTCAATTTTTACACAGTTCTCATAAAGTTGATGTCTAATAAATGGCAGAAACATGGAGTGGTTATTTGCTGTGTACACTGTGAGATTAAGTAAATTTTTTTGTATGTGGGGTTTGTCTGAAGATTTGAGCTATATATATATATATATATATATATATATAATTTATTTTTTTCTTTTTTTTCTTAATGTATTCTGAAACTACTGAGGCCATACAAATGAGTTGAATGTAATGAGAATGCCTGACTGGCAGTTGTAATGAAGTGCAGTGGAATTTGTTAAACAATGTTTACATTACCATTTAATTGTTTGTATTCAATGCCAAGTTTCCAGGCAGCACTGAAAAAGCCAATTTAATACTGAATTATAAAATCAATTTAACTAAATAACCAATATTGTTAAAAAGCCCCTTTATTTGTGATACATAATTTGTTTATCCATTTACTACACATCCAGTAATTGAGCAGTTTTCACGCACCAGAGCTTCACCCCGAAGCTTTCAAGCACTCTTGCAAAGTTCTTTACGCTGAAAGTGTCGGTGTTTTCCATTGAAACGGCTGAACATTAACAAATGTCTCTGGCTTAATACTGGGTCACACTGTATTGACACCTCAGGAATAGCATCAATACGGTCTCTGTTACCACTGTTTCTTGGGGGTATTTCTCTTTCTCTGATGGGTCATTTTTAAGAAAAAGTCTGACAGCTGCACCTGATAAGAAAATGATTGAGCATCCAGTACACGACCGCTACCACGGCAACAGTGAAAGAGCAATAAAAGACTGGCTTTGGGCCATGATGCTGTGGTACTTTAAAGTGAGAGAAATCCCACATACCTCTCTGGTTATTACCCCATCTCCAAGCCGGAGAATGAAATGAAAAACAAAGACCTGAATTTGAATCTCTCTTGGCACCTTCTAGAAACGAAAACAGAATTTAATATTAAATAAAAGGGTGAGAAAACTTCACTTTTTTCATGCATCAGCATTTCATGTCAGTAGAAACTGAGCAGACAGAGTATCCAGACACCTTTTATTGAAGCAGAGACGCTGAAGAGTGAATTAATAGTGTGCGAGATCGATGGCTAGCCAGTGTAGCCTACATAAATGTGGAAATCAGCTGTGAAATCCACAGCATTGGATGAACTGCACCATGTCCACTGAAACACACAGTGACCTTGAGCTGGTTAGTGGCTTGCAGGCTTGCTGAGGGCAGCCTGATTATTTTTTTTGGAGCACTACAAGGACATTAAAGGGGTCGGAGAAACCACACTGTTGACAGATAATCATTTCTATGCCATTTACTTTAATACCTAAATTTGTAATTAGTAATGAGTCATTTATTTCTATGGATAAGTATTAGATAATGGATGCATGTGAGAGGAAAAAATAAAATAAAATAGCCATCGCAGTTAACCCTCTTAGGCTCTTTTAAAATGTTATTTTGTTTTAATAGTTTTTACTTCCACAAATATAGCTTGCTTCATTAGACAAACACATGGGGATAATTAGAAAGGCTAACTGGTCTTAAACCATATATAGTCTTGTGATCTTTGCATCCAAATAATGACTGCCATGGGAAATACAAAGCAAGTAAAAGTGAGTAATAATGTCTGAAAACAACTAGGGAATTACACAGGCATGTAGCCTATATATCAGGGCTATACAGACATCTAATGGTTACACGTAATACATGCACTTTTCTTAATTTTTCCAACCATGACACTATCTGCCTTCTACGCACTTGATTTTAAATGCTATTTTTTATCTTAAACCCTGAATTCATTGAAAATAAATCTTTTTTTCTTCTTCTAAAATGTGTATTCTTTTATATAAATATATGGTGCATAATTTAGAGGTTAATACATTGTTAAAATTCAACTGGCAGTATCAAAGTGACAGTATTCAAGTGACTTAATTTAATGTCTTGCTTTTTGTTTTGTTTGTTTCAATGTTTTTTTTGTTTTGTTTTTTACATTCATCCCAATTACAGATGTCATGTGGTTTAGCAATAACCTGTGGCAATCACAAACATGCTGATATTCAGAGCTCTCATACTTATGATCTGATGTTCTTTGCTATCAGGAAATTCCTTCCAGCCAAAACCATGAAAACAAAATCAGTTTCCATTGCCAGGTGATGAACATTCAACTGCTTAATGAATGCTGGAGTGAAAAGCCCACGCAGTATTATTTAATAAAAGACTCTCGATTGTTCATGACTGTTGACCATTATCCTCTACTTGAATTCAAGAATAGGGCTTCATTTGTTTCACATTTATCTGCATAATTAGATTGTTGAGCCTTTAATTCAACATCCAGCCATGGGTTGTTCTAATGAAGAAAAATGAATCCATTGTGTTTAATTGAATTAATCTTCTACACAAGTTTGCAATGCATTCTCCCTATATTTTGCTAAATACAGGCTGGATATATTGTATACTGAACATTTATTTTATACTGCTACTTGTTTAACACGCCAGGTCTGGGTTTTGGTCTGCAGCGGATGTAAATGCACAGTGATGGAATAAAGGAGGAAGAACTGGGCTTGGAGACTCTTCTGTAACAGCTTAAACTCAATCCTTCTCTCGTCACGCAGGAATGGGCCCCAGCAGGAAGAGTGCAGAGTAATGGCCGGACTAAAATACATCACCTTTGCTCGAAGAGAAGGTGGAGAGTTCTGGATGGAGCAGTAGAAGACAGTGCATGCAGTGAGATGTGGCACCTGCGTGTAGTGATGAAATTCTTTGAGATTAGGGCCTGTGTGGATGCTAACAGGGCCAGGTCATTGTTCAGATGGACTGTGGAAGTGGGACACTAAAACTGTGATAAGGGAAATAAATAAGATTTCAGATTTTTTTTTTTTAAATAGCCTATCTATACCTACTCTCTGAGGCTTTCTATTTCGTCATCCATCATAATAAAATGATATTTTATTTTGGGTTAAATGATGGATTCTAAAAGGTGACTAAAATGTTGATGGTTCGCTAAAATAGCTGCCAGGTCATTCCACCATTAGGGGCCTATAGCAGAACCCCTTTGGGATGCAAGCAAATGCTTTTGCCCTGTAGTGAAGAGTGAGTGCATAAAATTCCCAGACTAAAATATGGCCCTTGGGTTATGGGTTAGGCTAGCTAGGATCATATAGGCCTAGGCTAAAATCAAACTCAACCTCAAAGTGGCACAATTCCTACTTCTGAAATACTACTACTACTGTTGTCCCCATCAATGTTTTTGGACTCAACACTCAATTTCTATCAATATTTCAGCAATTATCTTGTGTGCTCCGTATTTTCTGTCGGCTGTTCATTCAATGAATCGATTAAACGTATAAGACTTTATATAGCCTACAGCAGCTCCATCTTTGATTTTTAACGGGAATGAAAGCGAGGGAAGGACATCACTTCATGGGTTGTAAGCCTACCGCTATTTAATGTGGTTTTGGATTGTTCTGCTTATATGAAACACTGCAAAAATATCTTTCCGAGAAATTTCAGTAGACAACATGAGCTCTGGACTGGAAAATTGTAAGTGATCTGGGAGCTTTATACAGCTTTTACAGTGGATGCCAGTGAACACACGGTAAGTCTATGTCTATCCCTCACAGCCTCGCTTTCATAGCTGTCGTAGCGCTGCTCTGAAAAAGCTTTATTAATAAAAACTCTGAAAAACAAACAAACTAAAACACAGGACAAAGTGAAATATTTACCTACACTCTATTAAAAATTAACATGTAATGCATTCAATAATTTTTAAAACAACATTACAACATTTAATAATTAAAAAGGTGGACAAAGTATACACAATTTCCTTACTTGAGTGAAAGAACAGACACTACTGATCAAATATTACTCCATTACAAGCTAAAAGTTGTAAAGACCGATTTTTACTTAAGTATATGTACAGAAGCAGCCTACTTGTTTTTAAAAAGTACTTAAGTATCAAAAGTAAATGTCAATGCATTGTTTTATTATTGTTGCATTGTTAACACTTACAGTACCATATGCCTCTGAATATGCCTGCCTACCTCATATCAATATCAAATGCATTTCTAGAACACAGGTCTAGTAGTGGGATTGAATGTGAGATTGAATAAGTGCACTCAAGAACATCCACAATGGTTTCGGACACCCAAATGGCTGTTCTCTCAAAAAGTGCCCTATTTAAAGTTGTTTGGCTTTTAGTATGAATATGTTAGCCTTACTGTTATCTATAAGCTAGTGTGCTCCAAAACAATGAAAACAATTTGCATTTAGAAGACCAAACCCAATGTTGAAAATTAAAATCAGCTTGATGTCAGAATCCAACACCAGATTGACATTAATCTCCAACGTTGGACAGACGTTGTATTGTGGTTGAAAATGAAAATCGAGTTGACGTCAGAAACCAACAACCAATGTTCTGACGCCAACCGATTTTCATTTTCAACCCCAATACAACGTCTGATGCTGACGTCAATCCAAAGTCGGGTTCTGACGTCAAACCGACTTTATTTTCCTACCAAAATCATCCCCTGACTGACGTTACTACTTTCTACTCAAGGACCTTGACAGAATTATAGTGGAAGTATGACATTTGTCTTTCAAATGTAGTAAAGTTAAAGTAAAAAGTTTCCAGAAAAAATAATACTCAAGTAAAGGGTAGGCTACAGATACTCAAAAAGTGTACTTACTGTAGGCTACTTTGTTACTGCCCACCTCTGCTTATATTAAATAACTCGAATGAAATGGATATATTTAATCCATTCAATCGTCCAGCAGCAATGAAGAAGCCCTTGAACACCTCCATGTGCAGCTTGTGAACAACACTTGCTCTCTACATAACCGTCATATTTTGAATAGTTATTTTTAAGGGTACTAGCCTTAAGCTTAGCATATCTTCTTTGTCGAGGTGTCAGTAGCATTGTAAGCAAAAACATTTTTTGAGTAGCTTGCCCAACATTGTGTATAGTTAATTAGAACATTTGAAAAAGGAACTAGAATGTTATCTACTTTGTGAGCCAAGATCTTGGAAGTATAGGTGCCAAATTAGATGCATGCAAAGAGGGAGTTGGGAAATTTAATGAGCAGTCAGAAGTAACATGTCTGACTCAGTCCAAAAGAGATTTTAAAACCCAACAGGCCCATATGTTTGATATGAAGGAACGATATGGCATATAAAATCAATGGCTCGACAGTAACCCACTGCCACAAAATCGATAAAGCTGGAACAGAAAGTTCTTGGCCCTTGCTTAAATGATGTTGCTAGTCCTCGGCCAGATCACAAGAGTGAGTTATCTGCAAAGAGTTCACTGAGCCAATTTCCATATGACAACTAGAGGCTAAAGGAACATCTGCAGCTCACTGTGGTCTGCATCTGGGACTGTGCAGACGAATGTGCCATTATCGTTCTGGACAGGACAGATGCTTCAGACATGTCATCAGGTGACGTCTCGCTAGTTGTCGACACTGGTTCAAGATTTTCACTGTTTGCCCTTTTGGCAGTGTCAAGGGCTGACAAAGTAAGGCAGTCAAAGGGATATTCACCTCCCCCAAAATTAAATTTTGTCATCATTTACTCACTCTCATGATGCTGCAAAGCTGTTTGACTTCAAAATAATTTTGAAGAATGTTGGGGTCCAAACTACATTGGACTGTGCAGACTTTCATTGTATTGTTTCATTTTATAAAACATCTTCTTTTGTCTTTCACATGAGAAAGAAACATGAGGGAGATTTAAAAACTAAATCTGTGTGAAGCAGGGTTATTATAGTTTAATAAAACTAAAACCATACAAAAACATTTTTTTTACCTGAAATAAAATACATTTTGACTGAAATAAAATAAAACATATATAATTGTATTTCAGCTAGTTGCCAAAGCAACATTTCTTTAGAATGAAAAAAGAAAATAGAAAAAGAAAATCTCATTATTACACATGTAAAAAAGAAAAGAAAAAAGGAACTATAACAGTAGACATGGCGTGAACTCATATATCTAATAAAATCACCTTGGAATTAGTTAGATGAACAATAGTGAAAATAACTATAAGGAAATTGAAGTTAGATCATCATTTGTTTGCGAACACTTGTGTTCAAAGTTTTAACTGGTAGTGTATCTTTTATGTAAAGGTTTAAGATGACAAATGAAAGTGCAAAGTTTTTGCAATTTACTATAGATAAATTGTGTCTGCTTGACAGAATAAAAATGAAATAATGTATTTGTTTTCGTAATGGATTGGATGGAACAGATAGTGATGAAAAAGCCAGCCAAGAAGTGTGCAGCATGCACGGGATCTCATTCAAAACTATTAAAAAGCATTGAGAGCAAGCCTAGAATGCAGAACTGTAATCCAGTCAATGGATGGCTACTTTAAAGAAGCTAAAACAACTGAAAATGAATAATAAAAGTAAATATATTCTATTTTGTTCTATTCTATTCTATTTAGTTAAATAATAATAACGAATGAATAACTTTTGATTGTTAATAGAAGTCTCCCTTTTCACCACTTTACATTCTGGGTTGACCCTTGTCTGGCATGTTAGAGCAGCATTATAGTTCACCATTCCCTTCTTAAAACGGCACTGCCCCTCCATCATTCGGCCTCCTGCTGATTTATTGCTTCGCATTAAAATCTGTGACACAGTTTTTGTCTCAGCTGAGCAATTGGCCGTTTAAGCAGCTCTGCTAATTGATCCTGTAAGACTTGTAAATCATGCTGGTGTTCCTCTTTTCTGTCTCTCTCAGCCTGTGGATTAATCTCATTAAGAACTGCATTACACTCGCCAAGGCGCATTACAACGCACTTTTGCAGCTTACAAGGGACTCTACCTCCATGGAATAACTCAACTGGAATTCTGCAGATGGCAGGTCAGAGACTACACTCTTGGAAAAAAAGAACGAAAAAAGGGCCAAGCCAAAAACGGCAAAATATTTAGTGGTCTTTTAAGGATATTAACCATTTTAATCAAATACTGCAGATAAAGTGACTTAGCTAAAACGTCTCCCCACACAATGACAGTTCTTGCTTCATGCTTTACTGTGGTAGAGATGCATTTATATATTTCTTACCAGATTTTCAGACGCCGCTCTGGAGCATCACATGCAACTCATGTTTCATTGTGATTCACTCCACACAACTCTGCTGCACCACCAAACTTCCCATATTCTGCCAAAAACTTCATTCTGTCTTTGATGTTTTTCTGAGGCAGCAATGGCTTTTTAAGTGCATTTGCTTAGATTTGCTAATTTCCTGACCAATCATTTGTGGTTAAGACAATTAATGGCTAACCATTTTGGCCGTTGTCCCATTTATTTATTTATTTTGGACCTAGGAGTGTATGTAAAATAGTATTTGAAATGTAGCAGAGACCTTTTATTA
Source organism: Phoxinus phoxinus (assembly GCF_949152265.1). Taxonomy (NCBI): domain Eukaryota; kingdom Metazoa; phylum Chordata; class Actinopteri; order Cypriniformes; family Leuciscidae; genus Phoxinus; species Phoxinus phoxinus. The sequence goes on from NC_136888.1 coordinate 25,496,635, forward strand.
AAATATGATATGGCCAGTGGTGTAGTCTAGTTTTTTGTAGTGAGTATACTGTGACCCCCCCCCCCCCCCCCCCATGCCCCCCCCCCCCCGTCTCATACTAACCCGTCTCATCACCACATAAGCACCACCACACTCACTAATGCATACAGTATGCAACGACATGTAATTGAGAGCATTATGAGACTAAGTGTTATCAACATGTCAATTTATTATAAGCAACACAAGACTTTAACAGCCAAATGACATTTACAGCTGAGGAGACTGGACTGATTTTCTACATTTAGCCTTAGATGTTATATGAATATGGTCCCTGAAGCACAGGTTTTATCAGCTGACAATAAATAAAAATAAAACATTATAGGCACAAATACAAATTTACTTTTAGAAATGGTGCTTTTGAAAGAAAATTGTGTTATTGTTTTGGCAAGTTTACTGTTTAAATTAAAACATGTATGAAAACTTGTGTGATATTCCTTTTTAAAATAAGTTTTAATAGATTTCATCATTATTATTATTTTACAGTACATTTTACTGTGCAATTTCTTTCATAATTTCTTTGAGTTTATACCGAACTTTTATTTTGACAGGTTGTCGTAAAGACATTAGCCTACAGTTTCTGTGTGTGTATGATACGAATGAATGACGATAGTTTTATCAAATGAAATGGTGAAATTCTCATGAAGTGACTCTCATAGCAGCTCTGTGATGAAGTTCATGTGTCATGTGTAGCCTACATTATGTCCTCATAGCTACAGTGAAGCGCTGACACAAGCACGCGCTTACTTCAGTGTGTGTGTGTAGTAGAGCACACATTGAGCGCTCATTCCCAGAGACGCGTTGAACAACTGCAGTCTCTTTGAGTTTTTAATATTCACGCGATTTGATCTGTGTCCATTGCAAACACAGACGCGGTGAATTTATGAATGAAAGTGTGAAAGTTCTGTCACAAAACGAAGTTGTTACGTATCCTCACGGTTTTTTTAGTGGGTATACGGAAATACTTGGCATTTCCTAGTGGGTAGCTATACGGCGTATACCTGCGTATCACGTAGACTACACCACTGGATATGGCTATTTTGCAGTATCATATTTTAAGAACGTTAAACGTTGGGGTCAATACAACTGACTCCACTGACAAGAAAACACTGAGACATTTTTCTAAATATATATATTTTTTTGTGTTCCACAGAAGAAAGTAAGTCATGCAGGATTACATGATGGTGAGTAAATATAAATGACGACAAAATTGTAATTATTTGGTGAACTACCCCTATGTTTCAGACGTGTTATTGTTAACTAAAAAAGAGAGAATTGTTTGCGGTAATTTAAATATAGTTTAAATATAATAAAATATCTATTTTAGAGAAAAAAAAAAAAGAAAAAAAAGAGAAATGTTGGCTTGGCAAGTAACTTTAAGTTTAAATTTAAGTAGACTACTAAGTTGCTAAAACTAAAATAAAGTAAAATAAAGAGCTAAATAGAAATAAAGCTAAAAACTTAAACAAAAATGAGAAATGTTGGCTTGGCAAGTAAATTTAAGTTTAAATTTAAGTAGCCTACTAAAACTAAAACCAAAATAAAATAAAGAGCTAAATATAAATAAAGCTAAATAGAAATGTAAAAAAACCCTGCATATAAGCACATAAAAAAATTACTAAAACAAACTAAAATTATACTGAAAATATAAAAATGAAAGCTAATTCAAAATACTATAAGAGTAAATAATACAAAAATAAGTGGTTTTAGAATGTGGTTTTCTAAAATAAAAAAAATAGTCTACAAATAGGCTATATGTAAATATTAAACATTGCCTGGAATAACAGCTCTAAAGTATTGCGGATATGAAAGGATGTTTTAGACTAAATATAGTCAGTATAAGTCCATGACATGCAACATACACACAAAATCACTGAGCGCGCCATTAAGATAAGCATCATTAAATAAAGACAATTATAAAATAATCATCATATTAATTACTCATAATTTCCACAAAGTGATCAGTCATATAATGGCTCAAATGCGTTTTAACCCTTGCAATGGTAATTGGATAAGTGTCTCCTGAGCCTCAGATTTATTGGATGTCTGTCTTTGTTGATGAAGTAAACTATCTGAATGCCCCTTCTGATCTAATGAGGAATCCATCACAAAGGCCGACTGAAACTTCTCTCTAGCTTATTATATGAAGGAGTTCTGCTGTTCTTCGATCACCAGACTCAAGTCCTAAAACAAGCCCATTGATCAGCCTGATGTTATGTTCTCCGTGATTCATCAGCCTCAAGGGCTGCGTTCTACTATTGCATTAGTAAGCAGAGTTCCTCTTATTTTACACATTTGTGAGCTCCTCAATACACTTTTATCTGAATATTAAAAGCCTCAATGGGGTTCATAGCTCATGTAGTGTCTATATTATTCATCACAGAAGTGATAATGAACATGTCTGCCTTTATATCCCTGAGAATTTTTTTTTTATTTCAGTCGCAAAGCTGCAAGATGTTTCAGTTGTGACTCAAAAAGATAAATGTTTCAAATCTATGTGATATTGCATTTTGCTCCATGCTGTGAGATCAAAAATGTAAATCATGAAACCACCAGGGTACATTCGATCATGATAAAGTGTAGTTTTGCTGTCACCAATGTCATCATTTCATTAGATTGCATATAATTTGATAGAAAATTCCCCTGTAAGAACCTCTAAAATAAAAGCCCCATTTACGACTCAGATAAAGGAACACGGCGACTTTAAGCTAAGTCCCAAAAAGTCGCCGTGTTCCTTTAAACCCATGAGATCTGATTTGAAAAAATCTAGTCCAGTTGCATTTGTATATGTTTATGATGAATATTCAGATGCTCATCCTTTGTTTATGTTGTTTGTTTCAATAGCGATCAAGTGAGAGCTGTTTGGCTCTAACAGGCAGCATTAGGACAAATTTCCAAAATCCTTTTGCCGCAATTCAAGGCATGACTCCTTGCAAAATGCAGGCAACCAGCAAATTGAATTCCCCAAGCAACTGAAGTGAGAGAGCCTCAGTGCTTTGTATGTAAGGTTCTCATTTAAGCCATTTGGTCTTATTGAAATACTTGATGGATATAAAGTAGTTTTGCAGTGGCTACCCAGTGATTACTGACAGAGCAGGGTAAGATGAACCACATTTTAGTTATCCTCTAGGTAAAGAGTAAGGAGATTGATTGATTTTCTAAATCATAATTCCGAAGCATGTGACACACTTTACCTCACAGCAATTTATTATAGTTTTTAAGCTAAATAATTTACATGGTTTTTATTCATGGCAATTGACCCAGACCTGGTATTCAAAATATTGATGTTGGTAAGATTTTTTTAATGTTTGCATTTACAGTATTAATCTGAAATAATATTATTACAATTTAAAATAACTGTTTAAATATATTTTTTTATGTAATTTATTCCCGTGATAGTAAATCTGAATTTTCAGCATCATTACTGTTTCTGGTGTCACATGATGTCACGGTTCAGGGTGTTTCATCAGCTTCCCTGTTGTCTGTGGCCACATTTACACATAGCCGGGTATTTAGAGAAACAAATATTTCCCACCCTCCGTTTTCAATAATAACATCGTGCACACAACCCGCATAAATACGCCGTCGAGCGCCATCATAACTATGCCAAACCTATGGGTGGCAGTGTAGGGAGAAGGATAAAGCCATGCAAGCCAATCAGAATCCTCAGAATCGACAAGAGAGAACCTAAAACCCCGTTTCTCCCAGTTGACACGACAACATATAACCGGCGTTTTCAGAAATCTCCACTTTGGCCGGAGTTTTTAGAAATAATCGTTTTCTGGGATAAAACGGCGTTTTCGTGTAAATGACAGGCCTAAATGCAGAGAAATATCTGCGTTTTCCCATCGTGTAAACGGGGCCTGCCTGTGTTGTCCTGTCATTTTCTGCAGCTCGTGACCTGGGCAATCAGCGCTGATTATTCAGTGCTGGTGTTGTGTGTGCAGATCACAAGCTGATTGCCCTCACCTGTCGCTTGTTCCCTTCCTCCCTTACATTCTCTGCTGTGTCTGCCCCTTGTTGTCAGTAGATATTGTGCTTTTGTTCATGTACCGGTGCTGTGTATTTTCTCTTGGTGTTTTACCTTTTTCCGCTGCTGTGCTCAGGACGCCTAGACGAGGAGTCTTTCAGCTGGCCGTGTTCCCGCTATCCTCAGTCTCGTTCCACGTCCCGTTTGGGCATTCTGTACGGATGGCTCTGGAGTTGTTTGTTACATCAGCTTTCTGTTCATGTGTGTGTGTCAGGTCACACGTTGGATGTTTATAGAGGGTTTTCACCAAGGTCACGTTCTGGGCGGTAACCCGGATGCGCTGCCATTATGGAGGTACTCGGATGTAAACAACAGCATGGATTGCACTGTTTATGTACTACTGAACACATTGTTACACTAATAAACCACGAAAAAAAACACGTGGTAGGTGCGAAATCATATAGAGAAGGACTTAGTAAGCAGGAGAGAGTGCAAAATTTTGACAAACTAAAGTTAATATGTGGTAAACGAGCTAACGTTAGCTTCTCTAGCTCTTACTGCAATTCTTCCTTCTATTTATTATCCCGACATAGGCTACGTTCAGATTGTCAGTCCAAAAAAGCACATGAAATCTGTTTTAAGCTACATCCATATGTGGTTTGAAATCCTATTCAAATAACATATCAGGACATCAGCTTCAGGCTGAATGATCAGATTTCGCGTGGTATGTGACTCTCACGCCGCGTAAAATATAAACGTCAGACGTTGTTTAAACATAGGGAACATGCTGAAAGTCGCTGCCGAAGCATTGCTGTGTTGTTGCAAAGTGCCGGGACGAGCAGAAAATTATTATTTCTGAAACCAGCGCAGACAAGAGCGTGAAAAAAAAGCTGTACATAACACAACACATAACCAGCGTGGCGGCTACACATTTTCATGTTGTAAAATTGAAATAAGACAACATCTCTATTGCAAATGCAAACCCCTCCATCAACGCAACGTCATTGCCAAATTGCCAAAGAGCTGCATGGACACACAAATCGGATCTGAACAGTTGTGATACACAGTGTGGACATCATTTTAGATCATCAGATTCCAATCGGATACAAAGATAATCAGATTTGGGCTGACAGTGTGAATGTAGCCATAGTTAACTACGTCAATATTTTAGCCATAGTCAACGCTTCATAAAACGTTACAATTGTGACTGATGCTGTAACTTACCTCTCTCAACCACAAATGCCTTCTTTCATCAGTTTTTTGCACTCTTCTCTTTAACTTTTGACAGTCTGTAGAACTCAAAATGTTTTTCCCCGATGCGACCGATTAGTGCAGACCAAAACTCGACACTTTTTCAGCAGGAATAATCAGCCAAATTTGTGAGTCCGTTCAGTTCAGTGGCATTGTTTACATTCAGTGCCTACAAAATGGCCGACTTCCGGATTGATGACGCGTCGTGAAAACCCTCTATTGGATTTTCTGTTGTGCCTAATAAACTGTTGCACGAATCCTCTGCGTTTGAGTTCTCTCTTCACATCCCTGACACCCCTGATTCCATCAGGAATCATTCTAATGCTGATTTGGTGTTAAAGTAAAATGTCTTATTATTGTCAGAGTTGAAAACAGATGTGCTGCTCAATAGGTTTGTGGAACTGATACATTTTTTTTTTAGGTTTCTTTGATGAAAGTTCAAAAGAACAACGTTTATTTAAACTAGTAACTTAACAATGTATCACTGTCACTTTTGATCAATGTAATGCATCCTTACTTGAATAGAAGTATTAATTTCTTTCAAGAAAAAAATATGTAAAATATTTGGCCAATTAAGTTTGCTGCTATGTAGAGAATTTGCTTTTGACATGCAAAAAACAAAAACAAAAAACATTTATCATAGTCACGTGACAAAAATTCCGCACATTTTGCTAGATTAAGGGGGTGACACATCTTACCCACTCACAGATTTTACCCAACTCTGCCATATATTTTCAGTTAATTTATGGAACTCGAATTTAATTCTGAATTCTGGAATTGATTTGTGTCGTGTGATTCTTAATTTCTCACTGATTTGCAGATTCTCCTACATATGTTGTGTTCCAGTTAGAGACGTCTCTGCTGGCTTGTCTGTACTTGTATCTTATTCTGTAGTATCTGTGTCGTTCAGGTGATGGTTTTTAACGAAAGTAGGACTTTCATGAGTTATATGCTTCATGAGTCATATGCTTATATGCTTATATGAGTCATGAAAAAAAAACATGTATAATGGTTTCCACAAAAATTAAGCAGCACAACTGTTTTCAACATGGATAATAAGCCCTAAATCAACATATTAGAATGATTTCTGGAGGATCATGTGACGCTGAGGATACTGAAGATTACACTTTGGAATATATTACAGTTTTTCTGATAGGCTAAAACACTAAACCAAGTTCAGTAGTTAAAGGAGAACTCCGGGCAATTTTTAAGTTAATCTTGATCGTTATACCTTTGTGAGTACTCTCTATAGAAAAAAACCCCGAACCGGATTGGTGCTTGCAACACGGAGCTGCTACCACTAATGCCCAGAGCTCCCACTCAGCTAAAACAGCAGTTATGGGGGCATATTCATAAAGAGTGTTTTTGTGCCTCTTAACAAACAAAAAACGCAATTAAAATGTCTGTCCAACATGAACAGGGTCCTTACATGACAACAAGATGCGTTTAGCAACTTAGCCATTGTTTAAATTCACCTAAATAGTGTTATACCAAGTCTCCCGTTGTAGCCGGAAAAGGGTAAATAAAAGTGTGCAGGTGGAGAAGCGTCGTGTGTGTGAAGAGTGATGATCGGAGTTGCTCACAAATAAAGAAGAAATGGTTCGTAATGTAACTATGGAGAATATAGAAGATTTTGAACACATGGAAGAGGCTTTTGAGTTTGATGGTCGTCCTTATTTATTCGAATCCGAGACGAAGAACTAGCCTCACACTCTTCAGTCAACAATACCTTTCTTTACTCACTAAAACACATTTCGCATTGTGATACCGCACAGGGATAGTTCACTTTAAAATTCAAATTCTGTCATCATATACTCACCCTCAAGTAGTTTCAAACCTGTATGAATTTCTTTCTTCTGCTGAACACAAAGGAAGATATTTTGAAGAATGTCGGTAACCAAACAGTTAACTGGTCCCATTTACTTCCATAGTATTTTTTTTTCCCTATGGAAGTCAATGGGACTAGTTACTGTAACTGTTTGGTTACTGACATTCTTCAAAATATCTTCCTTTACACACAACGACTCAACATTGTTCACACTTATTTCTAATTATGTGGTCAAACCAACTGTACATAAAGTCATTTCAGAGTCCCAAAATTGACTCAAAATGTTGCACTGAATGTTGATACCAACAATGGATGGAAACAATATAAGAGGGAGAGGAGGAAAAGTATGTGTGTAAGAGGTGAACAAGGAGGAGGAGGACGAGAAAGAGCAGGTGTGGAGAATGTTGTAAAGGCTGGATCTGGCTTTAGGGTTTTCCCCTTTGCCTGCAGACGACATTGTGTGTGATTTGGACAAAGTCCTCCGGCCGGACCCGACATGAAGACGCTGTGTGTATGATCTGAAAGCATTGTTTGATTTTGAGCACAGATAAAATGCTTTTGAGGCAATTGTTTGATTTTGCCAGAAGAGTCAGAGGTTGTCTGAATGTGGTTTGAAAATTTGGTTTTGTGTTTAAGGTTTTGAGAAAGTGAGTGATTGTTTTAAGAAATGTTTTAGCAATTCAGAAAACCTGTAATAATATTTCACAACATTACTGTTTTTATTGCATTTCTGATCAAATAAATGGTTCGATGTGAAACTTTATTAAAGCTTACATCACATTGCATACTAATCTAGACTTTCTGGTAAATGTGTTTACATGTAGAATTGATATAAATATGACTAACCTGTTATGGCAACCATCAATGTTGTGGTTTGACTAATTTAAAAGACAGCTAATAAACCTCATTACAAGTCAATGAGGAGGTCACTGAGTTCACTGACTGATCCTGCTCAGGTTATGAGATCATCAGTGATAACCAATAATGTCAAGCCAAAGGTCAATTTAATTAATGACCAAATTAAGTATCCTATGAGTGACTGTAGTGGTCCTAAAGGATGCTGGTTCGATTCTCAGTACCAGCAGGAAACAACTGTCAATGTAATAAGTAAAACCTACACAACTGTCTGATACTGGGGATCCCATCAGGCACTGGGGCATGAATAATTAATAAAGTTGCAGGTTTAAGGTTTTTTGTTATGTTTAGTAACCTGCTGTTTTGTGACATCTGGAGTTCATTTTATACTCAAAATGACACATTCATACAAAAACAAAAACAAGTAAGTCTCTGTGTTCGGGTGGGTACCACATACCTTCTATTTTGTAGATATGTTATCTACACAATATCTACTGTATTCATTACTTGGATGTTCCAAAGCATACACTTTAAAAGCATGGCTTTTTTCAGTGTTGTAATTGTTTGCGTGTACTTGAACCAGACTCAACACTCAGCAAACTTTGGCCGAGTTAAAGGTTCTTATTTTCTTTGTTAATTTTACTTAACTTAGTTAAGTAGATTTTACTTAATTACATATGTGAAATTTATTTGCATGCAAAAACCTGCAAAAGAAAAGTTGTCAATTTTACTTATTATTATTATTTTTTCAGTTTATAAACAACTTTTTTCTCTATTTTTGGTAATAGGTAAAAGCCGTAGTGCCAATATTTGGAAAATTACTTAGATGATCTTTTCACATAAACAAAAAAGCAAAAACAAAAGCTCACCTTGAGTTTGCTATCTGGCCGTCATGCAAATGCTTCAGATCTCTCTCAGTATGGACAGAATATACATCAGACAGACTTAATTCAAAACAAAACAAAACAAAACAACAATTCTGAACAAAACTATTGACATGATTGAAAATACACCCTTCAAATGTTTTTTTTAAATCCCTCACTTAAAATGATTGTTGAGAAAGATTTTTATGTAAAATGCTTCATCATAGTAGCTTCAAGAGAACAAACAAAGTGCTTATTAAATTTGACATATTCACTATTTTTTGTTTATACATTGTTTTTATCGTATCACTAAAGATAGCCTCCCTATTTGCTCTTGATGTAAAAATCCAATAAGTCATTTTATAACTTTTCACTATTTTTAACAGTTTATATAATGAACTTTAGGTCTGATGTACAGTATGCTGAGCAGTAGCATGCTTAATAAATTACAGCGAGTTTAAACTGACAACTAAATGAATAAACTGCCTTTGCACCACATTACAACACAACTGTGTGCATTAAGGTCTGGTTGCAACAACGACATCTTCATCTTTAACATTACAGTGCAACAATTGACCGTGACTAAGCTTAAAAAATGGCCTTTGTGTAAATGCTTACATGCTATACATTACAAATTTTGCAGTTATGAATCAAGTTGATGGCATCTGTGATAGTCGTTGCTCACACGTGGGTGGGAGAGGGCTCTCATCGCCATGGAGATAAGAGTGCTTCATTTTTTGCGTGAGTGGAGTGGCTTGTCAAGGTCAGAACCGAAGTGTTCCTATGCCGTCTCACAGCCCACACAAGAGAGGGAGGAACAGGGCACGCTGGTAATTGTTCACCAGGAAGGAAACCTACTCTAACGGTTTGGAATGTAATGAGAGGGATGGACTGTAAATAGGGACGCTTTTCTACAGTATTTCCTCCAGTCAGTGCTTTGCATTATAATTTAGTATCGAGCTTTTTGGACATCAGAACAAAAGCTCTGTGCTATCTCCGTTAGAAGTAAAAAACAAAATCTAGTACTTTGTCAGTTTTGCCATTCTTGTAATCTAACGTGAATAGCAGGAGTCCACTTGGAAGGATGTCTGTATATGTTTTGTATATTTTTATATATATATCCAAACATTTACTTTATTATTCAGTAATGGCAATAGTTTAAGGTGTGATTTGGCTCCAAAATAATCATTACTATTGCAAACATGTGTTTTATGTGTCACACTGTAAAGAGAAGCCTGCAGCTTTTGCTCCAATGGTGAGGGCAGATGGAAGAGCAGCCATGTCTGTAATTATGTATGATTATGTGTCGCATTGAGTGGGAGGGTGAGCTGTGGTTATGTAATTATTAATCAACACTGTCCATAAACCTCTGCTGGCGGCCAGGTACAGTGGAGGCCCTCATCAGCTCAAAATGTAAGAGCTCTTTTGGGGACGAGAGACTGCTGTCATCAGTTAAATATAGATCAGAGACATCCCCTTATCTCTGCATGCATGATAGATGAGTTAGAGTAGAGGGATATTTAATATATTATTAATATATTAATAATAATAATTAATTATAAAACAGTATATTTTATTTGAATAATCATAATCATAATATAACTTATGTATTAAGAATATCAATAACAACAACTTATTATTATAATGAATACTACCAGTAATAATAACATTAATAAAAATAAAAACATATATATAATTTAAATTATAGTAATAATAATAATTCTGTAATAGCTGTGCTACTACTACCATTACTACTAATTATAAAAACTAGAATAAAAATATTGTTTTTATTGTATTATTAATTACATGAATACATTTATTACAGTGTATTAAGTGTAATTATACGTTTTTTCCAGTGTAATAATATGTTTGTTACAACAATGTAATTGTTTGTTTGTTACAGTGTAATAATATATTTGTTACATTGTAATTATACATTTTAACAGTGTAATTATAATTTTTACATTGTAATTATATTAGGGCTGTCAATCGATTAAAAAATTTAATCGCGATTAATCGCATGATTGTCATGAGTTAACTCGCGATTAATCACACTTTTTTTTTTTTCTAAATGTACCTTAAATTAATACTTTTCAAGTTTGTAATACTCTAATCATTATGGGCATGGATAAATATGGATGCTTTATGCAAATGTATGTGTATTATTGAAACCATAGTCAACATAGAGCATGAAGACGAGACATGTTTCAAAGGTCATAGATGTTTTTCAAAGAACTTGTTCATGTCTATTAGACACATGAAGAAAGAACAAAGAAATACCAGGTTCCCATTACGTCTCTTTCTTTGCACTGAGCAATTTACAAAACCAAACATCTTTAGATTTTTGCATGACAGGGCAGCTCTTCTGAAAATGCTCAATGTACATTTATTATTTATTATTATATTAGTTTGTCTCTCTCTGTGCCCATTTTGATGAAGCTAAATTCTCAATAAAACTGTTTTCATTGATATATTTTACTGTTTCTGTTGTCAAACAACGGAATGAATATGAAATAGTGACTGAAACGCGACCCATTAAATGGGGGCGGAGTGTCAAAAGCTCTTTTAGTTTTTTTTAAAACAACTTAAACTTGGTTTCATTTCACAAAAGCTCTATTACCGTGCGTGGTGGCGGACGGTAATGCATCGCGCATCACTCCGCTTGTTTGCCAACTGCCAATAAAAGCTAACGAATATAAAGAATATAAATCTTCTTCTTCGTCGTTGTCATCAAGGGCTGGCGGGCTGTTGTATGTTTTCACCAGCGTCGGAGCTTACTGGCTAACCGGCTGAAGTTAATATGGACATAAAAGTTTTTTATATGGAAGGAACACTATAACAGTAGGCTAAACCTCACCGGCCGGAGAGAGATTCAGAAGCAGCGTCGGACGAACCGCGGACAAGTGTATGCTGCGTTCGTTTACACCAAACGCGAATAGAGCGTCTGGCGAGAGTGATTTCAAGGTGAAGACGCGTTAACGCGCGTCTGGAGGTCCTGAATGAGGCGTTTAGTCCAGCGCGGTAGATGCGAATTCGCCTCATTCGCTCGTCCAGTTTTCATACTATCATAATTTTCCCAGATAGTGTATAGATTTTTAGGCATTCTATTATCTCAAACAGCCTGGAAAATAGTGCGTTTAGCTGACGTAAATGGGAAAAAAATCTCTGCACAAAAATCCTGATAATCAAGCCGTCATCTGATGAAATCAAGTACACATAAGATAAGACATCTGTGCTGTGATTTTGGCTATACTTGCATGTAAAATTAGAGAAGCAACATAATATCTGTGTTTAACTGAATTAAAGCGCTGCTCCTCTAGAGAGAGAGAGAGAGAGAGAGAGAGAGAGAGAGAGAGAGAGAGGGAGAGGTGCGAGCGTGCTGGGAGAGCACCGGCGATTCTCAGAAACTAAATATGGTTTGGGCGCTTTTTTGAAGAGAAAAAAAATCGCTAAAGGTGTCTGCAATGTCGCTAAGTTGGCAACACTGTGTATCTCCATTTCTCCAACTAGGGGTTGGGCCACGGGTCAAACAGAAAGTAAGCGCTGCGTTAATCGCGCGTTAAAAAAATTAGTGCCGTTAATATGATTTTGCGTTAACGCGTAATTAACGCGTTAACTTTGACAGCCATAAATTATATATGTTTGTTACAGTGTAATAATACATTTGTTAAATTGTAATTATACATTTTAACAGTGGAATTATAATTTTTTTACAGTGTAATTTATACGTTTGTTACAGTGTAATAATACATCTGTTACAACCAAGAAATTATATAAGTTTGTTACAATGTAATAACACATCTGTTACAACAGTGTAATTATTAGTTTGTTACAAGGTAATAACACATCTGTTACAACCAAGTAATTATATAAGTTTGTTACAATGTAATAACACATCTGTTACAACAGTGTAATTATTAGTTTGTTACAAGGTAATAACACATCTGTTAAAACCAAGTAATTATATAAGTTTGTTACAATGTAATAACACATCTGTTACAACAGTGTAATTATTAGTTTGTTACAATGTAAAAATACATGTTACATTGTAATTATAAATTTTAACAATGTAATTATATTTTTTTACAGTGTAATAACACATCTGTTACAACAGTATAATTATTAGTTTGTTACAATGTAATAACACACCTGTTACAACAGTATAATTATTAGTTTGTTACAATGTAATAACACACTTGTTACAACAGTATAATTAGTTTGTTACAATGTAATAACACATCTGTTACAACAGTGTAATTATTAGTTTGTTACAATGTAATAACACATCTGTTACAACAGTATAATTATTAGTTTGTTACAATGTAATAACACATCTGTTAAAACAGTGTAATTATTAGTTTGTTACAAGGTAATAACACATCTGTTACAACAGTGTAATTATTAGTTTGTTACAATGTAATAACACATCTGTTACAACAGTGTAATTATTAGTTTGTTACAAGGTAATAACACATCTGTTACAACAGTGTAATTATTAGTTTGTTACAATGTAATAACACATCTGTTACAACAGTATAATTATTAGTTTGTTACAATGTAATAACACATCTGTTAAAACAGTGTAATTATTAGTTTGTTACAAGGTAATAACACATCTGTTACAACAGTGTAATTATTAGTTTGTTACAATGTAATAACACATCTGTTACAACAGTATAATTATTAGTTTGTTACAATGTAATAACACATCTGTTAAAACAGTGTAATTATTAGTTTGTTACAAGGTAATAACACATCTGTTACAACAGTGTAATTATTAGTTTGTTACAAGGTAATAACACATCTGTTACAACAGTGTAATTATTAGTTTGTTACAAGGTAATAACACATCTGTTACAACAGTGTAATTATTAGTTTGTTACAATGTAATAACACATCTGTTACAACAGTGTAATTATTAGTTTGTTACAATGTAAAAATACATGTTACATTGTAATTATAAATTTTAACAATGTAATTATATTTTTTTACAGTGTAATAACACATCTGTTACAACAGTATAATTATTAGTTTGTTACAATGTAATAACACACCTGTTACAACAGTATAATTAGTTTGTTACAATGTAATAACACATCTGATACAACAGTGTAATTATTAGTTTGTTACAAGGTAATAACACATCTGTAACAACAGTGTAATTATTAGTTTGTTACAATGTAATAACACATCTGTTAAAACAGTGTAATTATTAGTTTGTTACAAGGTAATAACACATCTGTTACAACAGTGTAATTATTAGTTTGTTACAAGGTAATAACACATCTGTTACAACAGTGTAATTATTAGTTTGTTACAATGTAAAAATACATGTTACATTGTAATTATAAATTTTAACAATGTAATTATATTTTTTTACAGTGTAATAACACATCTGTTACAACAGTGTAATTATTAGTTTGTTACAATGTAATAACACATCTGTTACAACAGTATAATTATTAGTTTGTTACAATGTAATAACACATCTGATACAACAGTGTAATTATTAGTTTGTTACAATGTAAAAATACATGTTACATTGTAATTATAAATTTTAACAATGTAATTATATTTTTTTACAGTGTAATAACACATCTGTTACAACAGTGTAATTATTAGTTTGTTACAATGTAAAAATACATGTTACATTGTAATTATAAATTTTAACAATGTAATTATATTTTTTTTACAGTGTAATAACACATCTGTTACAACAGTATAATTATTAGTTTGTTACAATGTAATAACACATCTGTTACAACAGTATAATTATTAGTTTGTTACAATGTAATAACACATCTGATACAACAGTGTAATTATTAGTTTGTTACAATGTAATAACACATCTGTTACAACAGTGTAATTATTCGTTTGTTACAATGTAATAACACATCTGTTACAACAGTGTAATTATTAGTTTGTTACAATGTAAAAATACATGTTACATTGTAATTATAAATTTTAACAATGTAATTATATTTTTTACAGTGTAATAACACATCTGTTACAACAGTATAATTATTAGTTTGTTACAATGTAATAACACACCTGTTACAACAGTATAATTATTAGTTTGTTACAATGTAATAACACACCTGTTACAACAGTATAATTAGTTTGTTACAATGTAATAACACATCTGATACAACAGTGTAATTATTAGTTTGTTACAAGGTAATAACACATCTGTTACAACAGTGTAATTATTAGTTTGTTACAATGTAATAACACATCTGTTACAACAGTATAATTATTAGTTTGTTACAATGTAATAACACATCTGTTAAAACAGTGTAATTATTAGTTTGTTACAAGGTAATAACACATCTGTTACAACAGTGTAATTATTAGTTTGTTACAGTGTAATAACACATCTGTTACAACATTGTAATAAATAGTTTGTTACAGTGTAATAACACATCTGTTACAACAGTGTAATTATTAGTTTGTTACAATGTAATAACACATCTGTTAAAACAGTGTAATTATTAGTTTGTTACAAGGTAATAACACATCTGTTACAACAGTGTAATTATTAGTTTGTTACAGTGTAATAACACATCTGTTACAACATTGTAATAAATAGTTTGTTACAGTGTAATAACACATCTGTTACAACAGTGTAATTATTAGTTTGTTACAATGTAATAACACATCTGTTACAACAGTGTAATTATTAGTTTGTTACAATGTAAAAATACATGTTATATTGTAATTATAAATTTTAACAATGTAAGTATATTTTTTACAGTGTAATAACACATCTGTTACAACAGTGTAATTATTAGTTTGTTACAATGTAATAACACATCTGTTACAACAGTATAATTATTAGTTTGTTACAATGTAATAACATATCTGATACAACAGTGTAATTATTAGTTTGTTACAATGTAATAACACATCTGTTACAACAGTGTAATTATTAGTTTGTTACAATGTAAAAATACATGTTACATTGTAATTATAAATTTTAACAATGTAATTATATTTTTTACAGTGTAATAACACATCTGTTACAACAGTATAATTATTAGTTTGTTACAATGTAATAACACACCTGTTAAAACAGTATAATTATTAGTTTGTTACAATGTAATAACACACATGTTACAACAGTATAATTAGTTTGTTACAATGTAATAACACATCTGATACAACAGTGTAATTATTAGTTTGTTACAAGGTAATAACACATCTGTTACAACAGTGTAATTATTAGTTTGTTACAATGTAATAACACATCTGTTACAACAGTGTAATTATTAGTTTGTTACAGTGTAATAACACATCTGTTACAACATTGTAATAAATAGTTTGTTACAGTGTAATAACACATCTGTTACAACAGTGTAATTATTAGTTTGTTACAATGTAATAACACATCTGATACAACAGTGTAATTATTAGTTTGTTACAAGGTAATAACACATCTGTTACAACAGTGTAATTATTCGTTTGTTACAATGTAATAACACATCTGTTACAACAGTATAATTATTAGTTTGTTACAATGTAATAACACATCTGTTAAAACAGTGTAATTATTAGTTTGTAACAAGGTAATAACACATCTGTTACAACAGTGTAATTATTAGTTTGTTACAGTGTAATAACACATCTGTTACAACATTGTAATAAATAGTTTGTTACAGTGTAATAACACATCTGTTACAACAGTGTAATTATTAGTTTGTTACAATGTAATAACACATCTGTTACAACAGTGTAATTATTAGTTTGTTACAATGTAAAAATACATGTTACATTGTAATTATAAATTTTAACAATGTAATTATATTTTTTACAGTGTAATAACACATCTGTTACAACAGTGTAATTATTAGTTTGTTACAATGTAATAACACATCTGTTACAACAGTATAATTATTAGTTTGTTACAATGTAATAACACATCTGTTACAACAGTGTAATTATTAGTTTGTTACAATGTAAAAATACATGTTACATTGTAATTATAAATTTTAACAATGTAATTATATTTTTTACAGTGTAATAACACATCTGTTACAACAGTATAATTATTAGTTTGTTACAATGTAATAACACACCTGTTACAACAGTATAATTAGTTTGTTACAATGTAATAACACACCTGTTACAACAGTATAATTAGTTTGTTACAATGTAATAACACATCTGATACAACAGTGTAATTATTAGTTTGTTACAAGGTAATAACACATCTGTTACAACAGTGTAATTATTAGTTTGTTACAATGTAATAACACATCTGTTACAACAGTGTAATTATTAGTTTGTTACAAGGTAATAACACATCTGTTACAACAGTGTAATTATTAGTTTGTTACAATGTAATAACACATCTGTTACAACAGTATAATTATTAGTTTGTTACAATGTAATAACACATCTGTTAAAACAGTGTAATTATTAGTTTGTTACAAGGTAATAACACATCTGTGACAACAGTGTAATTATTAGTTTGTTACAAGGTAATAACACATCTGTTACAACATTGTTATAAATAGTTTGTTACAGTGTAATAACACATCTGTTACAACAGTGTAATTATTAGTTTGTTACAATGTAATAACACATCTGTTACAACAGTGTAATTATTAGTTTGTTACAATGTAATAACACATCTGTTACAACAGTGTAATTATTAGTTTGTTACAATGTAAAAATACATGTTACATTGTAATTATAAATTTTAACAATGTAATTATATTTTTTTACAGTGTAATAACACATCTGTTACAACAGTGTAATTATTAGTTTGTTACAATGTAATAACACATCTGTTAAAACAGTGTAATTATTAGTTTGTTACAAGGTAATAACACATCTGTTACAACAGTGTAATTATTAGTTTGTTACAAGGTAATAACACATCTGTTACAACAGTGTAATTATTAGTTTGTTACAATGTAATAACACATCTGTTACAACAGTGTAATTATTAGTTTGTTACAATGTAAAAATACATGTTACATTGTAATTATAAATTTTAACAATGTAATTATATTTTTTTACAGTGTAATAACACATCTGTTACAACAGTGTAATTATTAGTTTGTTACAATGTAATAACACATCTGTTACAACAGTATAATTATTAGTTTGTTACAATGTAATAACACATCTGATACAACAGTGTAATTATTAGTTTGTTAGTTGTTACATTGTGATAATAATGTTTTTACAGTGTAATTATACGTTTGTTACAGTGTAAATATACGTTTGTATATTAAATATACTACTATTATTACTACTAATAACATAATAAAAATAATGCATGGAAAAAAAAATCATTTTCATTAATGTTTTTATAAAAGCACCATTTACATTGTCTTCAGAAAAATCTAGTTGTTCTTAAGGGTGTATTGGAGCAGGCTGTTTGTTATCTGCAGAACACGTAACAAGGTTATTCTCAACCACAGTCTTGCTGTAAACCTTATGAATATAATGCATCATGATGGCGGTTTACTGTGTGTGGGTGTTACTTTTGACCTCTGCAGTCTCATATGGGAGTCTTTGATGGCCATAATAATATAATAATGAAAGCCATTCCTTTCTAAATGACTGCCAACCACCTCTTGAGGTCTGTTTTTTTTATGATTCGCGTAGAAGAACATTGAAAAGACTAGTTGCTGAGGATAGTAATGGTTAGGGATGTCTGAAATCATCTTTTTGACTATATATTCGCCACACAGGAGATTATTTGGGGTGTGAACCCAAGCTTTTGTGTGCTTCACCCACCTATGTACAACCACCCTGAAGACATTGTGGGTGTTTGTTGGGTGCCCTGGCTATCAGGCTGGGAAATGTCTCAGGGATCAATATGCTTCATCTCCCTCTGCAAAGTGAAAACAGGTCCAGTACACTGATTTAGAGCCTCACTGGTTGGCACACACACACACGCACGCACGCACGCACGCACGCACGCACGCACGCACGCACGCACGCACGCACGCACGCACGCACGCACGCACGCACGCACGCACGCACGCATGCACGCACACACACACACACACACACACACACACACACACACACACACACACACACACACACACACACACACACACACACACACACACACACACACACACACACACACACACACACACACACATCTGCCCCCTGCTGTTTGGAGATAGCCCTGAAACAACCTTTCGTTTGTCCTGCTGTGAAAGGCATAGGCATCGTTTGTCTGCAGAAGAGCCCATAATTACAGAAGCTGGGTGCCCTACTACTGGTGCACAAGTGAATAATGGGTACAATTTGTCTGAATAAATCCCCCCCTCTAAACCGATGATACTGAGGGAAGACAGAAGAAGCATGAGGAGTGATGAAGTGATGTTTAGCTTAGATTGAGATACTGTGATTCTTCACTATTAGCTCATTTGGTGGACATCAGTCAGAGGCGCAAAAAGCATTATCAGGCCTGTGTCTCTTTTCTTCTGTCATTCTAACATGTCAAATGCGAAAAATGGTGGATTAAAAATGTTTTATTTTTTTATTTATCAATGTTGTGCTGGTTTAATGTGTATCTATCTATCTATCTATCTATCTATCTATCTATCTATCTATCTATCTATCTATCTATCTATCTATCTATCTATCTATCTATCTATCTATCTATCTATCTATCTATCTATCTATCTATCTGTCTGTCTGTCTGTCTGTCTGTCTGTCTGTCTGTCTGTCCGTCCGTTGTAGTTAACATGATAATAATTCATTTTATGTGTTGGTAGGATGCATAAAGTAATAATTTCAATATTAGGGAATTTGTTTCTCGGTGTACATGACTTAATGGTTCTCAGGGTGTAAATTAGATTATCATGGGTCAGAAAAGGAGAAAGGTTGATTTACAATTGTAATCTGCAACCATAGTCTAATCTCCAGGTAAAATTTGTTCTGAAACATTTTAATTTATGATTTGTGAACATCATTCATGTTCTACTTCTTTTCCTTAATTTTAAACTATATTCACTGGAAACTCAGAAATTCCCTGCATGCATCTGACTCCTGTTAAAGGTACAATATGTAAGAATTTTGTATCAAAATATCTAAAAACCACTTGCAAAGTATTATATATTACTTTTAATTGTGTACTTACATTATTCTAAATGTTTCCAATAATTTGTAAATTCAGAGAAATTCACATTTTTAAATAGTGCCCATCCCTTGTTACTTGTCGCCTGTCAATGACGTAATATCCGCGTTATCCCTGGTTTCCACTTGTACTGTGTGGACAACTGCGTAATGTTTAGCTGCACGCTGTTGTTGTTTCGTTCAAACATTATTGATCATGGCAAGCAGACTTTGGGACAAAAGGAGAACTAAAACGAGGATCAATATCAGAGTGGCGTTTTCGAGATGCCGAGAGTTTCGTGGCAAACTTCGACTTGACAGGGACGCACGCGGCTCTTGCATGTACTTTATTAGACAGGTGAGCAAATGTACATAAAACAAATCAATGTTATATAGCTCAACATGATGAAATGTTAGAATATGATCAGTATGTTATTCTAATGTTGATCTAGCTTACTGCTAGTCTCATACAGACAAACTAACACATAGAATAACATTATAACTTTTAACACACTCAAATGCTGTTTATGATAGTGTAACGTTAGACCAAGTGAAACAGCGCTGGGTTACCTCAGAAGTTTAATTCGTCAAATAAACTGACCTGTCTGAGTAATTCAGCACTTGCGGTTAGTTTGGTAGAATTAAATGTCCTCATTCCTTTATATCCGCGGGACTTGCGTGTGGCGCTGATATCTGTCTCTCATTAGCAATCGTGCCCTGCTTCATACCACAGTCATGTTAAAAAACATGAATGATTTCACTCATCCATAAACATTATTAGATCCATCAGCATGACAGCAAGTTCCATGCGTCATCAATCTACGCCTTTACTGTTACGTAACTGAGGTTAGCGACACCTAGCGGCGAAAAAAAAGTACATATTGTAGCTTTAAATGTATGTGTGGCCCATGATATCAGAGCATACAATGTGTAGGAATTTTTGCCCAGCATTCACCTCTCGTACTCAATGAGAATGGCTCAGTTTATATATTTTGCAATGAAGGAGAAGAAGATGAATATTAAGTGGCACCTCTTAATGAGGGCACTGATTACACACAAAGCGCATCATCAATCAACAGGAGCATTTCTGTTTTAATGGAGCCAGACAAATGCAAAAAGGGTAAAATCAAGAGCTGCTCACCAACAGGCCTTCCAGCTTTTATTAGTCAATCTGCAATGTTAATATGAATTATTTGTGCCATTATACCATCAAAAGAGTCTCGGCACAAGAAAAGAATGTTGATTAGCACCAAATCTGGAGACTTTCTTTGAAATGACTGTTGTCAGGAGAATCACACGATCACATTAATTATGCTGAGCTTCTTTCTAAAATCAATGACCATAGACTGAGTTTACATTTTATGTGCAGTATTGATGAATAGCATTATCCTATATAATACAGTGCTGAACATTATAAAATATAACAGTGCATACGTTACAGCAAACTGTTTTACAGTGAAGTGTAATAAGGACAAACACATATAAAAGAGGGTCAACGATAAATAAAATGATTTTTTTTAAATCTTCTTAAGTAGTTATATGGCTTAGATTGTTTATTAAAGTAGTTTTGTTTTGGGTTAAGGGAAGTCTAACTGTTTGTGAGGATAACACCACATGTTTGTGTATAAACCAGAATGGAAAAAGAGATTTGGATAGGTCTCGCAGGATCCCTTTTATATGAGCTATTCGATTCGATAATCCTCCAGTGCTATTATGGTATATCTAAAAGAGGTTGAAAACACTTCAGTATTGCTCTGGCAACCATCTCCACGGAGAGCCAGGTCTTCACGTAGCCATGCCTATTCAGAGGATTTGATTTCAGAATAAGTAGAGCTCTGGAAGGGAGGTTGTATGGGTTTTCATTCACAGCATTCAGGCCTCTGAAGATAATGCCACTAATTAATGTCTATTGTAAGGAGGACTATCTGTAACAGTTTGTATTGAATGTATTGAATCACTAATCTTAAGGTTGGGTTTTGCTTTTTGTTTATGAAGTCATAGTTCCTTACATTTTGGTAATTACTTTTGCTATGCTAGATGTGTATTCATTCACACACCGAACAATGAAATGGTTACTTGAAACAAAGATGCAATGCATCTCCTGTTACAAACTCCATACCTCCAAGATACTGAAGAATACAGCTAATATTCAAAATAGAATATAGCAGATCCTGTCAATGCAATGCTTAATGTAGTAGTTCACAGTTGTCACAGTAGTGTGGTAAGCAACATGCATGAAGAAGGAATACTCTTTAAACAGTCTTTAACTCTTTCCCCACCAGCATTTTTTTTTTGCCAGTTGCCAGGCACTGCCAGAATTTTTTATAATTTTAGATCCTGCTGATAACATGATTCATCAGATTTTACACACACTTTCTAACTCAACATTTGTTGTCTTTGTAGTAAAAAGGGACATATAAGAAATTAATGTACATGTTCACGTAAATGAATCAAAAATTGCCATATTACATAGAAAAGAATGTTTTTCAGTAGTGGTCTCAGTCTTTTGTATCTCACTGCAACCTTAAGCAGGATGCCCACTGTGAGCAGGCTACGTGTGTGTTGCACATATTCTATAACTGTAAAATATAAACATTAAATGCAGAGGTTCCCATTGATCACAACTGGTCTGATTCCCAGAAGTGAAGCCTCCCATAGGCTATACAGCTTGACATAATTTTAGACTGACAGTGCATCAATAGTAAGGTATGAGAAATGCTCTTGGCTACTGGTCAGTACATCACTGTATTGATCATTGTGCTTTTTATGAGGTTCAGAGTCTCAGTGAAGAAGCAGCCCAGTCAGCCGGAACAGATACATGACCTCCACTCCCCCCTAAAATAGGAGAGGTGGAGATTAAATTAGGAAAAAAATACTGAACTGCTTTTGGAGGCCTTTGCTGCACTTTTGTTAAGTCGCTATGAAATGGAAGTAGCAACAGGTCTTTTCTTCTGTATTTTAACGTATATCCAAGTGTATGGATTATTGATAAAAAAAATGTTAGGTGGGAACTTAACTAAATTTTATTATAGAAGTACATGTCTTGTTGAATATAATATAATCTTTACATTGTGGTAAAAGTACAAACCTTTTTTTAAGTGCACAAGCAAAACACCTGTACAACTTGATGCATACAACAGCTGCAATAAAGTGAGCGTCCTTCAGAGATTACATTGCAAAGACTCCCCAGGCACACTGTACTATTATTAGACCTCATATGTTAGCTTACTAGCCTATGCAAGCTTCATTTTTCTGGTCAAATTGCTCTCTTTGCTTAATGTAGGATAAGTTGTCTGCCACTAGGGGCATCAGCACTGGAGAGGTGCCATGTGGGACTAGCATGTGATATGAGAATATATTTATGGTCATGTATATGAGAAAGAGAGTAAGAGGAAAGAAAAGCATGTGTTTGAAAGTCAAATGTTAAAGTGCACATATTATGCTAATATACAAGTTTAGATATTCTTATTTGGGTTTTTTGCTAGAATACATTTACATTATTTAATGTTTTTTTTCTCATATTGTACTTTGCTGCAGCACTTTTTACCCTCTGCCTGAAACGCTGTTTTAGTTCCTGAATCTTTAAAGCCCATCTTTCAAGAAAAGCTTAGTCTGCACTGATTGGTCAGCTAAAAAAAAAAAAAAAGCACGATAGGTGCATAATATAATTATGTTGTATTCATTGTCAATATATGCTGCACACAAAGGATTGAGGCCCTTATTGTCCTGTAGAGATTCACGTACAAAGTGAACATGATAACCAAAGTCATATTATCAATGATTCATGGTATCCAGAGAAAATGAAACTTTTTGTTGTTGTTTGATCTCGCTTCATTTCGGAAAGCTTCATGATTGCTGCTGAAAATGTTTGTTCTAGTCTGCCCTCGGTGTCATTACAGAGTGTTACATCTCTGCCGTCGTGCCTTTGAGTGCTCTGCACTTATAGTGAACCAGTGCCTGGTTGAGATGAAGGAAATGGAGCTATTAAAAATGAATAAGAGTTCCTGAAGAAGATTCTTAAAAGATATTGTCAGTTCTGTAGCCATGAGAATTCTGGACATCATGTCTGCTTAGTGCTTCACAAAATAGCTGCCACACACACGCACACATTCTCTCTTTATTCATCACTGAAGAGGCTTCTCCAATTAAATCAAAGACCAATAATTCTTTCAGAACACTGCGTATTCATGACAGGAATAAGTAACCTATTAAAAATGTGTTAATGACTAAATTCTTGTAAATGAATGTCCTTGCTAAGTCCTCCACAGATGGATTGATACGTGCTGGAACAAATAAATCAAACCACAGTGAAGCAATTCCCAGCAGTGACTACCATATCCCGTTGTGTTTCTCACTGTGCCTGTATTTGTCATTGATGACACAAGCTCATTTTTTACTTTTCGTAAAACTACTGCAATGAAGCTGCAGCGTGATAACTTTTTTATTAACATGTGGCACTGTGCTTATCTCAACAAGCCATTACTCTTTCTTCATATTTGCCTGACTGCCACCGTACAGTTAGACCAAGCCTCCTTTTTCCTCCTGACAGGAAATTAAACCGAGGGAAAGGCTGAACCTTACTTGACCTCACCATCTGTCTCCATGGTGATCAATTCGTACCCTACCATGGTAACTGTGTTTCCTCAGAGTATGGTAGTCTAGGGCTGATCCAGAACCATAATTTACAAATCGGTATACTTTACAGTTCAGTGTCTCATCTACTGGAGAAACTCACACCTGCTCTTGTTGTTCCTCCTACTACCAGCAGGGGCTAATTGCACCATGCTAACCAACTTGGATATTGAAGAGGATACTAGTAAATAATGCTGCGTTTTAGATTACTCAGAAATTCTTGATAATTAATTATTTAGCAAATACAGGCATTTGATCATCTGGACAATTAAAGGTTTACAACTTTAGGGTTTCTAGTGGTTAAACAAAACTGCATGCATTTTGCAGAAGAACATTGCTTTGGTAATGTTTCGACTGCGTGACTGTGCGGATGAATATAGTTATACTGCTCATCATTCACTACTAGGCTTAAGAGATATAGTTCCAGTTGGATCTCAAGCTGACTAGCTGAAGAGTTACTGTAGCTATTAATACACGCTGTACTTCCTTGAAAATAAATTCCAGCACAGTGCTACAACAACCATAATGAAATGACCCTTCACAATAGATTGATTGATCTCTATTAGAAAGCTACATATGGCAATTCATCTGTTTAAAAAAATACCTTACTTACCTGTTAAGTAATAAAAACGGCATCTCCATGTCGCTTTTACAACATTTTAAATCATTCAGTTCCTGCCATCCCCAAAAAGCCAAGCTAATGTTGATTCTTGTTTTATTACGATCTCTGTCGCGTTTGCCAGCAGACTCTCCTCTTTTTGCCATTTTTTTTAAACGGGTGATTCCCTGAGTTGAGACTCCCACTGTCACGGATACAACAGAAGCAGACAGGTGGTAAGTTTGAAACGAAGTTTAATGAAGCAAGGTGCAAACAGATCCGGGATGCAATGGTGAGAAGTTCAATAGCAGATAGAGTTCACTTGGACTTAACTGAATGGTAATCAAAGTCTCTTGGTTGTAGATGCTGGCGAAAGGGCTGGCGAAAGGGTTCGCGAGGGTTCCCAATGGATGGTAGATGGATGGCTGAAGATAGCAGATCGGATCCACGGAACACGGAAGGTAAGTAGCGATAACTCTGAGGTGAGTAGCGTAGGTGAGTCTGTATGTCAGTGGTAATTGACGAGACCATACAATGACTGGTGAGTGAGAGTGGTTTATAAAGGGTGATAACTGATGAAGTGGCCAGGTGAAGGTGATTAGAATTCAGGGGAGAGTGAACGAGTGGGTGGAGCGAGTGATGATGATGATGGAGTGAGTGATGATGAGGGTGTGGCTGTGACACCCACACCATACATGGGTCAAAGTAGAAACTTTTTTCCTATTTACGGATATGATGAGACATGCACGGGCGAGTGACATATTATTATTTCCTGCGAAAACGAAGTATAAACATTTTAAATATAAATATAAACACTTATAATAGACTTAACATAGTGAATCAAGGTAAGACAAAAACGAATTTTTGAGGAAAAAATAATGTATTGACTCATTATTTTCATTTAGTTAATATTGAAAAAATTACATAGTGCACCTTTAAGAAGGAAAACATGTCCCCCGTTTAATATGACTATACAACAGCAGCAACAACAACAACAATAATTCAAAATATTTCTTATTTTATTATTATATTATTATATTTGTTTGTAATAATTATGTAAAATAAAGAAAGAAAGAAAGAAAGAAAGAAAGAAATATATTACTATTGCAATACTGCTTGTACAAATACTATTGCTTTATAATAATAATAATTATTATTATTATTAATATTCAAAATATTTTAATGATTTATGTATTATTTAAATAAAAAATGTAACAAATCAGTAAAAAAATTATACTGTAAAATAAAATTATAATATAATTATTATTATTAAAAATTATAATGTAGGAATATCCCACACATCCGACTTTGGAACAAATTGGAGAGAATGGGGAAGCCTCAGACGAAGATGACAGGTGTGTGGGCACATGGTGGACCAAGACGTGATCGTGTTAAGACCAGAGATGAAACTGGAGATTTGCGGGGGAGCCTGCCAAGAACAAAGCCAATATGCCAAGAAACAGAAAACTCTGTTGACACACACACACACACACACACACACACACACACACACACACACACACACACACACACACACACACACACACACACACACACACACACACACACACACACACACACACACACACACACACAGTATCACAGTACTATCGGCAACAACACAAGTTTCTCACAGGCGGCCAGCCACTGCAGTGATCAAAGGAGCCTATCAAAAGACAGTGTCAGGGAGAACTGACTCCGGGATATTTAGACAAGACTAATCAAATTCAAGCGCTCTGCAAATATTTCTAAGCTTCTGCAGATTTGAAAACTGGTTCTGTGTGTAGTTGGATACAGTAAACCAATAGCCTACTGCTCTAGAAGTCTTTTGCATAATTCAGACTAGCGCTTTATCTTCTCATCTCAAGGCTGCTTCATGCATCGGCAAACTTGGAGATAATCTCTCAATCAAAACTCAGCATTTTGCTTTATGAAGTATATTCTAACAGTGATCAGGTTGGCATGAAATAAGGATGAATCAGTCAAACATTCGCTATGAAAATAGCTACTTGTAAGCATGAAAGCACATTTCTACTAGAAAGACTCGGGAGGCAAAATAACGTAACAAAGCATTAATTTATTAACAGGCCAGCAACCAAGTATTATGTTATGAGGTTCTTTGGCGTAGGCCCCGTCCGTAGCTCACAATCAGATGGTAACGGAAACTGCATTTCCTGCCTGAGGATGAAGGCAGGGGCGCAGCTGACCCCTTGGGAGGTATGAGCAGGGCCCATGGTGGTGGGGAGGATGGAGGTGAATGTTGGCGTCAGCATCTGCGAACTCAGGCATGTGTATACCGATCTTTTACTGTATACTGCAATTATTTGAACACGATTGGTTAGATGTGATGGTAATAAGTGACGTAACAATTGAGTCTTCCTGGCAGAACTAACGCTAAAGCTTTCATTTCAGTAACAATTTTACATTTTGTCACAAACACAAGATTGCTATTGTTTAAAATATTAGCATATAAACAGCATATTTATTATTTTTAAAAATATACATTTTAGACAATATTTCCAATAACATTGGATTTATTTTATTATTAATAAATGTTTTTATTCTATTTTTGCACACAAAAATAATTTCAGACAAAGTTAAAGAAAAAATTACCATTGAGTGTCTCACAAAGTATTCTTCATTCTTTCCTGAATGAATCAGTATTTTGAATTAATCAGTTGGGTAAATGATTCCGTGACAGTCAGTTGTCTAGTTTTTAAACAAATTGGTTGAATAATTCAATGACTAGAGATAATTGCTGCCATC